>NC_041386.1:460795683-460932913 GCF_002162155.2 Triticum dicoccoides | reverse complement strand
ATATGAGTTTATGTCCTCTACAACATTCACTTATTGCTAATTCTTCAAGTTGGTTTTTCTGCTAAGTGAATGTGATCGGACCCTTCCCCATCTATGCTAAACTCAACCCAATATGTTCACAAATTCTTCATGTGCGTTCTATTTGAAACTCGTTCAAAATCTTCACTGTGTCCTTGTCAGCTGAAGAAATTGCGAACGGAACTTCAAAACCTATCTTATCTAAATTTTCGGCTTTGCCGCTCAAACCATTCCGCATCCCACGATACACTTATCCTTTCACCCACGATCGCACATGATCCCCACCCCTCAGTACGTGGGTGACACATGTCATGCGAATGAGAAGGGTCAGGGGCACATTCGTCCAATTTCTTCGGGCGAACAGTTTTTCACCGTGGCTATAAATACCCCTCTTCCCCTTCCTCACTTCTTTTACTCCGCTCGACCTCTCTCCAGCTCGAGCTTCTCAAACCCTAGTGCCGCCTCTACTTCATCGTCGCCGGTGAGGAAGAGATTCACTTCCTCGACCTCGTCGCCGCCGTACTCGCGCCGGCCGCGGAAATCTTCACTCCGCCGCCGCCGTAGCCGTCTTCCTCCGCCAAGTTAGGGCGTGGAAGATCTACACAGATGAACTTCACCTCTCCACCTCACTGTTCGTCGTGTTCTTCATCAAGGGTAATTAAAAGTTACTTTTACTGCCCTCGTTGATTCGAATGATTATCTACAAAATCTTCAAAGGTGTTTTTCTTCATATCTTCACACACTAAAACACCTCACATATCATCTGTTCTTGATTCGTCTTTCTAAGCTATGTTTTTCTTTAAGATTCCTCAAATGTGTGGATTTTTGATCTACACATCTCTGGAACCTAAGACAAAGAACGCTTAGTGAAATTCTTCAAGACTCATCTGGTCAAATTCCTCAAACTTGTTCTTTATAAAACCTTCTGAGAACACATATGACCTCTCCAAATTCCTCGCAACTATACTCTGTTCAAAGGTACTCATGTCAGCTTCTGAATCACTAGGTTCTCATCAACTTAACTCATTTGCAGCGTTCCTCGAAGAAAAGTTGCATACTTTTTCAGAAAATTCAATTGTTCAAATTCCTCAACTGAAGAAAATGGCTGACGGTAAGAAGCCACAGAAAGGAGGAAAGAGGGCTGAGGTCAACACAATGTTTGAAATCCCTGATGACATATACAAGGATTACTGCACTCCTGATGAGGCCAAGTTTGGAAAAGAGGACAAAAATCAACGCAAGGTGCGCATACAGAGGATAGAAAGGAGATGGGCAAGAGAGTGGAGGGAGTACAGGTATGTTACTCCCAAGTACATGAAGAAATTCACACTCAATCCTCCATGCCCAAGACCTCCATTAGCACCTGGCCAAATAGCTGATCCCACCAGCCTCAAGCACGGTGAGGACTATCCTGATGAATGGGCCAAGCGCCAAGCCAAGTTGGCTAAGCAAGCCAGAGAAGCAGTGAGGAAATTCAATGAAGACTCTACTGCTGTTGCTGCCTCTGCTGAGGCCTCTGCTGTCAAGCCGAAGAAGGCTATGTCAAAGAAGCCTGCGCGCAAGCCAAGTGCTTCACCAACAGTGCCCTCAAGGCCAAGTTCCTCAGCAATGCCCTCACGGCTAGAATCCTCAAAGCCATCACGGCAAATTCCTCATGCTGCTCCTATTCCTCAAAAGTCCTCAGCTCCTCCGCCAAAGTCTTCGGCCGCTCCGACAAAGTCCTCTGCACCTGTGCATCTTGCCACGTGTCAAAGGACCACGGGCATCTCAATTGCCTCAGGAGCTTCAGCTAGTTCCTCAGCTGCACCAAATTCCTCAACGGGACCCTCTCTACTGAAGACAAATGCCACTGCTGGACGAGGTCCTCGCCCTAGTCCTCAGAAGAAGCAGGTCACCTTCCAAGTGCCGTCTGAAGAAGACAAAGCTGATGATGATGAACTTGCTGAAATCATCAGAGATAGGCAAGTCAGGGCCGCTAGAGCCAAGGGAACAAATGTGCCACTGCTTTTGGATCCCAAGTTGATCCTCGAATACATTGACGTTTGGCACAAGGACCCCAACACTCTGATACGTCTTCGTCGTATCTATAATTTTTGATTGTTCCAGGCCAATATTATTCAACTTTCATATACTTTTTGGCAACTTTTTATATTATTTTTGGGACTAACATATTGATCCAGTGCCCAGTGCCAGTTCCTGTCTGTTGCATGTTTTTGGTTTCGCAGAATATCCATATCAAATGGAGTCCAAACGGGATAAAAATGGATGGAGCTTATTTTTGGAAAATATGAAAAATTCGGAAGGAAAATCAACGAGAACCAGTCCCTGAGGTGGTCACGAGGCAGGGGGGTGCGCCCCCCCTAGGACGCGCCCCTACCCTCATGAGCCCACCGTAAGGCGGTTGACGCTCTTCTTTTGCCGCAAGAAAGCTAATATTCGGGAAAAAAATCACGGCAAAGGTTTCAGGCCAATCGGAGCTACGGATCTCCATATATATACGAAACGGTGAAACAGAGCCAGACGAGAACGCAGAACCAGAGAGAAACAGAGAGATAGATCCAATCTCGGAGGGGCTCTCTCCCCTCCCATGCCATGGAGGCCAAGGACCAGAGGGGAAACCCTTCTCCCATCTAGGGAGGAGGTCAAGGAAGAAGAGGAAGAAGGGTGCCCCTCTCCCCCTCTCCTCCGGTGGTGCCGGAACGCTGCCGTGGCCATCATCATCACCGCGATCTTCACCAACAGCTCCGCCATCTTCATCAACATCTCCATAACCTTCCTCCCTCTATCTACAGCGGTCCACTCTCCCGCAACCCGCTGTACCCTCTACTTGAACATGGTGCTTTATGCTTCATATTATTATCCAATGATGTGTTGCCATCCTATGATGTCTGAGTAGATTTTCGTTGTCCTATCGGTGGTTGATGAATTGCTATGATTGATTTAATTTGCTTGTGGTTATGTTGCTGTCCTTTGGTGCCCATCATATGAGCGCGTGAGTGGATCACACCATAGGGTTAGTTGTATGTTGATAGGACTATGTATTGGAGGGCAAGAGTGACAGAAGCTTCAACCTAACATAGAAATTGATGCATACGGGATTGAAGGTGGACCAATATATCTTAATGCTATGGTTGGGTTTTACCTTAATGAACATTAGTAGTTGCGGATGCTTGCTAATAGTTCCAATCATAAGTGCATAGAATTCCAAGTAAGGGATGACATGCTAGCAGTGGCCTCTCCCACATAATACTTGCTATCGGTCTAGTAAAGTAGTCAATTGCTTAGGGGCAATTTCGCAACTCCTACCACCACTTTTCTACACTCGCTATATTTACTTTATTGTTTCTTTATCTAAACAACCCCTACTTTTTATTTACGTACTCTTTATTATCTTGCAAACCTATCCAACAACACCTACAAAGTACTTCTAGTTTCATACTTCTAGGTAAAGTGAACGTCAAGCGTGCGTAGAGTTGTATTGGTGGTCGATAGAACTTGAGGGAATATTTATTCTACCTTTAGCTCCTCATTGGGTTCGACACTCTTACTTATCGAAAACTGTTGCGATCCCCTATACTTGTGGGTTATCAAGACCTTTTTCTGGCGCCGTTGCCGGGGAGCAATAGTGTGGGGTGAATATTCTCGTGTGTGCTTGTTTGCTTTATCACTAAGTAATTTTTATTTGCTGTTCTTAGTTGTTTTATATCTTTAGTTATGGGTAGAAAACGCAAAATACCAAAAAAATTAGTTGTACCTACTGAAGCAATGGTTGAAGAACCACTCAAAATCTATCACACTGCTGATGCTTTTTACTTGGATCATCTTCGATCCCTTTGTGCTCGTGCCGAAACCCCAACTAGCTTAGTTGTGGGCAAATCTTTAGATGAGCATGCTTGTTATGTGCGACACCGTATATCTGAAAAAGGTAAACTATTATGGGGTCAAATTCAACGTTTGCAATGCTATGCTTGGAATTTATGTGAAATATATGATTTTACTTGTTGTTCTGAAAACCCTAAGAAACACCTTCCCTATCAATGTGAGTTTAGTGATAATGGAATCGTATCTTCGTATGCTAAGGGTGTTTACAACTACTATAATGTTCAACAAATTGAAGAATTTGTTGCTTTTGAGGGTGCTTATGAAATTGCTTCTTTGATTGAAAAGTATGATGCTACTTTTCACAAATCTGAAAATTTTGCTATAATTCAATATTGCTATGATAATTATGCTTCTAATAACTATGTTAAACAATATATTGAGGAATACTCCGCTGTCCAAGAAGAGACTAATATTTTGCAGGAGTCTATGGAAGAAGAAATTAATGAAACTGTGAGCTCATTGGATGAAAAAGATGATGAGGAGAGCGAAGAACAAAAGGAGGAAGAGAGGATTGATCACCCGTGCCCACCTTCTAATGAGAGTAACTCTTCAACTCATACATTGTTTAATTCCCCTTCGTGCTTACCGAAGGATGATTGCTATGATGACTGTTGTAATCCCTATGATTCTTTTGAAATATCCCTTTTTGATGATGCTTGCTATGCTTATGGCGAAGATGCCAATATGAATTATGCTTATGGAGATGAACTTGATATAGTTCCTTATGTTAAACATGAAATTGTTACTATTGCACCCACGCATGATAGTCCTATTATCTTTTTGAATTCTCCCGATTATACTATATCGGAGAAGTTTGCACTTATTAAGGATTATATTGATGGGTTGCCTTTTACCGTTGCACATGATGATTTTGATAAATATAATACGCATGTGCTTGCTGCTCCTACTTGCAATTATTATGACAGAGGAACTATATCTCCACCTCTCTATGTTTCTAATATGATAAAATTGCAAGAAACTGTTTATACTATGCATTGGCCTTTACTTTGTGTGCATGAATTGTTATTTTATGACATGCCGATGCATAGGAAGAGAGTTAGACTTCGTCATTACATGATATATGTTACTTTGTGCTCACTACTAAATTACAAATCATTGTTAATTAAAATTGGCTTTGATATACCTTGGGATCCGGGTGGATTCATTACTTGAGCACTATATGCCTAGCTTAATGGCTTTAAAGAAAGCGCTGCCAGGGAGACAACTCGGAAGTTTTAGAGAGTTATTTATTTCTGTTGAGTGCTTTCATATAGTTTAAAAACAACAAAAATAAAGAGGGGAACCCAAAACTTTTTCAAAAATAAAAGCGAAAGTGAGAAAGACAAGCATTGTTGAAGTGGGAGAGCTCCTTGAACTTTGTTCATGCTCACGACAACTTTGTGAATCTTGATTACAGAAACTTTTCAATAAAAATAATTATCCCCTTGTACAATTCCATTGTATTATAAAAATAATGTGCCAAGGTTTGCCTTTAGGATGTTTACATTTGCTTGATGGTTTGTGTGGTGCAGGACAGAAACTTTGGCTGTAGTGCATGAATTTTAATTTTTTACTGGAACGTCAAATGGTTCTGATTCTTTTTGCACTGTCTTGCTGTACAAATTTTTTATTTTTACTAATTTTGGCAGAAGTTTTCAAGTATCATAAGTATGGTGAATGTTCGGATTGCTACAGACTGTTCTGTTTTAGACAGATTCTGTTTTTGATGCATAGTTTGCTTGTTTTGATGAAATTATCAATTTATATCAGTGGATTAAGCCATGAAAAAGTTATACTACAGTAGACACAATGCAAAAAAAATATGAATTGGTTTGCAACAGTACTTATAGTGGTGATTTGCTTTATTATACTAATGGATCTTACCGAGTTTTCTGTTGGAGTTTTGTGTGGATGAAGTGTTCGATGATCGAGAAGGTCTCGATGTGAGAAGAAGGAAGACAGGCAAGAGATCAAGCTTGGGGATGCCCGAGGCACCCCAAGTAAATATTCAAGGAGACTCAAGCGTCTAAGCTTGGGGATGCTGGGGAGGCATCCCCTCTTTCTTCAACAAGTATCGGTATGTTTTCGGATTCGTTTCGTTCATGCGATATGTGCAATATTGGAGTGTCTTTGCTTTAGTTTTCATGTTTCTTTTTTGCACCATGCTGGTATGAGATAGTCGTTGGTTGATTTATAGAATGCTCATTGCACTTAACTTATATCTTTTGAGTATGGCTTTATAGAATGCTTCATGTGCTTCACTTATATCATTTGAAGTTTGGATTGCCTGTTTCTCTTCACTTAGACAACCGCCATTTGTAGAATGATCTTTTGCTTCACTTATATTTGTTAGAGCACGGGCATATATTTTGTAGAAAGAATTAAACTCTCATGCTTCACTTATATCTATTTAGAGAGATGACAGGAGCTGGTCATTCACATGGTTAGTCATAAAATCCTACATAAACTTGTGGATCGCTGAATATGATATGTTTGATTCCTTGCAATAGTTTTGCGATATAAAGATGGTGATATTATAGTCATGCTAGTGGGTATTTGTGGATTGTAGAAATACTTGTGTTGAAGTTTGTGATTCCCGTAGCATGCACATATGGTGAACCGTTATGTGATGAAGTCGAAGCATGATTTATTTATTGATTGTCTTCCTTATGAGTGGCGGTCGGGGACGAGCGATGGTCTTTTCCTACCAATCTATCCCCCTAGGAGCACGCGCGTAGTACTTTGTTTTGATAACTAATAGATTTTTGCAATAAGTATGTGAGTTATTTATGACTAATGTTGAGTCCATGGATTATACGCACTCTCACCCTTCCACCATTGCTAGCCTCTCTAGTACCGCGCAACTTTCGCCGGTACCATAAACCCACCATATACCTTCCTCAAAACAGCCACCATACCTACCTATCATGGCATTTCCATAGCCATTCCAAGATATATTGCCATGCAACTTTCATCATCATATACATGACTTGAGCATTCATTGTCATATTGCTTTGCATGATCGTAAGATAGCTAGCATGATGTTTTCATGGCTTGTCCGTTTTTTGATATCATTGCTACGCTAGATCATTGCACATCCCGGTACACCGCCGGAGGCATTCATATAGAGTCATATCTTTGTTCTAGTATCGAGTTGTAATATTGAGTTGTAAGTAAATAAAAGTGTGATGATCATCATTATTAGAGCATTGCCCCAGTGAGGAAAGGATGATGGAGACTATGATTCCCCCATAAGTCGGGATGAGACTCCGGACTTTACAAAAAAATAAAAGAGGCCAAAGAAGCCCAAATAAAAAAAGAGGCCAAAGAAGCCCACCAAAAAAAATAAAATAAAAAAATAAAAAAATGAGAGAAAGAGAGAGAAGGGGCAGTGCTACTATCCTTTTTTCACACTTCTGCTTCAAAGTAGCACCATGTTCTTCATATAGAGAGTCTCTTGAGTTATCACTTTCATATACTAGTGGGAATTTTCATTATAGAACTTGGATTGTATATTCCGATGATGGGCTTCCTCAAATGCCCGAGGTCTTCATGAGCAAGCAAGTTGGATGCACACCCACTTAGTTTCAGTTAGAGCTTTCATACACTTATAGCTCTAGTGCATCCGTTGCATGGCAATCCCTACTCACTCACATTGATATCTATTGATGGGCATCTCCATAGCCCGTTGATATGCCTAGTTGATGTGAGACTATCTTCTCCTTTTTGTCTTCTCCACCATCATATTCTTTTCCACCTATAGTGCTATGTCCATGGCTCACGCTCATGTATTGCGTGAAAGTTGAAAAGGTTTGAGAACATCAAAAGTATGAAACAATTGCTTGGCTTGTCATCGGGGTTGTGCATGATGTGAGTATTTTGTGTGGTGAAGATGGAGCATAGCCAGACTATATGATTTTGTAGGGATAGCTTTCTTTGGCCTTGTTATTTTGAAAAGACATGATTGCTTTATTAGTAGGCTTGAAGTATTATTGTTTTTATGTCAAATGATAGACTATTGCTTTGAGTCACTCATGTCTTAATATTCATGCCATGATTAGACATATGATCAAGATTATGATAGGTAGCATTCCACATCAAAAATTATCTTTTTTATCATTTACCTACTTGAGGACGAGCAGGAATTAAGCTTGGGGATGCTGATATGTCTCCGTCGTATCTATAATTTTTGATTGTTCCATGCCAATATTATTCAACTTTCATATACTTTTTGGCAAACTTTTATATTATTTTTGGGACTAACATATTGATCCAGTGCCCAGTGCTAGTTCCTGTCTGTTGCATGTTTTTGGTTTTGCGGAATATACATATCAAATGGAGTCCAAACGGGATAAAAATGGACGGAGCTTATTTTTGGAAAATATGAAAAATTCGGAAAGAAAATCAACGCGAACCAGTGCCCGAGGTGGTCACGAGGCAGGGGGGCGCCCCCCCTAGGGCGCGCCCCCTACCCTCATGAGCCCACCGTAAGGCGGTTGACGCTCTTCTTTTGCCGCAAGAAAGCTAATATTCGGGAAAAAAGTCACGACAAAGGTTTCAGGCCAATCGGAGCTACGGATCTCCATATATATAGAAACGGTGAAACAGAGCCAGACGAGAATGCAGAACCAGAGAGAAACAGAGAGATAGATCCAATCTCGGAGGGGCTCTCTCCCCTCCCATGCCATGGAGGCCAAGGACCAGAGGGGAAACCCTTCTCCCATCTAGGGAGGAGGTCAAGGAAGAAGAGGAAGAAGGGGGGCCCCTCTCCCCCTCTCCTCCGGTGGCGCCGAAACGCCGCCGTGGCCATCATCATCATCACCGCGATCTTCACCAACAGCTCCGCCATCTTCACCAACATCTCCATCACCTTCCTCCCTCTATCTACAGCGGTCCACTCTCCCGCAACCCGCTGTACCCTCTACTTGAACATGGTGCTTTATGCTTCATAATATTATCCAATGATGTGTTGCCATCCTATGATGTCTGAGTAGATTTTCATTGTCCTATCGGTGGTTGATGAATTGCTATGATTGATTTAATTTGCTTGTGGTTATGTTGATGTCCTTTGGTGCCCATCATATGAGCGCGCGCGTGGATCACACCATAGGGTTAGTTGTATGTTGATAGGACTATGTATTGGAGGGCAAGAGTGACAGAAGCTTCAACCTAGCATAGAAATTGATGCATACGAGATTGAAGGGGGACCAATATATCTTAATGCTATGGTTGGGTTTTACCTTAATGAACATTAGTAGTTGCGGATGCTTGCTAATAGTTCCAATCATAAGTGCATAGAATTCCAAGTAAGGGATGACATGCTAGCAGTGGCCTCTCCCACATAATACTTGCTATCGGTCTAGTAAAGTAGTCAATTGCTTAGGGGCAATTTCGCAACTCCTACCACCACTTTTCCACACTCACTATATTTACTTTATTGTTTCTTTATCTAAACAGCCCCTACTTTTTATTTACGTACTCTTTATAATCTTGCAAACCTATCCAACAACACCTACAAAGTACTTCTAGTTTCATACTTGTTCTAGGTAAAGCGAACGTCAAGCGTGCGTAAAGTTGTATTGGTGGTCGATAGAACTTGAGGGAATATTTATTCTACCTTTAGCTCTTCGTTGGGTTCGACACTCTTACTTATCGAAAACTGTGGCAATCCCCTATACTTGTGGGTTATCACACTCCCATGCCTGACTTCAAGCTGACTCCTGGCCAAAGTCACATGCTGACCCACTTCATCCAAGAAGAAAAATGGAAATTTGAGAAGGCCAGGCAGATCAAGAAAGCGCAGTACAAGAAGGAGTGCTATCTGAAGAAAAACGTTGTCTCTATGACAACTGAAGAACTTGTCACTACTCAATCTGAGATCAAGAAACTCAGTGATGAATTTGACGCATATCATGTTGGTTGGCTTGGAGCCAAAGTTCATTTTGTGAAACTCGCTGATAACTTCACCTCAAATGTTGCAGCCCCAACACAACAGGAAGTTCCTCAGGCTGAAGCATCTGCTCAGCTGACTGAAGAACATGCCAACACCGCTGATGAAAATTAGGCTGCTGAAGAAAATGTGAGTTCCAGGGCTGATGACTGCATTCCAGCCACTGAAGAAATTGCCAGGGCATCCACTAGTGGTGCGCCTGAAGAAACTGAAGAAATCGGGGCAACTGCATTAGTTGTGCCTGAAGAAAATCAACCAGATTCCTCTGCTCCTCTTGCGCCAACACCAACTCCGATACTTCCATCTGCATCAGATGTGAAGAAAACCAAGGCTGCAGAGCGTGCAGCAGTGAAGAAAAGGAAAGCATCAGCCACTTCAGATTCTTCAGCTCCAAAGAAGATGACGCCTTTGACCAATTCATTTGCTAATCCCATTGATGCTGTTCCAATCTCAACCATCCATCAAAGGACCTTGTTCCTTTTGGTGAAGAATATGAGATCCCTAGCGGATCTGATAAAGAAAATCATTCTGCTGCTTCGTCAGAGCAGATTGATGAAGAAATTGACGTGGATGCGATCCCTTCAACACCTGTCATCTCCTCGCCCATGCCTCAGTTCATAGCTGAAGAGGCTGGCATTGAAGAAATGGAAGATGAAGATGTGGACGTTGGCTGCTCCACACCAGTAATAAGTGATGAATTCTGGGAAAGTCAGCATCCAAACTCTCCAATGTTCACACCGTTGCAGCAAATACCTTAGTCACCTACACAAACTGTTCAAATGGGCTCTGAAGAAACTCACCCCACTTCATCTGTACATGAGGAAATTCCATCCACTAGTGCTGAAGAAACTGCTGCTGCTGAACATCTGAAGACGCAGACTGCCACTAAATAGGAACCAGAAATTCCTCAGCCTGAAGAACCTTAGATTGCGATTCCTGAGGTCGTGATGCAACTCACTGACACTCCTTTGCCCAAGCCAAAGGATCCATTCTCATGCAAGTAAAAGTTCAAGGCTGATGATTTCTTTGGCGAGCACGTATTCTTCGAAGACTACAACCCATATGATTCTGCTCGCATTGGGAAGAGGCGTTTCTGGACTGCTAGTCAAGCAAATTTCTATTCCTCAGTGCTGTTCAACAAAGAGAAAATCTTCTACCATGAGCACATTCCTCATGTGGATATGGAATCTCTGCCGTGTTTCACGCTAGTCCTCAGTGTTCTTCACAATGTTGGACTGTTAAACTTTTGCTCTGACATCTCTGATTGGAATGAAGAACTGATTCTTCAATTCTATGCAACATCACAGGAGATTCTGAAGATGTGAATTCATGGGTGCTAGACTGGATGTCTGAGAACACTCACTACACTACGCCAGCTTCTGAATTGCTTCGTGCCTTACCACTCAGTCCTCCCCTTGAAGAAGCTCGTTGCATCTATAGTGAACCTGAGCTTACAAATCACTACATGCAGGTTCTGGTGAAACCTTTGAAGCCAAGTCAGGCCCCTTGAACCAAATTCCTCGTGAAGGAATTACTCTATGTGCCCAGAACTGTCTATCATATTCTTACGAGGACAATGAGTCCTATCAAAGACCACGACTCATCTGATGAGGAAATTGTTGGCATCATGAAGAATCTGGTATTCAACATTGTTCATGGCATTCCTGTCAATTATCACAATTTCTTCATGAGGACTCTGGCAAATGTTGCACTGTCTCCATTTGAGCTGAAGCCTTATGCACCTTGGATTATGAGATTCCTCGGAACAAGGTCTTCACTCAACTACAAAGCTGATTTTCAGAATCACCTCAGCTACTTGCCCCTGATTGAAGTCCTCAAGCAGATCTATTCCTTAGTTGATGAAAAGGGCAAGGCACCAGCTGTTATAGATGAAGGCATTTGTCCATTGGATCGTCAGTTTCACAAAGCTACCTCTTATTACACCAATGATGACTCTGCCACACATGACGCTGCCAATGCACCCAAGTCTACTCCTCAAACCACTACTCCTCGTGTGATGACTGATCGTGAGCTTCTGCTTAGTCTTCACCAGAAGGTGGATCAATATCATAAATGGGTTAAGCGTCAGTTTGGTTCATTTCTTCATGACATGACTGCTACACATAATGCAGTGAAGAAAAACCATTACTACCTCCATGAAGTCTTCGGTCGCACCTGGGCAACACTGTCACATCTGTATGGTGAAGAAGATCTGAAGAAAATGGGTCTCAAGGAAGATTTTGACTGGTCCGCACCTCCACCAAAGAAATTCAAGAAGGTCAAGGTTCCTTCCTTGGTGGCCAGCTCATATTCTTCATCGCGCGACACTGATGAGAATGAAGAGTTGGACGACACTGCGACAGGCCCTACTACAACAAACGGCCCCAACAACGCTGGCGCTCCTTCATCAACTTGATATTCTGCAGGGACGTTAGTCCTCATATTCGATCCTTTTGGTCATTTGATGACAAAGGAGGAGAATTTTGAGTTAGTCTTCAAGCGGGTCTTTCTATATGGGTGTTTTTTTCAAGTTACAACTCTCGTTCTTCTGAGACTTTATTGGATCGAGTTGTAAACTTAAACCCGATGGTGCTCTGATACTCTTGAGACATTTTTCTGCATGCTTATTCCTCGTTAATATTATTGCACGCATGCTGAATTACATCAGTCACCATATTTCATCATGCATTTCGAATTCTTCACTGTTATATGTCAAATGCGTGTATGAATTACAAGATATAGGGGGAGATCTCCATGATTCAACTCTTCAAGTGTGCATTGCTTCAAAAGCAAATTCCTCACTATGCACATCTTTAGGGGGAGTTCTTCTATATCTTGCAATCAAATTCCTCAATATCAGTATTTACACTTCATATATTTATCCCCGTTGAAAACTTAACCTATATTGTCAGCAATCACCAAAAAGGGGGAGATTGTAAGTGCATCTAGTGCCCCTTAGTGATTTTGGAGTATTGAAGACTTATAGGTTAAGGGACTAATGCATTTGTGAGTGTACACAGGTCTATACGTCTATGAGGAGTTTGATACTTACAGAGAAAGTCGGCCCCTAAAAATGAAGTTCTTCGACTGAAGACTTTGGCTTTTTGAAGACTTTGAAAGTGAAGAAATTGGTGTGACCTTGAAGACTTGGTATTCATTCGAGGAACATGAAGCGTGAAGACTTTTGTTTTCGTAGTTTCATTTTCTCTTTCTTGAGTCATAGGAAACACCGTACTGTTAAAGGGGGCCGAGGAAATACTAAGGAAAAATTTCCATTTGATGCTCAACTCAAAATCCTACACCTACCAATCCCTTCGAGTGAAGCCATTGGAAATCTCATACAATCCAGTCATATTCTTCAGTGACAGAGACGAAGTTCTTCTGGTCTCTGAGGAATTTGTTCTGACTGAGGAGTTAGGAATTCGCCAGTGCGGATTGCCTACACAGTGAGGAACATGATAGCCCTGATGATTTTGCCACTCAAAATTCCGACCGTTGCTGTGCTATGCGCCAGCTGTCCCAAAATATCTATCCACCTAACGATCACATCATTGAAGGGCATTTATGTCTTATCATGCCAGGCTGCTCCCTAGGCTATAAATAGCCTCCCCCTACAACCACTAGCTCGTTGGCTGCTCCGAGAGAAACTGACACTTTTCATTTGAGAGCAACCCATCCTCCGAGGACTTTGAGCGAAAATCATCAAGTGAGGAAAAACCCAAACCCAAACACCTACAAACCCCAAGTGATTGAGCATCACTGAAGAGATTGATCCTGCGTGGACCCGACGCTTGTTACCTTTGAAGAATGTGCTTCTTCCAGACGGTTAGGCGTCATGGTCTAGAGCATCCAAGAGGAATTGTGGATCGCCGAGTGACCAAGTTTGTGAAGGTTTGGAAGTCGCCTGAAGACTTACCACGAGTGATTGGGCGAGGTCTATATGACCTTAGGTCAAGGAGAATATGGTGATGACTTGGTGTCTTGAGCTGCGTGCTCAGGACTGGGTGTCGGAGATTGTGTGTCCTCGAGTTTAAATACTCAGTCGCTCCAACCAGACGTACAACTGAGACAACAGTTGGAAATGGTCTACCAAATCATTGTCTTCACCAAGCTTACTGGTTCTATTTCCTCAACTCTTTCATTTCCTCATAACTGTGTCATGTGCTTGTTCATATCTGTGTTTGAAGACTTTGACTGAAGACTTTCTCAATTTCCTCGATTCAATTTCTTCAGTCTGTTTGTCTTCATCCTGTGTTATCCTGTGCTTACGCTCCCTGTACTCTGTGCCTGTCTTCATTTCATCATGATGACTATGCTTGTGTTCTGTTATGTTTACTTTTGAGTACTTATTCCGCTTCTAGTAGTTCTTCGCTAAGGAATTTCCTCACCGGCAAATTCCTCAGTGAAGAATTTCATAAAAATCGCCTATTCACCCCCCCTCTAGTCAATATAATGCACTTTCATCCTCAGAGGCCTCAAGACAGGACCTTCAAGAAGAAGCTTGAGGCCTACGGCAGGGGCTGGCACGATGATCTCTAGTTTGTGCTACAGTCCATCTGCACCACCGCCACCAAGACAACAGGCGAGACCCCGTTCTTCCTTGTCTACGGAGCAGAAGCGGTTCTCCTTCACGAGGTTAAGCATCACTCCGCGCAGGGTCTTGGCGTTTGATGAGACATAGCAGGACGCCATGCGGGGAATGGACCTTGTGCTGGGGAGGAATGCCATCGCGAAGCCACGCTCCAAGCGGCAAGATACCAGCATGCACTGCGGCGGTATCACTGCCGCAACGTCCGCTCTAGGACGCTTGAGGTGGGCGACCTCGTCTCAAGGCGGGTGCTCTCCAGAGAAGGGCTGCATAAGCTTTCGCCCATGTGGGAGGGCCCGTTTAGGGTCGCCCGCGTCGGCGCCGTGCGCCTGGAGACGCAGGACGGGGTCCGCATCCAGAACGCCTGGAACATCCGGCACCTCCAAAAGTTCTACCCATGAAGCAAGGCCCAATGCCTGTGAAGCAAGGCCCCGTGCCTGTGAAGGTCTCCGCTCGTGACACAATCACGTAATAATGAGTGGGGCTGTACATGCCCCAGAGTCTCAGGAGTGCCGCCCTCTGTCCTCGGAGGCTCCCTCCCACGTCCTAGTGACATCACTTAGCTCCGCGCCGGTGAGAAGACTAGACTAGGTGCTGGACGCGGCTTTTCATTTGCTTTCCGTAGTTGGCTTGCCCCTCTTTAATGAAAGTTCACATTCTGGTGTTTCTTGTTGTCTTGGTTCGATTGCCTTTTTCCTCTGTTTTTTCCTCGGTTCTTTGTTTGGGCCCGTACCCTCCCTCACATGCCTCGCGAGGGGGCTGGACAGGTGCACTCGTGAGCATTTTTCCTCTTCTTCGCGAGGTGCACTCGTGAGCGTTTTTCCTATTTTGCGCGAGGTACCCTCGCTCGAGCTCACAAGCTAGCGCTCCCCCTTAATCCGTGCCCCTCGGGTACTGCGATGTGGAGCCCTAGGTCATGGCCGGCCGCACCTACGACATAGGCTTGGAATAATAAGAGGTTCTTAAAAAAATTGCAGTTCCTCGACGCCTCCCAAGCCAATGGCAAGGAGGTCTCACCAGGTACTGGGAGAGGCGCACCTCATGAGGCAGAAAATACTTCAGACACATCAAGCTAAGTTATCTCTACACGCCTACATAAAACACTGATACTACAACACGACACAGGAATGATAAACATAACATAGCGACTTGGAAATTACGGTAAGTGGCAGGCCCCTACAGGGCCCACATACTTGTTTCTTTTTAATGTAGGAAGAAAGGAAAGAACAAAACGAAAGCAGCGAGTGCCCCCGCAGCGGGTCGCGAGGGTGGGCCCTCGGCGCCCCCTAGACTCAACCAACCCTTCCTCGCGCTTCACTGGGGCGCGGCGACGGGACAATCCGCTACCACCTTCGAAGCGGGCGTGGCTGCTGGTCATAGCTGTCGCTGCTAGAGCTGTCGCTGGAGGAAGAGCCGTCATAGCTGGAAGAGTCGCGGCCAGCACCGAGGACGAGTCTGCCTTCATCCTCGTCAAGACCGTCGCCAAGGCCGAACACCTCGCCACCGTTGTTGTCCTCGGGCAGCATCCGACACGGCGACCATCTTCCCCGAATACCCGCACGTAGAGGGTCGCACCGCCGTCGTACTTGAAGTGGAGGGTACACCGCCTGCCAAGGCCGCGCGCCTGGGCAAACGTCTGCCAGCCGCGGGTCAGGGCTGCGTTGCCTGCGATAGAGACTTCCACCGTGGCCCACGAAGCCTTGCTGCAACAGCCGTCCGCCTGCAGCCAGAGACCGCCTGGACCTGCGGCCGTCAGTTTGCAAGCGAAGAACCATGGGAGCTGAACGCAGGTGCCGGCCGGCTTCTCCGACCACACGACGAACTCCGGCAGCACCTTCACCGAGTGGAAGCGCAGCCGGAGAGGCCACACAACCATGGCGGGCCTCACTTCATCGACGGGACTGCCACAACTTGGGCGACTCCCACTGCGCGAGGAGGCGCGGCCGCGGCCGCGAGGGGCCATGGTGGGGGTCGCGGCATGCTTACGTGGGCGACCACGCCCCCTCTTGGGTGGCGGCAAGCCGGGGCCCTCCTGGAGGTCCTTGCCCTTTTCTGCGGCCGAGAACCTCTTCACCGGCGCCATAGGTGTCGCTCCTAGTAGTGAAGCAAGGGAGAAGAAGCAGGAGGAGTGAAGGAAGAGATGGGTGACGGGGGCTCTGCCCCCCTTCCCATTTATAGCCAGGAGGAGGCAAACCGCCGGCCTCCACGATCTAAGGTAATAATGACATTTTTTCTGCATGCAACAGGAACTTGTCAAGTCGGGTAGTTGCCGAGGCAGCGTGGGGAAGGGAAGACGCCCATGCCCCATTATTCGCCACGCGTCAACTGATGCCGCAGGCTGTTGGGGCCCGCGGGGCTCCGCACTTGCCCCTTGGCTTCGCCTCGAAGCCAAGTCCGAGCGCACCTTGGGCCCGGGGGCTACTGTCGGGGTCCTAGGAACGGGGGTCCCTAGACTTGCCTTCCTGCGGCCCACGGCATGGCTCCACCAGCGGCCCTGTACGGCCCATCTTCAGAAGCGAACACTCAAGACCCTCGCGAGGGGCCATGCCTCGCAAGGTGGACGACGCAAGACCTCCCCAGGGGCAGCCTCACCAGGCTGGCTCATGAGGGGTGGAGAGATCAAGGCGAGGGGCACCTCGCGAGGTCCCTGTGACGTAAGCTATGATGACCAAGGCCTGCCAGGCGCCAACGCGTGCAGTGTACTCGTTTCCTCTTTGGTGCTAAGGGGGCAAGCGCAGGCGAGGAGTCCCGAGGCATCAGACAAAGGTTTCCATATCGGTGCAACAAGACCAAGACCACCAGGATGGCAGGACAGAGGTCACCATGGATCCCAGGACGGCGTCACCACTAGAGCCTTTGGCAGGCGAAGACCACCTTTTGTCAGGATAACTTGTACTAGTTGTCTCCCTTCAAATATGGCCATTGTTGGATCCCTTCCTGCCAACATTTGGGAAGAGGACCAGGGCCTCCATAATTAGGACTAGCCACCACAGTAGGAGGGGACGAGTCTTGGACCATTCAGATGATCCACAACCACACAAGCTCACCGGGCTCAACGACATCTCTCTTCAGGAGGCTGTTCTTCCCTTGTACTCGTTCATCCACAGCCTAAGAGGCAGTCCACCACACCACACTGGAGTAGGGTATTACACCACACCGGTGGCCCAAACTAGTATAAACCATGTGTCCTTTGTTCTGCGAGCTCGACGTGCTGAGCTTTGAGATTGTGGTGAGAGTGTGAACTAGGGGGAGGAGAGATCTTCGTGCGCACCCCATAGTTTGAACCTCAAGGGTTTTACCGGAACCTGAAATCCGACAGCGAGGAAGCGCTAATGCTGGAGGCCACCGAGCGTAGCCTCGAGCTTGAGCGGTTGGAGACGAGGGAGCGACAGGTTGCACAGGCGGAGGATGTCGTTAGTGTGCGCGAGGCCAGGATCCAGGAGGAAGTGGACCACAGGTGGAGGAGGCTCGCGCTGACCTTGCCAATAGGCACGACCTGAAGCTGAAGCTCGTGGCCGCCGAAGCTGAGGGCAGGACACCGCTCTTAGGTCGAGGTTGACTGAGGCGGAGTAGCGCGAGAAGGCCGCTGTAGCTGCTTTGATCTCCGTGCAGGTTGAGTTGGCCTCTGCCCGTGCTGAACTGCTTCCGCTCTAGCAGCGAGTTACCGCCGCCGAGTCCCTTGCATAGCAGAGCAGGGAGGAGGCGATCCGCCGACTGACTTTGCCACACGAACACGCCCCCATGCTCCATGACCTCAGGGTGAGGGCCAACCGGGCGCTATCTATGATGAATACGCCCCGCATCCCCATGCAGAAGACTACGCCGACCATGTTCGCTTCTTCGCCGACATTGTGGCGCGCCTGGAGGACCGGGCTGAGAGAGTTCGCGAGCTTGTTGATGAAAGGAGCCGCGACCTCCTTGGGCATGCATTTTCCCACGTCTTCAGCAACCTTCAGAATGCCGACCCTGAAAGTGCAACTATCCCTGGGTGGTTTTGGTAATTCCTAACAACATATAGCTCATTGAGCTAACATTATTCCAAGATTAGTATTTCAGAAAAATCTCAATGAATGGCATGGCATGGATGAGGAAAGTGGATCCCTCAAAATTCTAAGGACAAAAAGTTTGGCTCAAGCTTGAAGCTCAAGACTCTACATTTTATATTTTAGTGATCCAAGATCACATTGAGTCTATAGGAAAAGCCAATACTATCAAGGAGGGATGAGGTGTTGCTTAATGGCTTGCTTGCTCAAAATGCTTAGTGATATGCTCCAAAACCCTCAACTACCTTCCCACACCCACATATGACCTAAACCAAAAGTCAAACTCGGCCCCACCGATTCTTTCTATCCAGCGCCACCGAGTTTCAAATGTCATAGCCACTGCCACAAACCCTAGGCAAATCGGTCTCACCGATAGGGATCTCGGTCTCACCGAGATGGGATTGTAATCTCTCTGTTTCCCTTCGTAACGTTTCGGTTACCGAGATGAGCGATCGGTCCCACCGAGATTGCAATGTAAACTCTCTGTTTCCCTTTTGTAACATTTCGGTCTCACCGAGATGAGCGAATTGGTCCCACCGAGTTTACCTGACCAACTCTCTGGTTAGCTTATTACCAAAATCGGTCCTACCGAGTTTGTGTAATCGGTCACACCGAGATTACGTTATGCCCAAACCCTAACCATATCGGTCCTATCGAGTTGCATCTCGGTCCCACCGAAAATCCTAACGGTCACTAGGTTTGCTGAATCGGTCCGACCGAGTTTAACCATTCGGTCCCACCGAGTTTGGCAAATTGTGTGTAACGGTTAGATTTTGTGTGGAGGCTATATATACCCCTCCACCCACTCTTCATTCGTGGAGAGAGCCATCAGAACATACCTACACTTCCAATACACATTTTCTGAGAGAGAACCACCTACACTTGTGTTGAGGTCAAGATATTCCATTCCAACCATATGAATCTTGATCTCTAGCCTTCCCCAAGTTGCTTTCCACTCAAATCTTCTTTCCACCAAATCCAAATCCTATGAGAGAGAGTTGAGTGTTGGGGAGACTATCATTTGAAGCAAAAGAGCAAGGAGTTCATCATCAACACACCATTTGTTACTTCTTGGAGAGTGGTGTCTCCTAGATTGGCTAGGTGTCACTTGGGAGCCTCCGATAAGATTGTGGAGTTGAACCAAGGAGTTTGTAAGGGCAAGGAGATCGCCTACTTCGTGAAGATCTACCGCTAGTGAGGCAAGTCCTTCATGGGCGACGGCCGTGATGGAATAGACAAGGTTGCTTCTTCGTGGACCCTTCGTGGATGGAGCCCTCCGTGGACTCGCGCAACTGTTACCCTCCGTGGGTTGAAGTCTCCACCAACGTGGATGTACGATAGCACCACCTATCGAAACCACGACAAAAACATCCGTGTCTCCAATTGCGTTTGAATCCTCCAAACCCTTCCCTTTACATTCTTGCAAGTTGCATGCTTTACTTTCTGCTGCTCATATACTCTTTTGCATGCTTGCTTGAATTATGTGGAGATTGCTTGACTTGTGCTAAGATAGCTAAAATCTGCCAAGAACTAAAATTGGGAAAAGGCTAGATTTTTATTTGGTCAAGTAGTCTAATCACCCCCTCTAGACATACTTTTGATCCTACAGACCCCAACTTCGACTTCGACGCCGCCACCGCCCCAGTCCCCGGAGCTATTCAGGGCGACTTGGCGCGCTGTGTGGATGATAACGTGGATGCTCTGGTTAGAGATTTTGCTTCCGACGGCGAGGTTGTGGTGGTCGTGGAGGATGAAGGCGACGTGGTCTATGATGATGAAGACGACGCCGATGACGATGCCAGTAGCGTGTCCGGGAGCGACCTGGAAGATGTTGCGAGCGATATGTCCGACTGAGCCTGCGCTCCTTGTCCTGAACCTGCATGCAAAAAAGCTTGGGCATGGCCCCCTACGATGTGAGTGTATTTTTTTGGGGGGGGGAGCCCGTGATGTAATCAGACTGTTGTTTTATTCCCTGAGCTGGACTTAAGCCGTGCTTTAGCGAGTTCTCAAGTTCTTCCTCGTGCTCACCATAGTAACTTACCTCAGTCTAGGCGGGCCCCACACTGGCCTTATAGTTGTCGATGTGTGGTTCTCCCGAGGGGAGTCCTCCGCAGACTTGTGAGGTTTCGGGCTTCTGCGGAGCTCACTGGTCCACCTGAGAGGGCCCTGGGAGACGGGCGTTAGACCATGCTGAGATGCGCATGCATACCATGCCCAACCCCAGCTCGTGCAACGCTCGTGAGGAAGGGGCAGCAGGCACCAGTCTCAAACAAGGCGCGGAGCCAGGAAACTCAAGAAACCAATACGAACGAGAAAATATGCCCCCCATGTTTTTCCAATGAAAATACCACTGCGAATTCAAATCCAAAAGGCGGTAAACCGAGCTACAGAGAAAGGGGTTGAAAGCAAAAAGGCCGCGTCCGGCACCTAGCTAGTCTTCTCGTCTTCCCACTAGCGCGGAGCCTAGTGCCTTTTCTAGCCTTGAGCTTAGTCATTGGGGGACAACGTCGATGGCCAGCGCTGGGCATGGTGCTTCGACTAGGACATGGGCGGGAGCCCCCGAGGCCCGAGGGCGGTACTCCTGAGACTCCAGGGCGTGTACAGCCCCACTCATTATTACGTGGGAGTGTCACGGGCGGAGACCTTCACAGGCACGAGCCTTGCTTCATATCGCCAGACGAGGGCCCTGCCTTGCGCCACCCTCGACCACCGTTGGAGTGTCCGGAAACCAGGATGAGGACAATGGGCAAAGGGGACGCTAGTGGCGCCCTCTGCGACCACGGGCCCTCCGACGGGGGGAGGGCTCGCCGGTGCCTCCCCAGGAGAGGACCTACCTCCGGATGACGCCTTGCCTCGCGTGACATGAGGGAGGGCCTTGCTCTGGACCCCTTCCGTGCAGCCCCTAGTGCGTCGCTCCTGAATGGAGTGGGGCTGCAGCGCTGGGGTCGCCGTCAACCGCCGCAGCTTAGTCCACCTACGGCCCATGGTTAGCATATTCCTGCTCCTGAGATATTAGCGGTACCCTGGGGTGGTTGTCACCGGCGGGGTCGGCGAGGCTCCTGGATGGCTCGTAGAAGGCCTCGGCCTCTAGCATCTCTTCCTCCCAGCCCAGCTCATGGAACGTGCAGGGGTCGTTCTCTGGCGTGTACTCCTGATCCACCATGCAGGGCACATAAGCTTCCTAAGCTGCCTCGCCGAGACCTCCGCCAAGGCACCCTGCGCCCCACGCTGTATAGCCCGGCGCGCCTTCCTGGTGGTTGTGTGGTGGCGCTCGATTGGGACCGTGAGGAGCGACACCCGTGCCTATGCCTCCTGGGGGAGGCAAGGGCGTGGCCGGATGTCCGGTACCACCAGTCGTGCTGGCGCTGGCGAGCCCTCCTGGCGCACCTGGGAGCATGCGGGCGCAACGAGGCTCATCGTGCGATCTGGCCACAACTTGAGATGTAAGTAGGGAGCAGAAAGGTGGTGTACCCTGGCCGCAACATCCAATAGCTCAGTGACGCGTTCCAGTAGCGCGTCGCGGCCGCCCTCCATCAGCCGGCACCGCAGCAGCTCCCGCGCCACCACGAGCGCGGCTCGCAGGTTCGCATGTTCCCGTCGGGTGTGCGGCGCCGTCGCTGCTGCGTAGCTTGCGGATCTTGCAGCGGCCCACACGCGCTGCATCGTGAGGGCGGTAGACTTCGATCCGCGCTGCCCGCAGCCACGGGCGTTGGGCGGCGCGCGGGCCGCCTGGAGTGCGGAATTGAGGTCTTCTTGGGCGGACGGCGGTGCCCGGGCGGGACATGCTGAAGGAAATATGCCCTAGAGACAATAATAAAGTTATTATTTATTTCCTTATATCATGATAAATGTTTATTATTCATGCTAGAATTGTATTAACCGGAAACATAATACATGTGTGAATACATAGACAAACAATATGTCACTAGTATGCCTCTGGTTGACTAGCTCGTTGATCAGAGATGGTTAAGTTTCCTAACCATAGACAAATAGTTGTCATTTTATTAATGAGATCACATCATTAGGAGAATGATGTGATTGACTTGACCCATTCGGTTAGCTTAGCACACGATCGTTTAGTATGTTGCTATTGCTTTCTTCATGACTTATACATGTTCCTATGACTATGAGATTATGCAACTCCCGTTTACCGGAGGAACACTTTGTGTGCTACCAAACGTCACAACGTAACTAGGTGATTATAAAGGTGCTCTACATGTGTCTCCAAAGGTACTTGTTGAGTTGGCGTATTTCGAGATTAGGATTTGTCACTCCGATTGTCGGAGAGGTATCTCTGGGCCCTCTCGGTAATGCACATCACTTAAGCTTGCAAGCATTGCAACTAATGAGTTAGTTGCGGGATGATGTAATTCGGAACAAGTAAAGAGACTTGTAACGAGATTGAAACTAGGTATTGAGATACCGACGATCGAATCTCAGGCAAGTAACATACCGATGACAAAGGGAACAACACATGTTGTTATGCGGTCTGAGCGATAAAGATCTTCATAGAATATGTGGGAGCCAATATGAACATCTAGGTTCCGCTATTGGTTATTGACCAGAGACGTGTCTAGGTCATGTCTACATAGTTCTCGAACCCGTAGGGTCCGCACGCTTAAAGTTTCGATGACAGTTATGTTATGAGTTTATAAGTTTTGATGTACCGAAGGTTGTTCGGAGTCCCGGATGTGATCACGGACATGACGAGGAGTCTCTAAATGGTCAAGACATAAAGATTGATATATTGTAAGCCTATATTTGGATATCGGAAGTGTTCCGGGTGAAATCGGGATTTTACCGGAGTACCGGGGGTTATCGGAACCCCTCCGGGGGCTTAATGGGCCTACATGGGCCTTAGTGGAAATAGAGGGCAGCAAGGGAAGTGTGGTGCGCGCCCCCCAAGGCCCAAACCGAATTGGTTTAGGGCAAGGGGGGCCAGGCCCCTCTTTCCTTCTCCTACTCTCCCTTTCCTTCCCCCTCTCCTACTCCTACTAGGAATAGGAGGAGTCCTACTCCTATTGGGAGTAGGACTCCCCCTTGGCGCGCCTCTCCCTGGCTGGCCACCTCCTCCCCTTGATCCTTTATATACGGGGGCAGGGGGCACCCCAAAGAGACAACAATTGATCGTTTGATCTTTTAGCCGTGTGCGGTGCCCCCCTCCACCATAGTCCACCTCGATAATACTGTAGCGGTGCTTAGGCGAAGCCCTGCGTCGATAGAACATCATCATCGTCACCACGCCGTCGTGCTGACGAAACTCTCCCTCAACACTTGACTGGATCCGAGTTCGAGGGACGTCATCAGGCTGAACGTGTGCTGAACTCGGAGGTGTCGTACGTTCGGTACTTGATCGGTCGAATCGTGAAGACATACGACTACATCAAACGCATTGTGCTAACGCTTCCGCTTTCGGTCTACGAGTGTACGTGGACAACACTCTCCCCTCTCTTTGCTATGATCACCATGATCTTGCGTGTGCTTAGGAATTTTTTTGAAATTACTACATTCCCCAACAGTGGCATCCGAGCCAGGTTTATGCGTAGATGTCATATGCACGAGTAGAACATAAGTGAGTTGTGGGCGATATAAGTCATACTGCTTACCAGCATGTCATACTTTGGTTCGGTGGTATTGTTGGATGAAGCGGCCCGAACCGACATTACGCGTACGCTTACGCGAGACTGGTTCTACCGACGTGCTTTGCACACAGGTGGCTGGTGGGTGTCAGTTTCTCCAACTTTAGTTGAACCGAGTGTGGCTACGCCCGGTCCTTGCGAAGGTTAAAACAGCACCAACTTGACAAACTATCGTTGTGGTTTTGATGCATAGGTAAGAACGGTTCTTGCTAAGCCCGTAGCAGCCACGTAAAATTTGCAACAAGAAAGTAGAGGACGTCTAACTTGTTTTTGCAGGGCATGTTGTGATGTGATATGTCAAGACATGATGCTAAATTTTATTGTATGAGATGATCATGTTTTGTAACCGAGTTATCGGCAACTGGCAGGAGCCATATGGTTGTCGCTTTATTGTATGCAATGCAATCGCCCTCTATTGATTTACTTTATCACTAAGCGGTAGCGATAGTCGTAGAAGCATAAGATTGGCGAGACGACAACGATGCTACGATGGAGATCCAGGTGTCGCGCCAGTGATGATGGTGATCATGACGGTGCTTCGGAGATGGAGATCACAAGCACAAGATGATGATGGCCATATAATATCACTTATATTGATTGCATGTGATGTTTATATTTTATGCATCTTATCTTGCTTTGATTGATGGTAGCATTATAAGATGATCCCTCACTAAATTATCAAAGTATAAAGTGTTCTCCCTGAGTATGCACCATTGCGAAAGTTCTTCGTGCTGAGACACCACGTGATGATCGGGTGTGATAGGCTCTACGTTCAAATACAATGGGTGCAAAACAGTTGCACACGCGGAATACTCAGGTTAAACTTGACGAGCCAAGCATATAACAGATATGGCCTCGGAACACGGACACCAAAAGGTCGAGCGTGAATCATATAGTAGATATGATCAACATAGTGATGTTCACCGGTGAAACTACTCCATCTCACGTGATGATCGGACATGGTTTAGTTGATATGGATCACATAATCACTTAGAGGATTAGAGGGATGTCTATCTATGTGGGAGTTCTTAAGTAATATGATTAAATTGAACTTAAATTTATCATGAACTTAGTACCTGATAGTATCTTGCTTGTCTATGTTGATTGTAGATAGATGGCCCGTGCTGTTGTTCCGTTGAATTTTAATGCGTTCCTTGAGAAAGCAAAGTTGAAAGATGATGGTAGCAGTTACACGGACTGGGTACGTAACTTGAAGATTATCCTCATTGCTGCTCATAAGAATTACGTCTTGGAAGCACCACTGAGTGTCAGGCCTGCTGCTGATGCAACTGATGACGTTAAGAATGTCTGGCAGAGCAAAGTTGATGACTAATCAATAGTTCAATGTGCCATGCTTTACGGCTTAGAACCGGGACTTCAACGATGTTTTGAACGTCATGGAGCATATGAGATGTTCCAGGAGTTGAAGTTAATATATCAAAAGAATGCCCGGATTGAGAGATATGAAGTCTCCATTAAGTTCTACAGCTGCAAGATGGAGGACAATAGTTCTGTCAGTGAGCATATACTCAAGATGTCTGGGTACTACAATCACTTGATTCAACTGAGAGTTAATCTTCCAGATGATAGCGTCATTGACAGAATTCTCCAATCACTGCCACCAAGCTACAAGAGCTTCGTGATGAACTATAATATGCAAGGGATGGATAAGACAATTCTTGAGCTCTTTGCAATGCTAAAAGCTGCGGAGGTAGAAATCAAGAAGGAGCATCAAGTGTTGATGGTCAATAAGACCACCAGTTTCAATAAAAAGGGCAAAGGGAAGAAGAAGGGGAACTTCAAAAAGAACAACAAGCAAGTTGCTGCTCAGGAGAAGAAACCCAAGTCTGGACCTAAGCCTGAGACTGAGTGCTTCTACTGCAAGCAGACTGGTCGCTGGAAGCGGAACTGCCCCAAGTATTTGGCGGATAAGAAGGATGGCAAGGTGAACAAAGGTATATATGATATACATGTTATTGATGTGTACCTTACTAATGCTCGCAGTAGCACCTGGGTATTTGATACTGGTTCTGTTGCTAATATTTGCAACTCGAAACAGGGGCTACGGATTAAGAGAAGATTGGCTAAGGACGAGGTGACGATGCGCGAGGGAAATGGTTCCAAAGTCGATGTGATCTCGGTCGGCACGCTACCTCTACATCTACCTTCGGGATTAGTATTAGACCTAAATAATTGTTATTTGGTGCCAGCATTGAGCATTAACATTATATCTGGATCTTGTTTGATGCGAGACGGTTATTCATTTAAATCAGAGAATAATGGTTGTTCTATTTATATGAGTAATATCTTTTATGGTCATGCACCCTTGAAGAGTGGTCTATTTTTGTTGAATCTCGATAGTAGTGATACACATATTCATAATATTGAAGCCAAAAGATGCAGAGTTGATAATGATAGTGCACCTTATTTGTGGCATATCGGTGTAAAGTGCATGAAGAAACTCCATACTGATGGACTTTTGGAACAACTTGATTATGAATCACTTGGTACTTGCGAACCATCCCTCATGGGCAAGATGACTAAAACGCCGTTCTCCGGTACTATGGAGAGAGCAACAGATTTGTTGGAGATCATACATACAGATGTATGTGGTCCGATGAATGTTGAGGCTCATGGCGGATATCGTTATTTTATAACCTTCACAGATGATTCAAGCAGATATGGGTATATCTACTTAATGAAACATAAGTCTGAAACATTTGAAAAGTTCAAAGAATTTCAGAGTGAAGTTGAAAATCATCGTAACAAGAAAATAAAGTTTCTACGATCTGATCGTGGAGGAGAATATTTGAGTTATGAGTTTGGTCTTCATTTGAAACAATGCGGAATAGTTTCGCAACTCACGCCACCCGGAACACCACAACGTAATGGTGTGTTCGAACGTCGTAATCACACTTTACTAGATATGGTGCGATCTATGATGTCTCTTACTGATTTACCGCTATCGTTTTGGGGTTATGCTTTAGAGACTGCCACATTCACGTTAAATAGGGCACCATCGAAATCCGTTGAGACGACGCCTTATGAACTGTGGTTTGGTAAAAAACCTAAGTTGTCATTTCTGAAAGTTTGGGGCTGCGATGCTTATGTGAAAAAGCTTCAACCTGATAAACCGAATTGCTTTAGGGAAAGGGGGGCCGGCCCCCTCTTTCCTTCTCCTACTCTACCTTTCCTTCCCCCTCTCCTACTCCTACTAGGAATAGGAGGAGTCCTACTCCTAGTGGGAGTAGGACTCCCCCTTGGCGCGCCTCTCCCTGGCCGGCCGCCTCCTCCCCTTGATCCTTTATATACGGGGGCAGGGGGCATCCCAAAGAGACAACAATTGATCGTTTGATCTTTTAGCCGTGTGCGGTGCCCCCTCCACCATAGTCCACCTCGATAATACTGTAGTGGTGCTTAGGTGAAGCCCTGCGTCGGTAGAACATCATCATCGTCACCATGCCGTCCTGCTGACGAAACTCTCCCTCAACACTTGGCTGGATCGGAGTTCGAGGGACGTCATCGGGCTGAACGTGTGCTGAACTCGGAGGTGCCATACGTTCGGTACTTGATCGGTCGGATCATGAAGACGTACGACTACATCAACCGTGTTGTGCTAGCGCTTCCGCTTTCGGTCTACGAGGGTACATGGACAACACTCTCCCCTCTTGTTGCTATGCATCACCATGATCTTGCGTGTGCGTAGGAATTTTTTTGAAATTACTACGTTCCCCAACACATGCCGCCCAACATCGGATCGCCAGACATCATGGCAAATGTCGCCAGACATCGGAACCGCGGGACGGCGGCGGGTCCACTACGGAGAGGGAAGCTTCGGTGCACCCCTACCTGGCGCGCCAAATGTCGGATTATGTGTTCCGGCAAAACCCTTGAGGTTCGAACACTTGGGTGCGCACGAAGATCTTTCCCCCCAGCCCACGCTCTCACAACAATCACAAAACCTAGCTCACCGAACCTGAAGAACAAGGGACATGATGACCCACAAGTATAGGTGATCGCAACAGCTTTCGAGGGTAGAGTATTCAACCCAAATTTATTGATTCGACACAAGGGGAGCCAAAGAATATTCTCAGTTATTAGCAGCTGAGTTGTCAATTCAACCACACCTGGAAATTTAATATCTGCAGCAAAGTGTTTAGTAGCAAAGTAATATGATAGTGATGGTAACAGTAACGAAAGAGTAATGAAAACGAAGTAATTTTTTTGGTATTTTGTAGTGATTGTAACAATAGCAACGGGAAAGTAAATAAGCGTAAACCAGTGTATGCAAAGCTCGTAGGCATCGTATCAGTGATGGATAATTATGCCGGATGTGGTTCATCATGTAACAGTCATAACATAGGGTGACACAGAACTAGCTCCAATTCGTTAATGTAATGTAGGCATGTATTCCGAATATAGTCATACGTGCTTATGGAAAAGAACTTGCATGACATCTTTTGTCCTACCCTCCCGTGGCAGCAAAGTCCTAATGGAAACTAAGGGATATTAAGGCCTCCTTTTAATAGAGAACCAGAACAAAGCATTAGCACATAGTGAATACATGAACTCCTCAAACTACGGTCATCACCGGTAAGTATCCCGATTATTGTCACTTCAGGGTTAACGGATCATAACACATAATAGTAGACTATAGACTTGCAATATAGGATCAAGAACACTCATATATTGATGAAAACATAATAGGTTCAGATCTGAAATCATGGCACTCGGGCCCTAGTGACAAGCATTAAGCATAGCAAAGTCATAGCAACATCAATCTCAGAACATAGTGGATACCAGGGATCAAACCCTAACAAAACTAACTCGATTACATGATAAATCTCATCCAACCCATCACCGTCCAGCAAGCCTATGATGGAATTACTCACGCACGGCGGTGAGCATCATGAAATTGGTGATGGAGGATGGTTGATGATGACGACGGCGACGAATCCCCCTCTCCGGAGCCCAGAACGGACTCTAGATCAGCCCTCCCAAGAGGTTTTAGGGCTTGGCGACGGCTTCATATCGTAAAACGCGATGAAATCTTCTCTCTTACTTTTTCCCCCCGAAAGCAGATATATAGAGTTGGAGTTGGAGTCGGGAGATCTCCATGGGGGCCATGAGGTAGGGGGCGCGCCTTGGGGGGGGGGGGGCGCCCCCACCCTCGTGGAAAGGGTGTGGGCCCCCTGGTCTTCATCTTTGGCGAGAATTTTTTATTATTTATTGTAAGATATTCCGTGGAGTTTCAGGTCATTCCGAGAACTTTTGTTTTCTGCACATAAAACAACATCATGGCAATTCTGCTGAAAACAGTGTCAGTCCGGGTTAGTTCCATTCAAATCATACAAGTTAGAGTCCAAAACAAGGGCAAAAGTGTTTGGAAAAGTAGATACGACGGAGACGTATCAACTCCCCGAAGCTTAAACCCTTGCTTGTCCTCAAGTAATTTAGTTGACAAATTGAAAGAAATAAAGAAAAACTTTTACAAACTCTGTTTGCTCTTGTTGTTGTAAATATGTCAAGCTAGCATTCAAGTTTTCGGCAAAGATTATAAATAATCACATTTGCAATAATTCTCAGGTCTCATGATTACCCATATCAATAGCATAATCAACTAGCAAGGCATAATAATAAATCTCGGATGACAACACTTTCTCAAAACAATCATAATATGATATAACAAGATGGTATCTCGCTAGCCCTTTCTGAGACTGCAAAAAAAATGCAGAGCACCTTTAAAGATCAAGGACTGACTAGACATTGTAATTCATGGTAAAAGAGATCCAATCATAGTCACACCCAATATAAATTAACAGTAATGAATGCAAATGACAGTTGCGCTCTCCAGCTAGTGCTTTTAATAAGAGGATGATGACTCAACATAAAAGTAAATAGATAGGCCCTTTGCAAAGGGAAGCAGGGATTTGTAGAGGTGCCAGAGTTTGGTTTTGAAATAGAGATAATTAACACTTTGAGCGGTATACTTTCATTGTCAACATAACAACCAAGAGATGGCGATATCTTCCATGCTACACACATTATAGGCGGTTCCCAAACAGAATGGTAAAGTTTATACTCCCCCTCCACCAACAAACATCAATCCATGGCTTGCTCGAAACAACGAGTGCCTCCAACATACATCAGGTCCCAGGGGGAGTTTTGTTTAGCAATTATTTTTGATTTAGTTTGCATAAAGCATGGGACTGGGCATCCCGGTGACCAGCCATTTTCTTGTGAGTGAGGAGCGTAGTCCACTCCTCTTGAGAATAACCCGCCTAGCATGGAAGATACATGCAGCCCTAGTTGATACATGAGCTATTCGAGCATACAAAATAGGATGATTATTTGAAGGTTTAGAGTTTGGCACATACAAATTTACTTGGAACGGCAGGTAGATACCGCATATTGGAAGGTATAGTGGACTCATCTGGAAATAACTTTGGGGTTTAAGGGATTGGATGCACAAGCAGTATTCCCGCTCAGTACAGGTGAAGGCTAGCAAAAGACTGGGAAGTGACCAACTAGAGAGCGACAGCAGCCATGTACATGCATTAAAATTAATAAAGATTGGATGCAAGCATGAGTAGGATATAATCCACCATGAACATAAATATCGTGAAGGCTATGTTGATTTGTTTCAACTACATGCGTGAACATGTGCCAAGTCAAGTCACTTAAATCATTCAAAGGAGGATACCACCCCATCATACCACATCATAACCATCTCAATAGCATGTTGGCACGCAAGGTAAACCATTATAACTCATAGCTAATCAAGCATGGCACAGGCAACTATGATCTATAATTGTCATTGCAAACAGGTTTATTCATAACAAGCTGAATCAAGAACGATGAACTCATCATATTTACAAAAACAAAAGTGGTCGAGTCCGTACCAGCTTTTCTCATCTCAGTCAGTCCATCATATATCATCATAATTGCCTTTCACTTGCACGACCGAACGATGTGAATAATAATAAGAGTGCACATGCATTGGACTAAGCTGGAATCTGTGAGCATTCAATAAACAGGAGAAGACAAGGCAATATGGGCTCTTTTGTCAGATAAACAATAATGCATATAAGAGCCATTTTAACAATTTAATCATGGTCTTCCCCTACTGGCCCCCAAAGAAAAGAAAAGAAATAAAACTATTTACACGGGAAAGCTCCCAACAAGCAAAAGAAGAATGGGAAATCTTTTTGGGTTTTCTTTTCTATTACTACTACAAGCATGGAAATTAAACTGATTAAAAGCTACAACTAATTTTTTTTGTTTTTCTTAAGGTTTATTAAACACACAAGAAGAAAGCATAAAGGGAAATAAACTAGCATGGATGATACAATGAAAAAAGTATGAACACCGACATCTAGCAATGAGTGTGTGTGAACATAAATGTAATGTCAGTGAGAAATACGTACTCCCCCAAGCTTAGGCTTTTGGCCTAAGTTGGTCTATGTCCACGGCTGGCCTGGCTGATATCCATAATAATAGTTGGGGTCGTACTGCGATGAGGAAGAAGAAGGCTCCGTTTGCCACTGGCTGGCAATCATCTCCGGATCCCACTGATAGTTAGACTGTCGTGAAGGATCAAATTGTGGTTCCGGTTCTGGCTCCTCGGCTGGTGCAGGGTTCCGGTAGGCGTGAATAGCCGTCAACGGAACAAGGTACGTGCCTACAGTCAAATCAGACAAAGAAGGAGCAGGCAAGGTAATAGTCTCAGGATGATGTTTATTAAAGAACAATTGATATTTAAGCTCTCCTGCCCTATTCTTTATAATAAAATCATGTGCCACCATACTTTTATAATCTAGATAAACACGAGGCAACACTTTTTCTTCCTTCTCAGCATGCCTAATAGGTATGTTAAAATGTGCAGCTAGGTGTGTAGCATAGATGCCTCCAAAGATGGGGCCCTTTGTACGGTTCAGACTTAACCGTTTAGCAATAATACCGCCCATACTAAAAGTGTTATCACTGTATAAACCGTGGAGCAGAATAATTATATCAGGGATACTAAGGTTTCCACAGTTTCCGCGTCCAATTAAGCAAAGACTAGCAAATAATGCAAAGTAACATAAAACAGGAAAATGTATGCTAGTAATTCGTGCATCGGAAACCTTCCTAGTTTCTCCTACAGTGATAGTATCAATAAACCCCTCCACATCATCATGATGTGGTTCTTCTGTCTTGCCCCCAAAAGGGACTAAACAAATCCGACAGAAATCATAAAGTGACATCTCCTTGTGCTTGTCATATAAATGAAACTACACCATGGGTGGTGAGTTCCTAGAATGAAAATGAAAGTTTTGCACAAAGGTATTTGTGATTAAGAGATACTGATCGCATTGGTCGTGGAGGAAAGCGGTGAGGCCTGCATTATGAGCCAATTCATGAAAATCTTCATAAATCCCGGCTGCTCTTAAGAAATCCTCAGAAGGCCATTCACACGCCCGAACCTCCGCGGTGCGCGGCAAATTATACTTAGGCTTCGGTGCCTTTTCCTTCGAGCTTTGGCTCGATGAGCCCCTCAATAATCTCCTCATCATTTTCTGAAAAATTCTGAAATTTTTAGTAACTTCAAAATAAAAGTAAACCAAACTCAATAATATTGATAGCAACTACTCCTACAAGTTCCTAGGGCCTATATCATGCATCAAAACTACTTTTGACCATATAAATTTGACATGCAAGCTCAAGAACAGGGTCACCTAAGCAGCAAAAATTTGCAATGAATAAAGCACTAGAGCAAAAACTAATTGGACCAATGGAGGAGTCACATACCAAGGAACAATCTCCCCAAGCAGTTTTGTGAGAGGTGCTTTGAGCAAGGAGATCGAAAATTACAACAAAGAAGGCTGGAACTCATGCTTGAGTTGGTTTTTCATGTTTGTGGGAGGAAGAAGAAGAGGATGGGTGCAAGAATAAGTGGAGGAGGGCCACCGTGGGCCCACGAGGCAGGGGGCGCGCCCTCCACCCTCGTGGCAAGGTGGTTGGCCCCCCTGGTGTGTTCTTTGTTCCATAAATCCTCAAATATTCTAGAAAAAAATCATATTTAATTTTCAGGGCATTTGGAGAACTTTTATTTTCGAGGTATTTTTATATTGCATGGATAATCAGATAACAAACAGAAAAATATTTATTTTTATTTTATTTAAACTAAATAACATAAAGTATAGAGAGGGTACAAAAGGTTGTGCTTCTAGTTTCATCCATATCATGCTCATCAAAAGGAATCCACTAACAAGGTTGATCAAGTCTTGTTAACAAACTCATTCCGATTAATATGAAACCGGAAAAAATTTCGAATAACACTAGGTTACCTCAACGGGGATATGCACATCCCCAATAATAGGTATATCATATTTCTTCTTGACAGTGGGAAGAGGAAATTCAAAACCTCCAAATATAATCGATGGAATTTTTCCGATAGAATTGATACTATGAACTTGAGGTTGTTTCCTTGGAAAGTGTAGTGTATTCTCATTACCATTAACATGAAAAGTGACATTGCCTTTGTTGCAATCAATAACAGCCCCTGCAGTATTAAGAAAAGGTCTTCCAAGAATAATAGAAATACTATCGTCCTCGGGAATATCAAGAATAACAAAGTCCGTTAAAATAGTAATGTTTGCAACCACAACAGACACATCCTCACAAATACCGACAGGTATAGCAGTTGATTTATCAGCCATTTGCAAAGATATTTCAGTTGGTGTCAACTTATTCAAGTCAAGTCTACGATATAAAGAGAGAGGCATAACACTAACACCGGCTCCAAGATCACATAAAGCAGTTTTAACATAGTTTCTTTTAATGGAGCATGGTATAGTAGGTACTCCTGGATCTCCAAGTTTCTTTGGTATTCCACCCTTAAAAGTATAATTAGCAAGCATGGTGGAAATTTTATCTTCTGGTATCTTTCTTTTATTTGTAACAATATCTTTCATGTACTTAGCATAAGGATTCATTTTGAGCATATCAGTTAATCGCATACGCAAAAAGATAGGTCTAATCATTTCAGCAAAGCGCTCAAAATTCTCATCATCCTTTTTCATGGATGGTTTGGGAGGAACAGGCATGGGTTTCTGAACCCAAGGCTCTCTTTCTTTACCCTGTTTCCTAGCAACAAAGTCTTTCTTATCATAACGTTGATTCTTTGATTGTGAGTTATCAAGATCAACAGCAGGTTCAATTTCTACATCATTATCATTACTAGGTTGAGCATCATTATGAACATCATCATTAACATTTTCATTACGTTCATGTTCATTGCCAGATTGTGTTTCAGCATCAGACATAGAGATATCATTTGGATTATCAGGTGGTTCAGCAATAGGTTCACTAGAAGTTTGCACATTTCTATCATTTTTCTTTTTCTTCCTTTTACAAGAACTAGGTGCATCAATATTATTTCTCTGAGAATCTTGCTCAATTCTCTTAGGGTGGCCTTCAGGATACAAAGGTTCCTGGGTCATTCTACCAGTTCAAGTAGCCACTTTAACAGCATAATTATTTTTCTTACTATTCATCTCATTGAGAAATTCCTTTTGAGCTTTAAGTACTTGTTCTACTTGAGTGGTAACCATGGAAGCATGTTTACCAATAAGTTTAAGTTCACCTTTGAAATTAGCCATATAATCACCCAAGTGTCCAACCATATTTGAATTTTATTTTAATTGTCTACCGAAATAAGCATTAAACTCTTCTTGCTTAGCCATAAATTTATCAAACTCATCTAAGCATGGGCTAGCAATTTTAGTAAATGGGATTACAACTTTATCATATCTATAGAGAGAATTTACCTTTACTACCTGTGTCGGGTTATCGAGGTCTGGAGGTTTTTCAATAAGTAAAGGATCAAGATCATATGTTTCTTCAATAGGCGGTAAATTAAGACCATGTATTTCTTCAATAGGAGGTAAATTCTTAACATCTTCAGCTTTAATACATTTTTCTTTCATAGATTTCTTTGCCTCTTGCATATCTTCGGGACTGAGAAATAGAATACCCCTCTTCTTCGGAGTTGGTTTAGGAATAGGATCAATAATTGGAGCAGGAGCTGGCTCAGGAGGTGCCCAATTATTTTCATTTGTCAACATATTATTCAATAAGATTTCAGCTTCATCTGGTGTTCTTTCCCTGAAAAGAGAACCAGCACAACTATCTAGGTAATATCTGGAAGCATCGGTTAGTCCATTATAAAAGATATCAAGTATTTCATTTTTCTTAAGAGGATGATCAGGCAAAGCATTAAGTAACTTGAGAAGCCTCCCCCAAGCTTGAGGGAGACTCTCTTCTTTAATTTGCACAAAGTTATATATTTCCTTTAAAGCAGCTTGTTTCTTATGAGCAGGGAAATATTTAGCAGAGAAGTAATAGATCATATCCTGGGGACTACGCACACAACCAGGATCAAGAGAATTAAACCATATTTTAGCATCACCTGAGGGAGTCTTGGATTAGGGGGTGTTCGGATAGCCGAACTATATCTTCATCCGGACTCCTGGACTATGAAGATACAAGATTGAAGACTTCGTCCCGTGTCCGGAAGGGACTTTCCTTGGCGTGGAAGGCAAGCTTGGCGATACGGATGTTCAGATCTCCTACCATTGTAACCGACTCTATGTAACCCTAACCCTCTCCGGTGTTTATATAAACCAGGGGGTTTTAGTCCGTAGGACAACATACACATCAACAATCATACCATGGGCTAGCTTCTAGGGTTTAGCCTCTCTGATCTCGTGGTAGATCTACTCTTGTACTACCCATATCATCAATATTAGTCAAGCAGGACGTAGGGTTTTACCTCCATCGAGAGGGCCCGAACCTGGGTAAAACTTCGTGTCCCTTGCCTCCTGTTACCATCCGGCCTAGACGCACAGTTCGGGACCCCCTACCCGAGATCCGCCGGTTTTGACGCCGACATTGGTGATTTCATTGAGAGTTCCTCTGTGCCGTCGCTGTGAGGTCCGATGGCTCCTACGATCATCAATAGCGATGCAGTCCAGGGTGAGACCTTTCTCCCCGGGCAGATCTTTGTCTTTGGCGGCTTCGCACTACAGGCCAATTCGCTTGGCCGTCTGGAGCAGATCGAAAGCTACGCCCCTGGCCGTCAGGTCGGATTTAGAAGTTTAAACCACACGGCTGACATCCTGAGGACTTGATCTTCGACGGATTTGAGCCACTGCTGAGCGCACCGCACTGTCACGACGAGCATGATCTAGCTTTGCCGCCAAACAGTGCCTTGGAGGCTGCACCCACATCGGCTCCGACCCGTAGTCCGGAGCCAACCGCGCCGATCGAGGATAGGCGGTTGGACGCCGCCTCGGGAGCTGCGATCCCAACGGCGGTTGAGCTGAACACCAGCCCCGTATTCTGCGGGACTCGTGACTCCAAGGAGCCGGACTCCTCTCCGGACTCCGAACCCTCCACGCCCCTGCCAATTGAATCAGATTGGGCGCCGATCATGGAGTTCACTGCCGTAAACATCTTTCAGCACTCGCCTTTTGGCGATATCTTGAAGACACTGAAGTCTCTCTCTTTATCAGGAGAGCCCTGGCCGGACTGCAGTCAGCAAGGTTGGGGTACGGACGATGAAGAAATTCAAAGCCCACCCACCACCCACTTTGTAGCCACTATCGACGACCTAACCGACATGCTCGAAGTCGACTCCGAAGACATCGACCGTATGGACGCCGATGAAGGAGACGATGAAGAACTAGCGCTTGTTGGGCCCTGGAACGCCACCTCGTCATATGACGTATACACGGTGAACGCACCAAAAGATGACGACGAGGAGCGGAAGGACGCACCGAAGGCTTGTTCGCTCGAAAAGCAGTCAAAACGGCGACGAAAGCGCCGCCCCAAATCCCGTCTCGGCAGAAATAGCGATAACACAGACCTAGCACTGGAGCAGGGCGAACCGCTGCCGGACAACGGCAATCCGGATGTTCAAACCGAACAAAAAAATCCTATCAAGGATAATGGCCCGGACGACATAACGCCGGACAGGCACCCAGAGCACCAGAATGCCCGCAAAAGGCTCGTTGCCACCGCGAGGAGCCTTAAAAAGCATAAGCGAAGGCTCAAGGCCGCGCAAAACACACTCCAATTCAGATGGAGTAAAATACTCAATACAGCAGCAATGTACGGTGACAATCGCCCCTCAAAGAGCTACCCAAAGCGGAAGCTACTACCTGAATTCGATGAGGAGGCCTCCGACACCCCACAACGAAATATCAAAGCAGCCACCCAGTCGGATAGACGACCCCTCTATCAACACAGAATGGCATACAACGCCGCTCACAATACAACACGCGACCCATGCGAGGGCTCGCACCCAAAGGACGGCGCAACAAGATCCATTTATGGACCACGCAGGCGCGCCCCAACATACAATGCAACAAAACAAACGTTCGAACAACATGGCACACCCAGCTACAGGGGTGCCGCACATCCCCTGTGTTTCACCGATGAGGTGCTAGACCATGAATTTCCAGAGGGATTCAAGCCCGTAAACATAGAGACATACGAAGGAACAATAGACCCGGGGGTTGGATTGAGGACTACATCATTCATATCCATATGGCTCGAGGAGATGATCTCCACGCCATCAAGTACTTACCCCTCAAGCTCAAAGGGCCAGCTCATCACTGGCTCAAAGGCCTCCCCGAAAGCTCCATTGGAAGTTGGGAAGAGCTCGAAGACGCCTTTCGGGAAAATTTTCAAGGGACTTATGTCCGACCTTTGGATGCGGATGATCTGAGTCATATAACTCAGCAGCCCGGAGAGTCAGCCCGAAAGCTTTGGAATAGGTTTCTTACTAAAAAGAACCAGATTGTCGACTGTCCGGACGCTAAAGCCTTAGCGGCTTTCAAGCATAGCGTCCGTGACGAATGGCTCACCAGACACCTCGGCCAAAATAAGCCGAGAACAATGGCTGCATTAACAAACCTCATGACCCGCTTTTGCGCGGGTGAGGACAGCTGGCTAGCCAGATGCAGCACTAGCGATCCCAACACATCTGAAGTTAGAGATGGAAACGGGAAATCACGGTGCAACAGCAATAACAAACGCCGGAATAAAGAAGACAGCACGAAGGGCACGACAGTAAACGCCGGATTCAAAGTCTCTCGGCCAGGCCAAAAGCCGCCCCCTAAAGGCACCAGGGATGAACTGTCCAGCCTCAACAAAATTCTGGACCAAGTATGTCAGATCCATAGTACCCCTAGCAAACCTGCCAATCGTACCCAAAGAGAATGTTGGGTCTTCAAGCAGTCCGGCAAGCTCAACGCCGTACACAAGGGGGAGGATACACCAAGTGAAGACGAGGACAAACCTCCCAAGCGAGACACAGGGGAACAAAAGAAATTTCCACCCGAAGTCAAAACAGTAAACGTGTTACACGTGATCAAGGGAAAACGCAATGCGGCACTCCCAGAAAAATATACCCAAGCGCCTATCACCGCGAAGTCCTGCCACTGGTCATCTCAACCGATCATTTTCGACCATCGCGATTACTCAGCAAGTATCCGACACGCAGGATGGGCCGCCCTAGTGTTAAACCCAGTAATTGGCGGATATCACTTCACACGAGTATTGATGGACGGCGGCAGCAGCCTAAACCTAATATATCAGGATACAATTCGTGGGATGGGGTTAGACCCAACACAAATTCGCCATAGCAACACTACCTTTAAGGGAGTAACGCCAGGCCCAGGGGCTCGTTGCACGGGCTCCCTCCTATTACAAGTCATATTCGGCTCCCCTGATAACTTCCGTCACGAGCATTTAACTTTCCACATCGCTCCGTTCCAAAGTGGCTATCAAGCACTGCTCGGACACGAAGCTTTCGCTCGCTTTAATGCAATACCACACTATGCCTCCCTTACACTCAAGATGCCCGGTCCACGAGGCATCATTTCAGTGCACGAAAGTATCAAGCAATCTCTGCGTGCCGAAGAGAGTGAGGCTGCCTTGGCAGCCGCACACTAAAGGCGCCCGGACCAACGAAAGCATCCAATAGGTCGTCAAGACCTCAGACACAACTAATCGAGTCCGGCGCCACTACTTATACCGCATAAACGGTCACACCCCTATTTTTCAATACAAGGGGCTCCACGCATGCAGACAAGTGGCAATTTCTCCTCCTCTTGAATTACACATGGTTTCTTTAGAAAACTATCTTTTTGCACGACCACCTTTTCACCCAAATTCCTCTCTTTTACAGACAATCATCGTGCTACACCCGTCCAAGATACGGCAGAACGGATACACAGGCGCAGACGTGCAGCAGGGACCCGCCCCAAGGATTCTTTTTAGATTAAGACCCTGCGTAATCCTTTTTTACTGTCTCTTGTTGATACATATCCACCATTGAGAAGGATGCTGACGTCTTGGCATGTGGCCACGCCAGAACAATGCACGTACCTGGACACAAGGGGCTTCTTTGAAAGGCCATTTTTAGGCCCGATTTATACCACAAAGACCGAATACCTTAGGGAGTGTTCGACGGCGCGAGTTTGGCCCTATATGCATCAGCTCCGAATCATTGTCTTTGGTCAAATGTTGGGTTTGCCCGGCTCCTGTGTTTTGGTGCCTTACGTTCCGCTTTACCAGCTAAGGTAGCACCAGGAGAACTACTGCGATTGTGCCCTGGTTCATCCGGACGAGCACCTCAGTAGAGAAAGCCGAAAACTGACTGTCATGATATAGCGTGAGACTGGTCAACCACTCGACGACCTATGGGAATGTTAGAATTCCCCCACCTTAACAAAGGGCCGTTTCCTGGCCAGGCATGTACGCACCCCGGGATCGGGAGAGTGTGGAGCCACCAGGGGCTATCTAGTAGCCCCACTGTCAAACTCCTGTGGCTAAGTGAAAGTGTTAAAGCATTATAGTCCGGTTGCCTCGCTCGCTCCGCTATCACCTCCTTTATAGGACCAAGACGTTGGGTTAAGTGTGAACATGTGTCTTTGCGAACACCCCCGCATTATATGCGTGGGGGTTGAAGCCGACGACTGCAATCTTTCAGGTTATATACATGTATACATAAACGGCCGCCAAGGAGGCATCATATTACTTTCAGGCAAAAGTATAAAAGTAGCCTTATGAAAATTTATAAAAGCATTTCGCTTACAATGAGATTACATATCACTCAAACATAATGTTTTTTGAGCACTGGGTCTCTATGAAACGAGCACCCTCAAGAACTTCCTCAAAGTAGTGCTCAGCAGCCCTTCGACCTATGGCCGAATCCCGCGCTGCAATAGTGGTAGCGTCCATCTCTGCCCAGTTTGCTTTAACACGGGCAAAGGCCATTCGTGCGCCTTCTATACACGCCGACCTCTTCATCGCATTAATGCACGGCACCACGTCAAGGAACTGCTGCACTAAACCAAAATAGCTGTTCGGTTTTAGCCTTTCCGGCCATAGCTGATCCACAACAGACCTCGTGGCGAGTTCGGACAACCTATTCAGTTCGGCCCATTCGGCTAGTTGGTCAGACAACGAAAGTGGATGCTCGGGAGAATGGAGTTGTGTCCAAAACAGCCGGTCCACTTCACGGTCCGTCTGACCCTTGAAGTACTTGGCCGCATCAGCAACGCTCGCTGCCAAATCCATATACGCATCCTCCGAACTCCACAGTCGATCCAGAGGGGCATATCGTGGATCTCCGAACTTCCTCTGCAACATAAAGGGTTTCCCACCTACAATATCCCCGGCTTCCCGCAGTCCTCCTTCTTTGCCCTCATAGCAGAGCAGAGGTCTTTTCCCGTTGCAGCAGCCTTCTCGAGGTCCGATGCCTTCGCCTGGTTTTCCTTTTCAAGAACCCGGCAACGGTCGATGACGGCTTTTAATTCTATGGCCATATTGGCCATCTTATCTCGGCTCTCACCATGCGCGGCCTTCTCGGCTCGCAACTCTTCGGCCGCCTTCAAAGCAGCCGCATTATCCAATTTCGCTTGTTCCTTGGCTCGGGCAAGTTCCGCCCGCAAGGCTTCAACAGTGGCAGCTCCATCTGCAGTCATAACATGTTAAACATACTGGCTTCATGCTGCTCTCACTATGCGGCGTTTACCAGATAATAACACTTACCATGCGCCTCGTTAAACCTTTTGTTAACAAGCTCGATGTCGGCGTCTGCCGCATCCAATTGCCATCTTAAATGGGCAAACTCGCTAGTCCGGCTAGGCACCGGAGCTTCCATCACCTGCTCATAGAGGCAGTATGGTTACTACCTGGGATTATGATCCTCTGATCATCGTCATTCCCAACGACAACCAGAGTCTCAGGGGCTACTATCTACACAGGGCACACTTAGCATGTGCAGGGTTATCATACATTATTTTACGTACCTCAAAACCTGTCAGTAGACTCATAAAAGCTTTATGCAATCCGCTTTCGGCGGACAAGATTCTCTCCATCACTGTATTCATCAGCACACGGTGTTCATCTGAGATGGCCGCTCGCCCCACCAACTCCCTCAGAACATCCGACCGCACACTAGACGGTGCCGGACTCGTTTGTCTGCTCTCTTCGGGGGCCGGACACTGGGAACTTTGGGGGTCGACAGGATTATCTTCTGGCCTCACCGGACTCGGAGAGGCCCTACGCGACGACACCTCAGGATCGCCCGCTTCCGGAGCGGAGGAGTCCGGAGGAGGCGTTTCGCTCTCCATCATCTCTGGAAGAAGATCCCCCGAAGACGATCTCATTTGAGAGGGGCTAAGGCCCGAACTGCAAAGATACATGCAGTGGTTATCTTCTCAGAAGAAAAGACGACATATCTGTACTATTAAGGTATTTTGTGTCACTTACGACTCGTGGGAGAATTGATCCCCTGTGGACTTTGTGCGGCAACCGCATCCCCCGGGGTAGGACCCTCTGTGGGAGACTTCTTCTCCCGTTTGGAAGCTTCGGCTTTCGAATCCCCAGACGCAATCCTTTTCCTCTTCTGGTCGTCTTCCTTCATGGAGACGCTCGCTCCCTCGGCTAGAGCGGCCAGCGTTTGGGGCCCGCGACTGCCCGCATTTTCCTTCAAGGGCTCCGGGCAAGGTGCGGTCTGGAGCATCTTTTCCAATATCGGATTTTCCAAACCCTCAGGGAGGTGGGCCGAGCACCGAATCAACTTCGCCTTCGTTAGCCAGTCCTGGTCAAAAAGCGAACTCTCAGAAATAACTTCGCATCAAAGGAGAGGTAGTACGCTCGGTCGGAAGATGCCTTACCTGTTCGGCGGCATGGTTTCTACTCAGGCCCACGTCCTCGGTAATTTCCGGACACTCCACTTGAGTTCCGTAGAACAACTTGTACATCTCCTCATGCGTCAGGCCGAGGAAATTTTGAATGGCGCACGGTCCCTCGGGATTGAACTCCCACAAGCGAAGAGGCCGGCATTTGCAAGGCTGGACTTGGCGAACTAGCATAACTTGTGTTACCGCGACCAAACTGAAATCTCCATTAAAGAGATCTTGAATGCGGCTTTGCAGTATAGGCACGTCCTTGGACAGACCCTAGCTCAATCCTCTGCTAATCCATGACATCAGTTGTGAAGAAGGGCCCGGACGGAAAACGGGGGCGGCCGCCCACTTGGCACTTCTAGGAGCCGTTATGTAGAACCGCTCATGTTGCCACAATTCAGACACCTCTGGAATGGAACCTTTGGGCCATGCAGCTCCCGTCATCTTGTGTATTGAGGCACCTGCACACGCCGCATGTTGCCCCTCGATCATCTTCGGCTTTACTTCAAAAGTCTTGAGCCATAGGCCAAAGTGAGGGGTAACCCGGAGGAAGGCCTCGCACACAACAATAAACGTCGTGCTATGAAGAAAGGAGTCCGGAGCTAGATCATGGAAATCTAGCCTGTAGTAAAACATCAAGCCCCTGACAAAAGGATCCAATGCAAGGCCTAGACCTTGGAGGAAGTGGGAGATGAACACGACGCTCTCATTGGGTTCGGGGGAGGGGACGGCCTGCCCCCGGGGAGGCAGCCGATGCAGAATCTCGGTGGTCAGATATCTGGCCTGCCTCAACTTTTTGACGTCTTCTTCCGTAACGGAGGAAGGCACCCATTGGCCTTGAAGGCTAGATCCGGACATGATTGAAGGTTCGGAGCTCCCGACCTGAACTTTGGGCGTTTGAGCTTGAGGTGGGGGAAAGATCTGATTGAGCACGGGAGGGAAAAATAAAAAGCCTCGTCCCTTTATAAAGAGGCGAACATTAAGTGTCCTCTCCGTGTCCGTTTGGACTTGCCTATAATCTAGGAGTCCTAGAAACGGTTGGGTTACCCACGCCCGTATTGATGAGAATCCCGGAATAAGGGGACACGATCTCTGCTTTGACAAGACGTGCCAAGGAAACTGCCTCGCATGACGCGCCGAGGTGGGATAATGAAATGACTCGGATTAAAGATTGGTCGTGGTGTGTTGCACTACGGAATACGTCAGCAGATTAGATTTGTGTAAATATTATTTTCTCTATGGCAATATGTGGAAACTTATTTTGCAGAGCCGGACACTATCTTTGTGTTTAAAATCTTCTATAAAGTACTTGGAGGGGGAACCCGCCTTGCAATGCTGAAGACAATCTGCACGCCGGACTCGTCGTCATTGAAGCCTGGTTCAGGGGCTACTGAGGGAGTCCTGGATTAGGGGGTGTTCGGATAGCCGAACTATATCTTTAGCCGGACTCTTGGACTATGAAGATACAAGATTGAAGACTCTGTCCCGTGTTCGGAAGGGACTTTCCTTGGCGTGGAAGGCAAGCTTGGCGATACGGATGTTCAGATCTCCTACCATTGTAACCGACTCTATGTAACCCTAACCCTCTCCAGTGTCTATATAAACCAGGGGGTTTTAGTCCGTAGGACAACATACACATCAACAATCATACCATAGGCTAGCTTCTAGGGTTTAGCCTCTCTGATCTCGTGGTAGATCTACTCTTGTACTACCCATATCATCAATATTAATCAAGCAGGACGTAGGGTTTTACCTCCATCGAGAGGGCCCGAACCTGGGTAAAACTTCGTGTCCCTTGCCTCCTGTTACCATCCGGCCTAGACGCACAGTTCGGGACCCCCTACCCGAGATCCGCCGGTTTTGACACCGAAATCACCCTTTAATGAGAACGGAAATATTTTGAGGATATAAAAGTAGCGAGATCTCTCATCATTAGTGAACAGGGTGGCTATATCATTTAATTTAGTAAGATGTGCCACAACAATTTCAGATTCATAGCCATGAAAGGGATCAGATTCAACTAAAGTAATTAAATCAGGATCAACAGAGAATTCATAATCCTTATCAGTAACACAGATAGGTGAAGTAGGAAAAGCAGGGTCAGATCTCATCCTAGCATTTAGAGATTGCTTATTCCATTTAGCTAATAACCTTTTGAGTTTATATCTATCTTTGCAAGCTAAAATAGCTAAAGAAGCTTCTTGATCAAATAAATAACCCTCATGAATAACAAGTGATTCTTCATCATCACTTTCATCTTCATAATTAGATTCAATATTTTCAATCTCTCTAGGCCTAGCAAGTCGTTCCTCGAGAAAATCACTAAGTGGCATAGTAGTATCAGGCATAGAGGTAGTTTCATCATAAGTATCATGTATAGCAGAAGTAGCATCATCAATAACATGCGACATATCAGAACGAATAGCAGAAGCAGGTTTAGGTGTCGCAAGCTTACTCATAACAGAAGGTGAATCAAGCGCAGAGCTAGATGGCAGTTCCTTACCTCCCCTCGTAGTTGAGGGATAAATTGTTGTCTTAGCATCTTTCAAGTTCTTCATAGTGTCCAGCAGATATAAATCCCAAGTGACTCAAGGAATAGAGCTATGCTCCCCGGCAACGGCACCAGAAATTAGTCTTGATGACCCACAAGTATAGGGGATCGCAACAGCTTTTGAGGTTAGAGTATTCAACCCAAATTTATTGATTCGACACAAGGGGAGCCAAAGAATATTCTCAAGTATTAGCAGCTGAGTTGTCAATTCAACCACACCTGAAAACTTAATATATGCAACATAGTGTTTAGTAGCAAAGTAATATGATAGTGATGGTAACGGTAACGAAAGAGTAACGAAAGCAAAGTAATGTTTTTGGTATTTTGTAGTGATTGTAACAATAGCAACGGGAAAGTAAATAAGCGTAAACCAGTATATGGAAAGCTCGTAGGCATCAGATCAGTGATGGATAATTATGCCGGATGTGGTTCATCATGTAACAGTCCTAACATATGGTGACACAGAACTAGCTCCAATTCATCAATGTAATGTAGGCATGTATTCCAAATATAGTCATACATGCTTATGGAAAATAAATTGCATGACATCTTTTGTCCTACCCTCCCGTGGCAGCGGGGTCCTAATGGAAACTAAGGGATATTAAGGCCTCCTTTTAATAGAGAACCGGAACAAAGCATTAGCACATAGTGAATACATGAACTCCTCAAAATACGATCATCATCAGTAAGTATCCTGATTATTGTCACTTCGGGGTTAACGGATCATAACACATAATAGGTGACTATAGACTTGCAAGATAGGATCAAGAACACTCATATATTGATGAAAACACAATAGGTTCAGATCTGAAATCATGGCACGCGGGCCCTAGTGACAAGCATTAAGCATAGCAAAGTCATAGCAACATCAATCTCAGAACATAGTGGATACTAGGGATCAAACCCTAACAAAACTAACTCGATTACATGATAAATCTCATCCAACCCATCACCGTCCAGCAAGCCTACGATGGAATTACTCACGCACGGCGGTGAGCATCATGAAATTGGTGATGGAGGATGGTTGATGATGACGACGGCGACGAATCCCCCTCTCCGGAGCCCAGAACGGACTCCAGATCAGCCCTCCCGAGAGGTTTTAGGGCTTGGCGGTGGCTTCATATCGTAAAACGCGATGAAATCTACTCTCTTATTTTTTTCTCCCCGAAAGCAGATATATAGAGTTGGAGTTGGAGTCGGGAGATCTCCAGGGGGGCATGAGGTAGGGGGCGCGCCCTGGGGGGGCGCCCCCACCCTCATGGAAAGGGTGTGGGGCCCCTGGTCTTCATCTTTGGCGAGGATTTTTTATTATTTATTGTAAGATATTCCGTGGAGTTTCAGGTCATTCCGAGAACTTTTGTTTTCTGCACATAAAACAACATCATGGCAATTCTGCTGAAAACAGCGTCAGTCCGGGTTAGTTCCATTCAAATCATACAAGTTAGAGTCCAAAACAAGGGCAAAAGTGTTTGGAAAAGTAGATACGATGGAGACGTATCAGGACACAAGAGTTTATACTGGTTTGGGCCACCGATGTGGTGTAATACCCTATTCCAGTGTGGTGTGGTGGATTGCCTTGTAGGTTGGGGATGAACGAGTACAAGGGAAGAATAACCTCCTAAGGAGAGGTGTTCTTGAGCTCGATGAGCTTGTGTGGCTAGGATGGTCTGATTGATCCGATCGCCCCTCTCCCTATGATGGTGTCTAGTCCTATTTATAGAGGCCTGAGTCCTCTCCCCAAATATTAGGAGGGAAGGGATCCCACAACGGCCAATTCGAAGGGGGACAATGAATACAAGTTATTCTGACGAAAGGTGGTCTTCGCATGCCAAAGGTTCTGGCGCTGACGCCGTCGTGGGCTCCGTGGTGACCTCGTCTTGTCGTCCTTCTGGTCTTGGTTTCTTTGCACCGATACAGAAACCTTTGCCTGACGCCTCGAGACTCCCCGCCTTCGCCTGCCTCTTTAGCACCGAAGAGGAAACTAGTACTCTGCACCCGCTGGCGCCCGCCTGGCACCCGCCTGGCCTTGGTCGTCATTGCTCATGTCACGGGAACTTCACGAGGTGCCCCTCGCCTTGATCTCTCCGCTCCTCGCGAGCCGACCTAGTGAGGCCGCCCCTGAGGAGGTCTTGTGTCGCCCGCCTTGCGAGGCTTGGCCCCTCGCGAGGGTTTTGAGCATTGGTTGATGAAGATGGACCGTACCAGGCCGCGGGTGGAGCCACGCCCTAGGCCGCAGGAAGGCAAGTCTGGGGACCCCCGTTCCCAGAACGCCGACATCCCGGTCGTGCTGAACTCCAACTGAAAAGCTTGTAGTTCAATTTTCCATTCATCGATTCTCCTCACGACATTGGGGCTCCGGAGCACCCTCTCTCCAGAGGGTAGGCTGAGATGACCTTAATTGGGTGGCCTTGGAAATAATGGCGCAACTTGCATGAGGCCGCCAGGAGCGCGAGCAAGAGCTTCTGCGGCATTGGTATCGTGCCCTCGCATCCCGCAGCACGGTGCTGATAAAGTATACTAGGTGCTCGACGAGGGTGGGAGCGTTAATGGAACCGTGTCCTCCGGAGGTTGTGGTGCCTCCTGAGGTGGGGGGACCTCAGGAGCCTTGTCGCCCGTCTGGGCCTCCACGGGCCCTTGAACGCCGTCTCGTGGGGTGTGACCATCTGTGGGCATCGTATTCGCCTTAGCGGCACCGTCTTGTGACTACACCATTTCAGCCGGGGACGCGGTATTGCGCTGCAGGTTCTTGGCCCGGTGCTCCTCCCGAATCGCCACCAATACCACGCTGGCGGAGTGAGGAGTAGCGGCCAGATAGAGCACCAGAGGCTCGAGGGGGCGAGGTGCCACCATCACCGGTGGGCTGGTTAGGTATCTCTTGAGGTCTTGAAACGCTAGATCTGCCTCTGGGGTCCATTCAAACGGGCCTTTCTTCTTCATTAGCTTGAAGAATGGCAGAGCGCACTCCCCCAGCTTGGAGATGAAGAGCCCTAGCGAGGTCACGCAGCCTGCAAGTTTCTGCATTTTCTTGAGAGTTTGTGGTGGACTCTTGTCCTCTATTGCCTTAACCTTCTCGGGGTTAGCCTCGATCCCTCTGTGAGAAACGAGGAAACCCAGTAGCTTGCCGGAGGGAACACCAAACACACACTTCTCCGGGTTGAGCCGCAAATCCACTTGGCGCATGCTAGCGAAGGTCTCCTCCAGGTCCTGAATCAGGGTTCTCGCCACCCGAGATTTTACCATGATTTCATCAATGTAGGCTTCGGCATTTCTACCGAGTTGCTGACCCCGAGCGATGTGCATCAGCCGCTGGAAGGTTGCCCCAGTGTTGCACAGTCCGAACGACATGCAAGTGTAGCAGTACACCCGCACGGGGTCAGGAAGGCAGTCCTCTCCACATCCTCCACTACCATCTTGATCTGGTGATAGCCCGAGAACGCGTTGAGGAAGCACAGCAGGTCGCACTCAGCGATGGAGTCGACGATCTGGTCAATATGCAGAAGCGGGAACGGGTCTTGGGGACATGCCTTGTTGAGGTTGGTGAAGTCGATACACATGCGTTCCTTCCCGCCTTTCTTTGGCACGACGACGGGGTTCGCCAGCCACTCCGGGTATCGGACTCACAAATGACACCCGCCGCTGTCGGTGTTCTGGGAATGGGGGTCCCCAGACTTGCCTGCCTGCGGCCTGCGGCGTGGCTCGAGGAGGGGCCCAGCACGGCCCATCTTCATCAACACAGACCCAAGACCCTCGCGAGGGGTCAAGCCTCGCGGGGCGGACGACACAGAACTTCCTCAGGCACGGCCTCATCAGGCTGGCTCCCAAGGAGGCAGAGAGATCAAGGCGGGGTACCTCACGAGGTGCCCATGATGCAAGCCATGACGACCAAGGGTGCCAGGTGGGCGCCAGCCCGCGCAGTGTCCTCCTTTCCTCTTTGGTGCAAAGGGAGCAAGCGCAGGCGAGAGCACCAAGCAAAGGCACCCATTTCGGTGCAACGAGACCAAGACCGGCCCAACGGCAGGAAGGAAGTCATTGTGGAGCCCAAGCTAGCGTCACTGCCAGAGCCTTTGGCAGGCGAGGACGAACTTTAGTCAGGATAAGTGTACCAGATGTTCCCCTTCAAAATGGCCAATTGTTGGCGCCTTTCCCGCTCAATATTTGGGAAGAGGCCCAGGGCCTTTGCCTATAAATAGTACTAGCCACCCACAGGGTAGAGATCGGAGATGGGAGATTGGAGATCGGAGATCGGAGATCGGAGATGGGAGATTGGATCGAAATCGGAGAGAGAATCGAGAAGAGAGAGAGAGAGAAGGCTGATTGAACTCCTCCCAGCAGTTCATCGCCCCAGCCAAGAACAGACCCTCGCGAGGCTGTTCTTCCTTGTATTGCTCATGATCATCAGCCCAAGAGGCAATCCACCACACCACACACTGGAGTAGGGTATTACACCACAACGGTGGCCCGAACCAGTATAAACTCCGTGTCTCTTGCGCTGTTCTTTCCATAGCTTAGATCTTAGCGAGGCGGAGGGATGCAGGTAGGTAGAAGGCAAAATCTTCACGCGCACCCCAGTGTTCGAACCTCAAGGGTCTGCCGGAACCCGAAATCCGACATTTGGCACGCCAAGTAGGGGTGCGCCGAAATTCGTCTCCCACCGACCCGTTCTCCTCCGACCATCGCGTCCATGTCTGATGCTCGTCGGGCCCGCGCCGAGCGCTGGGCCGCTCTCGCTTCCCGCGTCGCCCAGACAGCTCCTGTCGGCGGGCGTCCTTGCCGTTCCCCGTCACCTGCCGTCAGTGCCGCCACCGGCCCGGCGGGGGACAAGCAGCAAGCGTCGTCTTAGCATCCGTCCGTGCGGCAAGACGGCCGCACCACTACTCCCTCGCTCACCCCAGCTGGTTCTTCGTCCCACACGCTCCGCGCACCCATGGAGGCTCAATCTGCACTCATCGCGGCAAATGAGCTCCTGCGCTACCGTCCCGTCGACGACGTCTACGAAGAATGGCAGGACCGCGTCGCCGAGCTCGTCCGCGCCACAGGGGGCTCTCCTGCGCTGTCTATTCCGCTGCACCGCACCCCGCCCCGCGTGGGCGACGAAGCTCCGGCGGCGCCCCAGCCGCCTCCTCCTCAAGAAGGCGCCATGGCTCCAAGGCGCGTGGCCCCTGGGCGGAACCCACTCCGTTAGGTGCCAGTGCGGCAAGAGTAGAGATGCCAAGAAGTCCCTCGCCCGCAAGAAGCTGCCCGGACGCTCCCTGCTCTAGCACGTCGCGACCATGTTCCTGCTCCCGCACGTCAAGACCCCGCGCTGCTCCCAGCCGCAGCGCGTGGGGACATGCAAGACCAAGCTCTCCGTCACCCAAGGCCTCCCATGGCCACAGCAGGCTGCCGTGCCTTCACCACCGAGCTACGCAGCGTCGCGTGGCCCGGCAAGTTCAAGCCAGACCTGCCTCCTCGGTACGACGACACGGCCGACCTTGCGGAGTTCCTCCAGCTCTATGAGCTGAGCATCGAAGCTGCCAACGGAGATGAGAAGGTCATGGCGAACTGGTTTCCCATGGCGCTCAAGGACGGGGCCCGCACCTTGCTCCTGAACCTGGCTCCAGGCAGGATCTCCTCCTAGGACGAGATGCGCACCCGCTTCATCACCAACTTCCAAGGTACTCGCGACCGGCCACCCGCTGTGAGCGACATGGGCCGCATCAAGCAACAACCCGAAGAGACCCTGCAGAAGTACATCCAGCGCTTCAACAACGCACGCCTCAAGATTCCCAAGGTGACCGAGGAGGCCATCATCTCAGCCTTCTCCGACGGCGTGCGCGGCGTGAAGATGAAGGAGGAGCTGGCGATGCATGAAGACCTGTGCACTTCCTTGGAGTTGTTCAACTTGGCAACCAAGTGCGCCAGGGCTGAAGAAGGGCGTCTCTCCCTCCTCGAGCTGCCTGCCGCGGACCCAGAAGAGAAGAAGCCCAAGGCCATGGATGTGAAGCGCAAGGGGGCTGCCGTGCTCGCGGCAGAACCAGATACCAAGCGGGGCAGAGATCAGCCCGAATCTTCCAAGGGCAGTCGGTACTATGTGTACCACGACCTCCACACCCACAACACCAACGAATGTCAAGAGCTCCGAGCCGTGCGAGAAGGAAGGATCGGCCATCGCCCCGACCGCGGTGACCGGGGCTACAGTCGAGGAGGAGGAAGGAACGCAGGACACTGGGAAGACCGCTGCCTGCGCCAAGGCTGGCGCGATCGACCTCGCGAGGATCGATGGCAAGACCCGCCTCGCGAGGGAGACTGGAGGGATCAGCCTCGCGAGGATCGCCCGCCAGGCAACGCAGGCCTCCCTCCGCTGCCACCGCAGCCAAGGAGAAACGAGGACCGCCATCAGGACGAGGGGGCTGGGGGCTTCTAGGAGCCGCGCGCGATCGCCTGCATCCTGGGCGGGGCTCAAGCCCTAGCCTCTCAACGCATCTTCAAGCAGTTCGCCCGCGAAGTGAATGCAGTCCTCCCCAAGCTCGAAGCCACGTGCCCTCTCAGGTGGTTGGCGTGCGCCATCACGTTCAGCTCAGCAGATCAGCTCAAGTGTGCGGCCACAACTGGAGTCCTCCCAATGCTTTGTTCCACAATCATCAGCAACGTGGTGGTCACCGGGACCCTCATCGATGGCGGGGCAGGGCTCAACGTCCTATCCGTGGAAACATTCAACAATCTCCGAGTGCCCTACAACCAGCTTCAGCCAACCAAGCCTTTCTCTGGAGTCACCGACGGCTCCACGGTCCCGATTGGGCAGGTCCGCCTCCCTGTCACCATCGGGGCACGCGACAACTACCGCACCGAGCTCATCGACTTCGATGTCGCTCACATTCGCCTGCCGTACAACGCCATCCTTGGGTACCCAGCGCTGGCCAAGTTCATGGTCGTAACTCACCACGGCTACAACGTCCTCAAGATGCCAGGAAGTGGCGGAGTCATCATGGTGCCCTGTGAAGAGAACGACGCGGTGTGTTCCCTGGAACGAGCCTTTCAGGCCGCATCGCTGGAAGACCCGGATCGTGGAAGCAGGAGGCTTCCCGAGACCACCCCCAAGAAGAAGAAGACATCGTTCGGCCCGGCCCCTCAGGAGGCAGGCCCCTCAGGGCCCGCGCCTGCCCAGGGGGAACCTCCTTCCATCGCATAGGAAAGCACGCCCGGCGCCCTCCTCAGGCAGGGCTCGGGGGCTCTCCCCTGGAGGGCCACCGACCAGGGTAAGGTCACGAGGGAGGCGCTTGGGCACCACATGGAGGCGTGTTTCGAAGCACGTTTCCCTCAAGAAGGAGTAAGGCAAGGAGGGCCAGACCCTCAGGAGTTCGTCAGCAAGGCCATTCAGGAGCTACAGGAGTCAACAGTCATGAGAGGCGGCCGCCGCCTACCAGCTGTGGCTCCCCATCCAGGTGAGGATGGTGGGCTGCACGTCTGCATCGACATACCAGGGCTCAATCTAGTCGCCTCTCTGGAGCGCCTCTGGCCCTCGCGAGTGGGGCGCTGCGAAGGTCCACCCCATAGCTACGTTCGCATGCTTTACGGCTTGCCGAACGTGGCTGCCGCGTACCAGCGCCTCATGAGGGGCATCGTGAGCTGGTTCGGGGTGCCGAACCGCATCATCACAGACAACAGTTCGCAGTTCACTAGTAACCTCTTCAAAACATATTGTGCTAACCTTGGAATGCAGATATGCTACGCTTCGGTGGCGCACCCCCAAAGCAACGGCCAGGCCGAGCGAGCCAACGCAGAGGTCCTGAGGGGCCTCAAGACCAGGATGTTCAAGAAGAAGCTGGAGGCATGCGGCAGAGGTTGGTACGATGAGCTTCAGTCCGTGTTGTGGTCCATCCGCACAACCGCGACCAAGCCGACTGGAGAGACCCCGTTCTTCCTGGTCTACGGAGCCGAAGCGGTCCTCCCTCACGAGGTCAGATGTCGCTCCGTGCGGGTCGTGACGTTCGACGAGGCGCAGCAGGACGCCATGCGGGGGATGGACCTCGTGCTGGGGGAGGAACGTCGCCAAGAAGCCGCGCTGCGAGCGGCGAGGTACCAATAAGCGCTGCGATGATATCACTGCCGCAACATCCGCCCTAGAACTCTCGAGGTAGGAGACCTCGTGCTCAGGCGGGTTCTCTCCAGGGAGGGACTGCACAAGCTCTCTCCCATGTAGGAGGGCTCGTTCAAGGTTGTTCATGTTTCCAGGCCCGGCTCCGCGCGCTTGGAGACTCAGGAAGGGGTGCCGGTCCAGAACGCATGGAACATCCAGCACCTCCGGAGGTTCTACCCCTAAAAAGTCCCAGAGCCTGTGAAGCAGGTGAATGCCTGTGAAGCTGTCGCGTTTTGGAAAAGGCCCAGAGCCTGTGAAGAAGGCGAATGCCTGTGAAGCTGTCGCATTTTGGAAAAGGCCCAGAGCCTGTGAAGAAGGTGAATGCCTATGAAGCTGTCACATTTTGGAAAAGGCCCAGAGCCTGTGAAGAAGGCGAATGCCTATGAAGCTGTCGCGTTTTGGAAAAGGCCAAGAGCCTGTGAAGAAGGCGAATGCCTGTGAAGCTGTCGCGTTTTGGAAAAGGCCCAGAGCTTGTAAAGAAGGCGAATGCCTGTGAAGCTATCGCGTTTTGGAAAAGGCCCGGAGCCTGTGAAGAGGGCAAATGCCCGTGAAGCCTGCTTTCCCCAAGAAAGGCCTGGAGCCTGTGAAGAAGGCCAACGCCTGTGAAGCTCGCCGCTCGTGACACTCTCACGTAATAATGAGTTGGGGCTGTACACGCCCCGGAGTCTCAGGAGCGCCGGCCTCAGGCCCTGGGGCTCCCTCCCACGCCCAGTGGCAGCACTTAGCTCCGCGCTGGTGAGAAGACGTCGAAGACTAGATTAGGTGCCGGACGCGGCTTTTTCATTTGCTTTCCGCAGTTGGCTTGTTCATTCTCATTCGAAGTTTTATTGAAGCTGTTGCGTCTTTGGCTTGTGGTTCTTCGACTTTTCACTCTCCTGCCTCGATTTCTCTTATGCAAGGCCTCGCGAGGGGGGCAGCCGTGCACCCTCGCGAGTGTTCCTGTCCTAGTCGTTCAAAGGTTTCGCGACCTGGGTCCATTACAGGAGCACCCCTCCAGTCCATGCCCCACGGGCACCGCGACACAAACACAGGGCCTGGGTCGGTCGCCCCCCCACGGCTGGGGCCGGGAACTATCCACGCGCGGGCACGTAGCCGGAAGGCACGATAACGGAAGCAAAGCGATGATTAACAGCAATAACCCAAACATGCCCCCGCGGGGTTCCATGCTACTGTCTTTTTACACAGGAAAAAGGAAAAGAAAGAGCAAATGAGGCGCAGCTTGCCTCACACCGGCCTGCAGGGAAGACTCGAGCTGCCTCCGGGGCTCAGGCAGACTCCCTCTCACGCTTCACCAAGGCGCGACGGCGGGCAGACATGCTACCACCTCCCAAGCAGGTACGACGGCGTGGAGGCTGACCGCGGCCACCGCTAGAAGAGTCGTCGCCTGAAGAAGAACCGGTGAAGCTTGGGGAACCCTGAGCGCCTCCAATCACACGAGCGCTGTCCTCTCCATCATCGCCGGGGCTAGGTTCCCGGCCGTGGTCGTCGTCCTCAGGGCAGCACCCTGCGCGGCGACCATCTTCCCCAAACACCCTCACGTAGAGGGTGGCATCGCCGTCAAACTTGAACTGCAGGGTGCACCGACGGCTTAGGCCACGCGCGCGGGCAAACATCTGCCAACCGCGGGTCAAGGCCAGGCTCCCGGCTGTGGAGACCTCTAATGAAGCCCATGAGGCCCGGCTGCAGCAGCCGTCTGCCTGAAGCCAGAGCCCGCCCGGGGCGCCGACCGGGAGCTCGCCGAGGAGGAAGCGAGGAAGTTAAAGCCGGGTGCTAGTCGGCTCCGCTGACCACACAACGAACTCCGGCAGCACCTCTGCAGCGCGAAAGCGCGACCTAGGGGAACGCGCAACCGAAGCACGCCCCCCGGCCGCAGCAGTCCGCCCGTCACCGTGCTGGAAATCGTCTCCACGGCCGCGTGGAGCTGTGGTGGTGGCCACAGGATGTTTGCGAGGGCGCCCTCGGCCGCGCTTGGGCGGAGGAGAGGCAGGCTCAACCTGGTGAGCCTTCCCCTTCTCTGCGGCCGAGAACCTCCTCGATGGGGCCATGAAGAAGAAGGAGAAGCGAGGGGGGATGAACTAGAAGGGCGCGCGCCGATCCATACTTATAGCCAGCGAGGGCCAACCATCGGCCCCCACGATCGCAGGTAATCATGACCCGCTTTGCATGCAGGGACTTGTCCAATCCGCGCAGTTGCCGAGGCGCCATGGGGAAGTGAAGACACCCACGTCCAATCAACCGCCACGCGGCACCCAAGGCCGCAGGCTGTTAGGGCCCGCGACGCTTCGCTCTTGCTCTTTCGCCACCCTGCACGGCCAAGTCCGGGCGCGCCTTGGTCCCGGGGGCTACTGTCGGCATTCTGGGAACGGGGGTCCCTAGACTTGCCTGCCTGCGGCCTGCGGTGTGGCTCAAGGAGGGGCCCAGCATGGCCCATCTTCATCAACACAGACCCAAGACCCTCGCGAGGGGTCAAGCCTCGCGGGGCGGACGACACGGAGCTTCCTCAGGCACGGCCTCATCAGGCTAGCTCGCGAGGAGGCGGAGAGATCAAGGCGGGGTACCTCACGAGGTTCCTGTGATGCAAGCCATGACGACCAAGGGTGCCAGGTGGGCGCCAGCCCGCGCAGTGTCCTCCTTTCCTCTTTGGTGCAAAGGGAGCCAACGCAGGCGAGAGCATCAAGCAAAGGCACTCGTTTCGGTGCAATGAGACCAAGACCGGCCCAACGGCAGGAAGGAAGTCATTGTGGAGCCCAAGCCAGTGTCACTGCCAGAGCCTTTGGCAGGTGAGGACCAACTTTAGTCAGGATAAGTGTACCAGATGTTCCCCTTCAAAATGGCCAATTGTTAGCGCCCTTCCCGCTCAATATTTGGGAAGAGACCCAGGGCCTTTGCCTATAAATAGGACTAGCCACCCATAGGGTAGAGATCGGAGATTGGAGATGGGAGATCGGAGATCGGAGATCGGAGATCAGAGATGGGAGATCGGATCAAAATCGGAGAGAGAATCGAGAAGAGAGAGAGAGAGAGAGAAGGGTGATTGAACTCCTCCCAGCAGTTCATCGCCCCAGCCAAGAACAGACCCTCGTGAGGCTGTTCTTCCTTGCATTGCTCATCATCATCAGTCCAAGAGGCAATCCACCACACCACACACTGGAGTAGGGTATTACACCACAACGATGGCCCGAACCAGTATAAACTCCGTGTCTCTTGCGCTGTTCTTTCCATAGCTTAGATCTTAGCGAGGCAGAGGGATGCAGGTAGGTAGAAGGCGAAATCTCGGTGCACACCCCAGTGTTCGAACCTCAAGGGTCTGCCGGAACCCGAAATCCGACAGCCGCCTCTAGCTTGCGAGTTTCCTGGACGATGAATGATTGCTTCTCCGTGGACTGTCGTCGTGCCTTCTGCTTCACAGGGCGCACATTGGGGCACACCCTTAAGTGATGCTCGATTACCCCCTTGGGACCCCTACCAGCTGCTTGGGTTCCCAGGCGAATACCTCCTTGTTCGTGCGCAAGAACTTCACTAATGCCTCCACTTCACCCGGGTCGAGGCCGATGTCTATGGTGAAGTGGGCCCCCGAGGATCCACCTTCCTCGACCGGTACTTGCTTCGTTTCGGCCCGGTCTTGAGTGAACATCTGCTTCTTATTTCTCGGCACGGCTTCCTTAGCCCATGGGGTGGCTTCACCGGCTGGGCGCGCTGCCGCTGCGGCCCTGAAGGTAAGCTTGAGAGCCACGAGAGCTTCCTTGGTGTCTCCGGCCATGGTGAGGACGCCGCTGCTGCCCGACATCTTCATGATGTTGTAGGACGGATGGGTCGCTGCCATGAACCGAGCCAAAGCTGGGTACCCTAGGATGGCGTTGTACGGGAGGCCGATGCGAGCGATTTCAAAGTCGATGAGCCCGGTGCGGTAGTTTTCCTGGGTACCGAAGGTGACCGGGAGGCGTATCTTCCCCAAGGGGCTGGTGGACCCACTGCCGACTCCGAAGAAAAGCTTGGTGGGCGGAGCCGTCCGTACGACACGTGAAGCAAGCTGAAAGCTTTCACAGAGAGCACATTCAGGCCTGCTCCACCATCGATGAGGGTCTTGGTCATGGTGACATTGCAGATGGTGGGCATGCAGAGCATTGGCAGTGCACCCGAGCCGGCCGTGGTAGCGGGGTGATCACCTGAGTCGAAGGTGAGGTCGGCTTTGGGCGCCGCCCATCCTAGAGGGGATCCCCACTACATAGAGGCGGCACCGATCTGGTGGAAGAACTACTTGGTGTGGCGGTCCGAGGGCGGCGCTCGCGAGCCGCCGAGGAGGGCCGCGAGGGCGACATGCGTAGGTGCCGCGAAGCATGTGACGAAAAGGCCACATAGCTCCTCCCAAGAGGCTACAGAAGATCCCGGCAGGTTGAGCAGCCAGGCGCGCGGCGCGCCAGCGAGGGCCATGGGGAATCAGTTGGCCATGACCTTGTCGTCGCCCCCAGCTTCCAAGATGGCCTCGCGTATGCCAGCAGGAAGGTCAACGGATCCGCCACGCCGTCGTAGAGGGTGGCATCTTTGGCTTGAAATTGCGCGGCTGATACGTCTCCAACGTATCTATAATTTTTGATTGTTCCATGCTATTATATTATCAACCTTGGATGTTTTATATGCATTTATATGCTATTTTATATGATTTTTGGGACTAACCTATTAACCCAGAGCCCAGTGCTAGTTTTTGTTTTTCCTTGTTTTAGAGTATCGCAGAAAAGGAAAATCAAACGGAGTCCAATTGACCTGAAACTTCACGGAACTTATTTTTGGACCAGAAGAAGCCCACGGAGTATCGAAGATGGACCCCCCTGGCGTGCCCCCTGCCTCGTGGACAGCCCGGAGGTCCACCGACGTACTTCTTCCTCCCATATATACCCATATACCCTAAAAACTTCGGCGAGCACAATAGATCGGGAGTTCCACCGCCAGAAGCCTCCGTAGCCACTGAAAACCAATCTAAACCCATTCCGACACCCTGCCAGAGGGGGAATCCTTCTCCGGTGGCCATCTTCATCATCCCGGTGCTCTCTATGACGAGGTGGGAGTAGTTCTCCCTCGGGGCTGAGGGTATGTACCAGTAGCTATGTGTTTGATCTCTCTCTCTCTCTCTCGTGTTCTTGAGGTGATACGATCTTGATGTATCACTAGCTTTGTTATTATAGTTGGATCTTATGATGTTTTCTTCCCCCTCTACTCTCCTGTAATGGATTGTGTTTTCCCTTTGAAGTTATCTTATCGGATTGAGTCTTTAAGGATTTGAGAACACTTGATGTATGTCTTGCATGGGATACCCATGGTGACAATGGGGTATTCTATTGATCCACTTGATGTCTGTTTTGGTGATCAACTTGTGGGTTCCGTGACCTTGGGAATCTATGCATAGGGGTTGGCACACGTTTTCGTCTTGACTCTCCGGTAGAAGCTTTGGGGCACTCTTTGAGGTCCTATGTGTTGGTTGAATAGATGAATCTGAGATTGTGTGATGCATATCGTATAATCATACCCACAAATACTTGAGGTGACATTGGAGTATCTAGGTGACATTAGGATTTTGGTTGATTTGTGTCTTAAGGTGTTATTCTAGTACGAACTCTAGAGCTGTTTGTGACACTTATAGGAATAGCCCAATGGATTGATTGGCAAGAATAACTTTTAGGTGGTTTCGTACCCTACCATAATCTCTTCGTTTGTTCTCCACTATTAGTGACTTTGGAGTGACTCTTTGTTGCATGTTGAGGGATAGTTATGTGATCCAATTATGTTATTATTGTTGAGAGGACTTGCACTAGTGAAAGTATGAAACCTAGGCCTTGTTTCAACGCATTGCAATACCGTTTACGCTCACTTTTACCATTAGTTACCTTGCTGTTTTTATATTTTCAGATTACAAAAACCATTATCTACTATCCATATACCACTTGTATCACCATCTCTTCGCCGAACTAGTGCACCTATACAATTTACCATTGTATTGGGTGTGTTGGGGACACAAGAGACTCTTTGTTATATGGTTGCAGGGTTGTTTGAGAGAGACCATGTTCATCCTACGCCTCCCACGGATTGATAAACCATAGGTCATCCACTTGAGGGAAATTTGCTACTGTCCTACAAACCTCTGCACTTGGAGGCCCAACAATGTCTACAAGAAGAAGGTTCTGCAGTAGACATCAGTGGCCACCGCACCCGCCGTAGGGCGGGGGTGAAGGCCCTAAGCCCCCTGGTGCCGTCGGGGTCGCTTGCCGATCCAGTTAGAGGAGCCGCGCTGGCCATGGGGACCGGTCGGAGAGGTGGAGCCGACGGAAGGATGGAACCTCAGCGCCCCCTACCTAGCGCGACAAATGTCGGATTATGGGTTTTGGCAAACCCTTGAGGTTCAAACACTAGGGTGTGCACGAAGATCTCTCCCCCCTAGCTCACAATCTCGCAACGATCTCAAAGCCTAGCTTGCCAAACCCATGGAACAAAGGACACAAGAGTTTAAACTGGTTCGGGCCACCGTTGTAGTGTAATACCCTACTCCAGTGTGGTGTGGTGGATTGCCTTGTAGGCCGGGGATGAACAAGTACAAGGGAAGAACAACCTCTTGAGGAGAGGTGTTCTTGAGCTCGATGAGCTTGTGTGGTTGGGGATGATATGAATCCTTCTTTCTAGATCTGAGCCCCCTCTAACTATGGTGGTGGCTAGCCTTATTTATCGAGGTCCGGGTCCTCTCCCCAAATATCAGGCGGGGAGGGATCCCACAACGGCCAGTTTGAAGGGGGACAACGAGTACAAGTTATCCCGACAGAAGGTGGTCTTCGCCTGCCAAAGGCTCTGGTGGTGACGCCGTCGTGGGCTCCATGATGACCTCTGTCTTGCCGTCCTGCTGGTCTTGGTCTCGTTGCACCGATATGGAAACCTTTGCCTGACGCCTCGGGACTCCTTGCCTATGCCTGCCTCTTTAGCACCAAAGAGGAAACTGGCACCCTGCGCCCGCTGGTGCCCGCCTGGCCTTGGTCGTCATGGCTCACATCACGGGAACCTCACGAGGTGCCCCTTGCCTTGATCTCTTCGCTACTCCCGAGCTAGCCTAGGAGGCTGCCTCTGAGGAGGTCTTGTGCCGTCCGTATCGAGAGGCTTGGCCCCTCACGAGGGTCTTGAGCGTTGGCTGATGAATATGGGTCGTACCAGGCCAGTGGTGGAGCCACGCCCTGAGCCGCAGGCAGGCATGTCTGGGTACCCCAGTTCCCAGGACGCCGACAGTTTCCTCTTTGGTACTAAAGAGGCAAGGAAAAGCACGGAGTCTCATGGAATCAACCAAATGTTTCCATTTCCATGCTACAAGACCAAGACCACCAGGACGACAGGATGGAGGTCATCGCCGAGCCCACCACAATGTCACGACCAGAAGCTTTGTAGGCGCAGACCACCTTTCGTCAGGATAAGATGTACTTGTTGTCTTCCTTCGAATTCGGCCATTATGGGATCCCTTCGCGCCTTCATTTTGGGAATAGGACCAAGGCCACTATAAGTATAGCCTAGCCACCACCATAGAGAGGGGATTCAGACCATCCACACCCTCACATGCGCAAGAACGCACCTCCTGAGGTTGTTCTTCTATTGTACTAGTTCATCCTACCCACCTCGAGGCTAATCCACCACAAAGCAGGAGTAGGGTATTACACCGCAAGGTGGCCCAAACTTGGGTAAACTGCCTTGTCTCATTCTTCCTCAGTTCATCGAGCTAGGTCGTGCGATTGTCGAGTTGGCAGACTGGAGAGGTTGAGTTCTTCGCACGCACCCCAGAGTTTGAATCTATCTTAGGTCAGCAGAGCCCCAAATCTGACATGCACAAGGAAGAATCATGGGTCCTATTGATACTATCCTGAGTAAGCATCATCATCGCTTTAGTACTGTATGTTTCAAGAATAAATGGCAATGAGCTCCACTCTAACGCGAGTGCAACTCCCTCTTGACATGCTTGCGGATCAACCACGAGCGTGTTATCGCATGTGAAGAAATGACAACTAGAAGAAAAAATGATCTGACCGGCTGCATTCCGAAGCACCATGCCCGTGTCGCCATTCACAGTTAACTTGAGCTAACCTTCTAGTGGTGGTTCCCAGCGCTTAGCCCGCAGCTCAGGGTTGTTGCACTTGCCTTCTCTAGGGCTGACCATAGTTGCTGCATGGCACGCAAGGTCTTCAAAAGGACCTTCTTCCCTAGACCATCTTGGCATGTGGGTGCTGCTAGACACACATAAGTGATGTTATATTGCCATGCAAGAACCGTACAACACTTCTGTGAGTGCTAGAGCCTTATCATGTGCAATCTCATTACACACAGGCCAGGAACTCCACAGCGTCATCAGTACCACCATGTGTTACGTGTTGGAGAGTGGTTGTAGGACGTCAAAGAGCCACTCTGGCCCTATGTTTCAGACTGCAACAATCTCTAGGATCGTCCAGTCCTTCGACATCGTGCGCCAGGCTCACCACTCGAGGGCACCTGCACAGAGCATGGAAATCAACACCGTGTTCCATACCATAGAGAGGGCACACATTGTTAGTTTCCAACTGTCATGAATGCTTATTTGCCCACATAGCTAATGAGTTGGAAACCAAACACCAAGAAAACACCCAAACCTTTGGGAGAGTAGGCCATCCCCACATGGTCTTCTAGATGGCGTGACAACCATCCGGCGCCATGCTCGATGCACTTGCATTTGGACGTCACGCTCGTCCATGGCGAAGTGGTATGTCGACTTAACAAACATGACTATCTGGTCAGAGAAATAAAAGGAGGAAATCGACACTTCTCTAGTCATTTGTATAATAAGTACCCTTGGATTGAATATAGCATAAAAGAGCATGCGTCATTTTGCTTTGTGTGCTACTTGTTTAAGGTGAAATCTAAGGGTGGCAACAACTTTGTTGAAGGTGGTTGGAGAAGTTGGGACAAATGTGAGAGACTTACCACACATGTGGGTGGTATAGAAGGTATACGTTATGTAGATCAAGAGATGTTCAGCTTCTTTGTGAATCCAGAATCTTTGGTTTCTAATGTTATCATTAAGATACCTGAAGTGAACAGAAATCTTTACATTGATAGGCTGACTTATTCGATTAGAAGATTGAGGTTTATTTTGGGACAAGGATTGATATTCCTTGGACATGATGAAAGTGGGCATTCATGCAACAAAGGAAACTTTCTTGAACTTCTAGCTTGGCTTGCTGCAAATAATGAAGACATCGACAAGATTGTATTGAAAAATGCTCCAAGAAAATGTAAGCCAATTTGTCATAGAATACAAAAAGAAATCATCAATTGTTCTTTGATGGAGGTTAATAGACACATAATTTAGGAAAATGGTGATGGTCACTTTGGAATCCTAGCTGATGATCCTAGTGATGTATCTCACAAGGAACAACTAGCTCTTTGCTTCTGCTATGTTCATAAACTTTCTTGGGTATGTGAGCACTTTCTTGAAGTAATGTGGCTAATGCCACCTCTTTGTCATTGAAGATAATGATTGAGTTGTTAATTGATGCCCATCATTAGACTCTTTCTCAGTGTGTGGACAAGGTTATGATGCAGTTAGTAACATGAAAAGTGAGATCAAGGGGCTAAAAACATTGATTAGGAATGAGTCACCGTGCGCTTACTACATCCATTGCTTTGCACACACTCTAGTTGGTTCTTGTTGTCGTTGCCAAAGCTAATAGTGGGTCGGTGTGGTCTTTTCATCAAGTCTCTTAGCTATTGAATATCATTGGACTTTCTTGTAAGTTCCATGACATGCTTCCAAATGTTAGAGCGCAAGAAATTTTGAAAGCACTTGAAGATGGTGAAGCACAAAGTGGACGTGGATTAAACCAAATGATGGGGTTAGCCCAGCCAATGGAAACTTGTTGGGGTTCTCATTACAAAACCACTGTGCACATCATTACTATGTATTCCACAATCCGTGTAGTTCTCATGAAGATTGGAAAAGATCCCGTACATAGAAATGATTGGCTAAAAAGTACATACAATTGTGGAAGCTTTTGAGTCATAAGTGTTTCTTTTCAATGCACACTTGATGCTCGTCATACTTGCATAAACTGATGAGTTATTTCAATGTTTGCAAATGAGAGACCATGACATTATTAATTCAATGAGCCTTGTTGATTTGGCTAAGGAGAGGATGCAACATATGAGAGATCATGGATGGGATGGATCTCAAGAAATAGTGATGTCCTTTTGCATTAAGAATGGAATCAAAATTCCTCTATCGGATGCTAGGTATGGTAATCGTGGAAGATCACATCGTTTTTATGCAAATCAAACAATTCATGATCATTATAGAAGAGAAGTTTTGGTGTCATTGCTATTATTTTGCAAGAGCTTGATAGTCGCTTTTATGAGATTAATATGGAGTTTGTTCATTGCATGTCGGCTCTGAACCCTCTCGATTCTTTTGCTTCTTATGATCGAGATAAAGTACTTCATATAGAACAATTTTATTCCAATGATTTTTCACAATCGGATTTTATAAGAGTCCCTTTCCAACTTGATACCTTTATTGCTGACATGAGAAGTGATGATAGGTTCAAAACTCTAAATAATGTTGTTGAGATTTCAGTTAAGCTTGTTGAAAAAAGGGATTGTCTTTACAAGTTAGTGTATACCTGTTTCTCAAATTGGTGTTGGTTCTACCGGTTGCCACACCTAATGTTGAAAGGGTATTTTCCCCGATGAAGCTACTGAAGAACAAGTTGAGAAATGGTATGGGTGGTCAATTATTAAATGATTGTTTGGTCACGTATATTGAGTGAAATATATTCTCCAAGGTGACCGATGATGACGTGGTCCAGATTTTCATGGCTAATACCCCTGCAAAGTAGATAAGTAAGTTGATGTTCCAAGGTATTTTTGCAATCTATGCTAGTCATGTACTCCCTCGGCATTGTACTTTTGGTAATTCTAAATTGATATGTCAGAATTATGATATGCCAACACACTATCAGTTATTTGTCGTGTGTTTTGAATTTATTTATTTTATCAAATGTTTAAATTTTATCCCTGCTTGCCGGCCTTGCCCCCACATTGGTCAAATCCTAGATCCACCATTGTGAACACAACCATAATATTAGTATTAAAACCAATGCAAGGCAATGTGATGAAAGTAAACAATGAGAAGATTACATGACATGGACAACAAGGACAAAATTATACTATATATGGTGTATAAAAATATGATTAATTCGTCCAGCAATGCTTTCAAGATAACACACTCGTGATGTCGTCACATCCAACCGAATATGTACTGGACCGGCAGTTTCATCTGGATACCACTACCAACTAGTCAAGACCAAAATATCATGACAAAGATTAAACGTCTTTGACAAGGAAATGATGCATGTTCGTCGATGTTAGAGTCTGACCAATAAACACCAGAAAAAGAGTTTTCTCCTTGAACATGATGTGATATTCCAGTCACCACCTTGATAATGGATCTTTCGATTGTTGTACCATCCAATACTCCACTTAGAACCATGTGGTGTCCACTAGAGAAGGTCGCAAGCATCTCCTGGAACTCCTCGGAATCATGCACCAATCAAAGCACTGATACGTCTCCAACGTATCTATAATTTTTGATTGCTCCATGCTATATTATCTATTGTTTTGGACATTGTTGGGCTTAATTATCCACTTTTATATTATTTTTGGGACTAACCTATTAACCGGAGGCCCAGCCCAGAATTGCTGTTTTTTTGCCTATTTCAGGGCTTCGAAGAAAAGGAATATTAAACGGAGTCCAAACGGAATGAAACCTTCGGGAACGTGATTTTCTCACCGAACATGATCCAGGAGACTTGGACCCCACGTCAAGACACAAAAGAGGAGGCCACGAGGTAGCGGGCGCACCTACCCCCCCAGGTGCGCCCTCCACCCTCATGGGCCCCCTGTTGCTTCACCGACGTAGTCCTTCCTCCTATATATACCTACATACCCCCAAACGATCAGATACGGAGCCAAAACCCTAATTCCACTACCGCAACTTTCTGTATCCACGAGATCCCATCTTGGGGCCTGTTCCGGAGCTCCGCCGGAGGGGGTATCCATCACAGAGGGCTTCTACATCATCACCATAGCCCCTTCGATGAAGTGTGAGTACTTCACCTCAGACCTACGGGTCCATAGTTATTAGCTAGATGGCTTCTTCTCTCTTTTTGGATCTCAATACAATGTTCTCCCCCTCTCTTATGGAGATCTATTCGATGTAATCTTCTTTTTGCGGTGTGTTTGTTGAGACCGATGAATTGTGGGTTTATGATCAAGTCTATTTATGAACAATATTTGAATCTTCTCTGAATTCTTTTATGTTTGATTGGTTATCTTTGCAAGTCTCTTCGAATTATCAGTTTGGTTTGGCCTACTAGATTGATCTTTCTTGCAATGGGAGAAGTGCTTAGCTTTGGGTTCTATCTTGTGGTGTCCTTTCCCAGTGACAATAGGGGCAGCAAGGCACGTATTGTATTTTTGCCATCGAGGATAACAAGATGGGGTTTTCATCATATTGCATGAGTTTATCCCTCTACATCATGTCATCTTGCTTAAGGCATTACTCTGTTTTCATTAACTTAATACTCTAGATGCATGCTGGATAGCGGTCGATGAGTGGAGTAATAGTAGTAGATGCAGGCAGGAGTCGGTCTACTTGTCTCGGACGTGATGCCTATATACATGATCATGCCTAGATATTCTCATAACTATGCTCAATTCTGTCAATTTCTCAACAGTAATTTGTTCGCCCACCGTAGAGTACTTATGCTCTTGAGAGAAGCCACTAGTGAAACATATGGCCCCCGGGTCTATCTTCATCATATTAATCTTCCAATACTTTGCTATTTACTTTGCTTTTATTTTACTTTGAATCTTTATCATAAAAATACCAAAAATATTATCTTATCATATCTATCAGATCTCACTCTCGTAAGTGGCCGTGCAGGGATTGACAACCCCTTATCGCGTTGGTTGCGAGAATTTATTTGTTTTGTGCAGGTACAAGGGACTCGCGCGTAGCCTCCTACTGGATTGATACCTTGGTTCTCAAAAACTGAGGGAAATACTTACGCTACTCTGCTGCATCATCCCTTCCTCTTTGGGGAAAAACCAAGGCAGTGCTTAAGAGGCAGCAAGAAGGATTTCTGGCACCGTTGCCGGGGAGTCTATGCAAAAGTCAACATACCAAGTACCCATCACAGTCCTTATCTCTCGCATTACATTATTTGCCATTTGCCTCTCGTTTTCCTCTCCCCCACTTCACCCTTGCCGTTTTATTCGCCCTCTCTCTCTCTATCCTCCTTCTCTTTCCCGTTTGCCTCTTTTTGCCCACTTGCTTTTTGTTTGCTTGTGTGTTGGATTGCTTGCTTGTCACGATGGCTCAAGATAACACTAAATTGTGTGACTTTACCAATACCAACAACAATGCTTTTATTAGCACTCCGATTTCTCCTCTTACTGATGCTGAATCTTGTGAAATTAATGATGCCTTGCTGAATCTTGTCATGAAAGATCCATTTTCCGGCCTTCCTAGTGAAGATGCCGCTACCCATCTAAATAGCTTCATTGATTTGTGTGATATGCAAAATAAGAAAGATGTGTATAATGATATTGTTAAATTTAAGCTATTTCCTTTTTCGCTTAGAGATCATGCTAAAGCTTGGTTCTCGTCTTTGCCTAAAAATAGTATTGATTCATGGAATAAGTGCAAAGATGCTTTTATCTCTAAGTATTTTCCTCCCACTAAGATCATCTCCCTTAGAAACAATATTATGAATTTTACGCAACTTGATCATGAACATGTTGCACAAGCTTGGGAGAGGATGAAATTAATGATACGTAATTGCCCTACTCATGGTTTGAATTTGTGGATGATTATACAAAAATTTTATGCCGGACGGAATTTTGCTTCTAGAAATCTTTTAGATTCGGCTGCGGGAGGCACTTTTATGGAAATCACTTTAGGAGAAGCTACTAAACTCCTAGATAATATTATGGTTAATTATTCTCAATGGCATACTGAAAGATCTACTAATAAAAAGGTGCTTGCGATAGAAGAAATTAATGTTTTGAGTGGAAAGATGGATGAACTTACGAAATTATTTGCTAGTAAGAGTGTTTCTTCTGATCCTAATGATATGCCCTTCTCTACTTTTATTGAGAATAATAACGAATTTTGTTGGTAGGAACAATTTTGGTAACAACATGTATAGAGGAAATTTTAATCCTAGGCCTTATCCTAGTAATCCCTCTAATAATTATGGTAATTCCTACAACAATTCTTATGGAAATTATAATAACATTCCCTCTGATTTTGAATCTAATATTAAAGAATTTATTACTTTGCAAAAGAATTTCAATGCTTTGATTGAAGAAAAATTGCTTAAGATTGACGAGTTGGCTAGGAACTTGATAGAATTTCTCTTGATGTTGATTCTTTGAAACTTAGATCTATTCCACCTAAGCATGATATCAATGAGTCTCTCAAAGCCATGAGAATTTCCATTGATGAGTGCAAAGAAAGAACCGCTAGGATGCGTGCTAAGAAAGATGCCTTTATAAGAGCGTGTTCTTCTAGTTCCTATGAAAATAAAGATGAAGATCTAAAAGTTATTGATGTGTCCCCTATTAAATCTTTGTTTTGCAATATGAATCTTAATAATGATGGGACTGAATATGATCCACCATTACCTAGAAGGCATTCCAAGAATTTGGAGTTTTTAGATCTTGATGCTAAAATTGATGAAAGTGGGATTGAAGAAATTAAAACCCTAGATGTTGCTAAACCCACTATTTTGGATTTCAAGGAATTTAATTATGAAAATTGCTCTTTGATTGATTGTATTTCCTTGTTGCAATCCGTGCTAAATTCTCCTCACTCTTATAGTCAAAATAAATCGTTCACTAAACATATCGTTGATGCCTTGATGCATTCTTATGAAGAAAAACTTGAATTGGAAGTTTCTTTCCCTAGAAAACTTTATGATGAATGGGAACCAACTATTAAAATTAAGATTAAATATCATGAGTTCTATGCTTTATGTGATTTGGGTGCTAGTGTTTCCACGATTCCAAAGACTTTGTGTGGTTTGTTTGGTTTCCGTGATTTTGATGATTGCTCTCTAAACTTGCACCTTGCGGATTCCACTATTAAGAAACCTATGGGAAGAATTAATGATGTTATTATTGTTGAAAATAGGAATTATGTGCCCGTAGATTTTATTGTTCTTGACATAGATTGCAATCCTTCATGTCCTATTATTCTTGGTAGACCTTTCCTTAGAACAATTGGTGCAGTTATTGATATGAAGGAAGGAAATATTAGATTCCAATTTCCATAAAGGAAAGGCATGGAACACTTTCCTAGAAACTAAATTAAATTACCTTATGAATCTATTATGAGAGCCACTTATGGATTGCCTACCAAAGATGGCAATACCTAAATCTATCCTTGCTTTTTATGTCTAGCTAGGGGCGTTAAACGATAGCGCTTGTTGGGAGGCAACCTAATTTTATTTTTATTCCTTGCTTTTTCTCTTGTTTAGTAATAAATAATTTATCGATCCTCTGTTTAGGTTGTGTTTTTCGTGTTTAATTAGTGTTTGTGCCAAGTAGAACCGTTGGGAAGACTTGGGGAAAGTCTTGATATCTTGCTGTAAAAAACAGAAACTTTAGCGCTCACGAGAACTGCTGCCATTTTTATTTGGAAAGTTATATTTAGTTAATTCTTTTTCAGATGATTAATAGATAAATTCCTAACGTCCAGAAATTTATTTTAGAATTTTTGGGGTTCCAGATCTTGCGCTAGCTACAGATTACTACAGGCTGTTCTGTTTTTGACAGATTCTGTTTTTCGTGTATTGTTTGCTTATTTTGATGAATCTATGGATAGTAAAATAGTTTATAAACCATAGAGAAGTTGGAATACAGTAGGTTTAACACCAATATAAATAAAGAATGAGTTCATTATAGTACTTTGAAGTGGTCTTTTGTTTTCTTTCGCTAACGAAGCTCACGAGATTTTCTACTTTAAGTTTTGTGTTGTGAAGTTTTCAAGTTTTGGGTAAAGATTTGATGGATTATGGAACAAGGAGTGGCAAGAGCCTAAGCTTGGGGATGCCCATGGAACCCCCAAGATAATCTAAGGACACCTAAAATCCAAAGCTTGGGGATGCCCCGGAAGGCATCCCCTCTTCGTCTACTTCTATCGGTAACTTTACTTGGAGCTATATTTTTATTCACCACATGATATGTGTTTTGCTTGGAGCATCTTGTATGATTTGAGTCTTTGCTTTTTAGTTTACCACAATCATCCTTGCTGTACACACCTTTTGAGAGAGCCACACATGATTTGGAATTTGTTAGAATACTCTATGTACTTCGCTTATATCATTTGAGTTATATAGTTTTCTCTAGTACTTCACTTATATCTTTTAGAGCACGGTGGTGGATTTGTTTTATAGAAACTATTGATCTCTCATGCTTCACTTAGATCATTTTGAGAGTCTTAAATAGCATGGTAATTTGCTTAAATAATCCTAATATGCTAGGTGTTCAAGATGAATAAATTTTTCTTATGAGTGTTTTGAATACTAAGAGAAGTTTGATGCTTGATGATTGTTTTGAGATATGGAGGTAATAATATCAAAGTCGTGCTAGTTGAGTAGTTGTGAATTTAGAAATTCTTCTATTGAAGTTTGCAAGTCCCATAGCATGCACGTATGGTGAATGTTATGTAACAAATTTGAAACATGAGGTGTTATTTGATTGTCTTCCTTATGAGTGTCGGTCGGGGACGAGCGATGGTATTTTCCTACCAATCTATCCCCCTAGGAGCATGCGCGTAGTGCTTTGGTTTTTGATGACTTGTAGATTTTTGCAATAAGTATGTGAGTTTTTTATGACTAATGTTGAGGCCATGGATTATACGCACTCTCACCCTTCCATCATTGCAAGCCTCTTCGGTACCGTGCATTGCCCTTTCTCACATTGAGAGTTGGTGCAAACTTCGCCGGTGCATCTAAACCCCGTGATATGATACGCTCTTTCACACATAAACCTCCTTATATCTTCCTCAAAACAGCCACCATACCTCCCTATTATGGCATTTCCATAGCCATTCCGAGATATATTGCCATGCAACTTTCCACCATTCCGTTCATCATGACATATTCATCATTGTCATATTGCTTAGCATGATCATGTAGTTGACATAGTATTTGTGGCAAAGCCACCGTTCATAATTCTTTCATACATGTCACTTTTGGTTCATTGCATTTCCCGGTACACCGCCGTAGGCATTCATATAGAGTCATATCTTGTTCTAAGTATCGAGTTGTAATTCTTGAGTTGTAAATAAATAGAAGTGTGATGATCATCATTCATAGAGCATTGTCCCAAATAAAAAAAGAGAAAGGCCAAATAAAAAATATATATAAAGAAGGGACAATGCTACTATCCTTTTTCCACACTTGTGCTTCAAAGTGGCACCATAATCTTCATGATAGAGAGTCTTTTGTTTTGTCACTTTCATATACTAGTGGGAATTTTTCATTATAGAAGTTGGCTTGTATATTCCAACAATGGGCTCCTCAAGTACCCTAGGTCTTCGTAAGCAAACAAGTTGGATGCACACCCACTTAGTTTCTTTTGTTGAGCTTTCATACATTTATAGCTCTAGTGCATCCGTTGCATGGCAATCCCTACTCCTTGCATTAACATCAATCGATGGGCATCTCCATAGTCCGTTGATTAGCCTCGTTGATGTGAGACTATCTCCTTTTTGTCTTCTCCACATAACCCCCATCATCATATTCTATTCCACCCAGAGTGCTATATCCATGGCTCGTGCTCATGTATTGCGCGAAAGTTTATAGGTTTGAGATTACTAAAGTATGAACAATTGCTTGGCTTGTCATCGGGGTTGTGCATGATGAGAGCATTCTTGTGTGACGAAAATGAAGCATGAATAAACTATATGATTTTGTAGGGATGAACTTTCCTTGGCCATGTTATTTTGAGAGGACATAATTGCTTAGTTAGTATGCTTGAAGTATTATTATTTTTATGTCAATATGAACTTTTATCTTGAATCTTTTGGATCTGAATATCCATACCACAATTAAGAAGAATTACATTAAAATTATGGCAAGTAGCACTCCACATAAAAAATATTCTCTTTTTATCATTTACCTACTCGAGGGCGAGTAGGAATTAAGCTTGGGGATGCTTGATACGTCTCCAACGTATTTATAATTTTTGATTGCTCCATTCTATATTATCTACTATTTTGGACATTATTGGGCTTTATTATCCACTTTTATATTATTTTTGGGACTAACCTATTAACCGGAGGCCCAGCCCAGAATTGCTGTTTTTTTGCCTATTTCAGGGCTTCGAAGAAAAGGAATATCAAACGGAGTCCAACCGGAATGAAACCTGAGGGAACGTGATTTTCTCACCGAACATGATCCAGGAGACTTGGACCCTACGTCAAGACACAAAAGAGGAGGCCACGAGGTAGGGGGCACGCCTACCCCCCCAGGCGCGCCCTCCACCCTCGTGGGCCCCCTGTTGCTTCACCGACATACACCTTCCTCCTATATATACCTACATACCCCCAAACAATCAGATACAGAGCCAAAACCCTAATTCCACCGCCGCAACTTTCTGTATCCACGAGATCCCATCTTGGGGCCTGTTCCGAAGCTCCGCCGGAGGGGGTATCCATCTCGGAGGGCTTCTACATCATCACCATAGCCCCTCTGATGAAGTGTGAGTAGTTCACCTCAGACCTACGGGTCCATAGTTATTAGCTAGATGGCTTCGTCTCTCTTTTTGGATCTCAATACAATGTTCTCCCCCTCTCTTGTGGAGATCTATTCGATGTAATCTTCTTTTTGCGATGTGTTTGTTGAGACCGATGAATTGTGGGTTTATGATCAAGTCTATCTATGAACAATATTTCAATCTTCTTTGAATCCTTTTATGTATGATTGGTTATCTTTGCAAGTCTCTTCAAATTATCAGTTTGGTTTGGCCTACTAGATTGATCTTTCTTGCAATGGGAGAAGTGCTTAGCTTTGGGTTCAATCTTGTGGTGTCCTTTCCCAGTGACAGTAGGGGCAGCAAGGCACTTATTGTATTGTTGCCATCGAGGATAACAAGATGGGGTTTTCATCATATTGCATGAGTTTATCCCTCTACATCATGTCATCTTGCTTAAGGCGTTACTCTATTTTCATTAACTTAATACTCTAGATGCATGCTGGATAGCGGTCGATGAGTGGAGTAATAGTAGTAGATGCAGGCAGGAGTCGGTCTACTTGTCTCGGACGTGATGCCTATATACATGATCATGCCTAGATATTCTCATAACTATGCTCAATTCTGTCAATTGGTCAACAGTAATTTGTTCACCCACCGTAGAATACTTATGCTCTTGAGAGAAGCCACTAGTGAAACCTATGGCCCCCGGGTCTATCTTCATCATATTAATCTTCCAATACTTTGCTATTTACTTTGCTTTTATTTTACTTTGCATCTTTATCATAAAAATACCAAAAATATTATTTTATCATATCTATCAGATCTCACTCTCGTAAGTGGCCGTGTAGGGATTGACAACCCCTTATCACGTTGGTTGCGAGGATTTATTTGTTTTGTGCAGGTACGAGAGACTCGTGCGTAGCCTCCTACTGGATTGATACCTTGGTTCTCAAAAACTGAGGGAAATACTTATGCTACTCTGCTGCATCATCCCTTCCTCTTCGGGGAAAACCAACACAGTGCTCAAGAGGTAGCAAGCACATGCACGAAGGAGGCACCTAGATGACCACCTCTTAGGATGGAGTGGCCCGCCAACATGAGATCGCAACTACGGTTGTTTGAAACCCGCCAAACTCACGTTGTTGATCTAGCCGCTACCACTAAAGCTCGCGCCAATCATGCATGCGACATTTGATTGCACTCGTGCCGAAATAACCAACCTGAGATGGTGCATGAACCAGCCATGTGACCCCCCCCCCAGGTTGATTATGGGAGTATTGTGTGTCAAACTCTGTAGGAGGAAAAAGTTGGTTTCATATCCTCTAAGTTATGTATGTCACTCACCTTCTATGGACTTCTAGTGTCTACTTTATTTGGAGTGAAGTTGAAATGAGTTTGTTCTTTTATAGAGGCAAGTAAATTAAATTTGGGTGTTGTATTAATTAGTTTCCAAGAAACTAAATTAGTTAGCATGTTGCAGAGCATTTTCCTAGGCAATTGGTTATTTCTTTATAGAGTGTCTTTTTGGATAAAGGCAACACAAAGACGCATCTGAGTGATCTACCCATGTGATTTTTAATCTCAATGCCATAATCAAGATACTCTGCATAATGTGGGTATGCAAGACATTATGTAATATGGACTTTCTATTTTCCTTCACTAGTTAAGCTCATGTTTACTCCTACGACGAAGCCTAAACTAACATTCACAAAATCATTAACTAGCATGTACTTATGACTGAACTCCCAGCAAGTAATCCACAAATATGAAAAATTATTATGGTTCTTTAAGACTTACGATCCACATACTCCTATATGTTTTAACTCCAGGGCCTGGGGAATGGAGTTCTATCACTCTGTTATCCCTCCATAAATTTATTATAACACATTGCATGCCCTTAGTGTTGTCCTAGTGTGCATGTGCACTCAAACAAAAGCCAAAACCGAACGCGGATATGGTTAACATGGTTCCATGCGACCCCTTATGAATAGTAAATTCAAAAGAAATACCAGAAAAATTCTAAAAATCTGTTTTTTTGTCATATACATAGTCAACCAGTATACTTGCATATGAAATTTCATGATAAAATCACATCCGTGGTAGTTTGGGAAAAAAATGATAAAATCAAAGCTATACTAGAAAAACACTGTTGATGGATAGTATGGTCTCAATTGTATTTTTCTCACTAAGATTACCATGGGAGTCAATACTTCATGAAACTTCACACGTGAGTAGAATAGTCGACTAAATTTGAAACACAAAAAAAAATCAGGTTTTCAAACTTTTTCTAGTTTTTTTTGAATTTACTATTCACCAGGGTGCATGTGAAACCGTGTTCACCTTTGTATTTTCGTAAATGATAGCACATAAATTAACACATGCACTAGTTCATACTATCTATCTGTAACTAATCTTCATACTAAAAGATGAGAGATACTAGGTGCCCGCCGACACACCTTCAGGGGTGTAAATTTTCCTTTCATCTCACCATCCTTCAACAGAGCAGAAAGTCCATCAGCAATAAACAAGAATAAAAACGGGGAGAGGGGGTCACCTTGCCATAGCCCACGCGACGGTGCAAACGAGTCCAAGAGGGTGCCATTAAATTTAACCGTATATCTAACCGAGGTGACACAAGTCATTATCTAGTTCACCCATCGGTCAGCGAAACCCATCTTTTGCATCGTCCGCTTCAAGAAAACCCAATCAACCATGTCATATGCCTTGGAGAGATCTAGCTTGTACGCACAAAAACTATTATCAGGGACCTTCTCCTGCTGAATATTATGAATGCACTCAAAGGCGATTAACACATTGTCTGTGATCATCCTGCCTGGCACAAAAGCACTTTGCTCTGGCAAAATAATCTCGTCAAGGATTGGTCGTAGCCTATTACCCAGACACTTGGAGACCACTTTATAAATAACATTACATAAGCTTATAGGCATGAAGTCTGTGAGTTTAACAGGAGTATCCACTTTGGGGATAAGCACAATGGCAGTATTGTTCACCCCTCTAGCATGACTCCTGACCTGAAGTATTCCTTAATGCCAGCAATCACCTGGTCCCTCATGACTGACCAGTTCCTTTGAAACATTCTGGCAGGGAAGCCATCCGGACCTGGTGCTTTCAGAGGCCCAATCTGAAACAAAGCATCTGCAATCTCCTTGTCAGAAAATTCAACACATAACCCTTCATTCATATTGTCAGTAACACGAGCATCAGTAAGTTCAATGATGGGATCTGCACACAATGACGGATCAACAGTAAACAAATTCTTGAAATAACTAGTCACCATATCAGCCATAGTGGGAGTATCTGTGTGCGCAACCCCAACATCATCAACTAGTGATTTGATACGGTTTTTGCGTGCGCGCTAGACTGCCCTGCGGTGAAAAAAAATTTGTGTTTCGATCTCCTTCCCGCAACCAGTCAATCCTGGAACGCTGCATCCAAAGCATCTCTTCCCTGTAAAGCAATTCATTCATGCGATCTCTAGCTTCCCTGATAGATCGTTGGTCAGCATTCATAGCCATTAGTTCTTCAAGATGAGAGCGAGCTTTATTAATTTCTTTGACAGCATTACCAAACTTTTTCTTGCTCCATCCATGTAGTGCATGCATGAGATTGCCTAGTGCCACCGCAACATCACCGAGGTGACCCATAGCACCGGCGGCAACCCAGGCTTGCGAGATCACCTTGGGTAGGGCCCGGTCCCGCTCCCAGGCCACCTCATAGTGGCGGCATCTCCTTCCTACATTCTCACAGGGTGGCTCAGCCGTGCACCGAAAAAGGATGGGTGCATGGTCAGAAGATGGAGCGACCAAGTGCTTAACACCGGCCTCCAGGAACATGTCTCTCCACTCATTATTGGCAACCGCACGGTTGAGCCGTACTTTGACGTTGGCTCTACCTGACCGTCGGTTGTCATAGGTGTATGGGAGACCTGAAAATCCAAGATCACCAAGACCACATAACTCCGAAACATCACGAAAATCAATCATCTGACCCGCCGAATGAGGAGTTTCGGAGAAGTGTTCGAAGCCCCACATGACCTCGTTGAAGTCACCAATCACCACCCAAGGCATGCTCACTAGTTGGTTAAGGTCCCGGAGATGCGACCACATGCGATGACGGTCCTCCGTTCGGGGCTCGCCGTAGACGCAGGTAAGCCTCCATGGAGGTTCACCCACCGCAGGAGTCACATATGCATCAATATATCGATCATTCATATCTTTTACATCAAGATCAATTGACTCATGCTAGTAGAGAGCTAACCCTCCACTTAGACCGGTACTGTCCACTGCATCAAAACCACCAAGACCTAAACGGGGTCGATATCTCTTCATTTTATCTTTTGATTGCCTAGTTTCACAAAGGAAAACAATACTAGCAGAATGGGTCTGCACCAAGCTCACAAGATCACGAGCAGTCCGAGGGTTCCCTCCTCCTCGGCAATTCCAACTCAGAAGATTTAAGTTGCTCATCTGGTTCCCCTGTAACTCTGTTCGAGGCAATTGTGGTGCCTCTGGCGGTGGCGGCGGTGGCAATGGCGGTGTGATCGATCGACGTATATTCCTTCGAACAACAGTATTCAAACCCCTCGAGGAAGGGTACCGCCCCATTACCTCCTCGGCATGCTCGCTAGACGGCTTCGGGCGGGTGGGTTCCTCATCGGATGTCCCTTTTTCACCCCCACCGCCGGCAAGAACCACTGAGGTAGTCGCTAGGACAGCCCCCTATTGATGCGAGGGATTCAGTATGGATGCTTGGTTGTTGCAGACCTCATTGCTCAAAACCTGCCCCTGTGCTCGTAAGGGCTTTTGGAGAACAAGCCAAGCAGGCCTAGAGTTGGTGACAAGACCTCCAGGATCAAATTGCAACCCAGTCGGACGTGAGCTACTTTGTTGGTATTCTCTGAAGTCCAGATCATTGACTTGTTGGATTACATCAATGGATGGATCTGGCACAACCATGGGGATGGGCGTGGCCGCAAGGCCTGACCTTGCTTCAATCATGGCGGACGTAGCCGCACGGGCGGGCACAGTCGCGGGGGCGTACTCAGCCGCACGGGCGGACGCAGCCGCAACGGGTCCGTCGCATGAACGAGGTTCACCGGCGGAGCAGATGCCAGACTCGCTGGCGAAGATAGCTTGTGGCCACGACAGCGGCGGCGGACTGCCGCCCCGTTTCCGCCAAACCATAGGGTACCGCTTCATGTTTTTATTCGTGGACGGCACCCTCCTGTTTTTCAAAGCAGAGACACACCAAGCAGAGGAGGTACGAGCCATAATTATGACATATGAGGGCGCTACTGGACAGCTTATTAACCCTGCTAAGTGCAGTATTATGTTTGGTGCTTCATGCTTGGAGAATGTCCAGGAAAGCGTCCGTGCTACATTGCAAGTTCAGTTATCTACCTTTGAAGAGAAGTACTTGGGGCTGCCTACTCCGGATGGGCGAATGTCCAAAGGAAAATGTCAGAATCTGCAAGCTCGTTTGACAAAGAGAATTATCGCGTGGGGTGACACTCTATCTCTGGCAGGCAAGGAAACAATGATTAAGGTGGTCGCTCAAGCTATTCCCACATATATGATGGGCGTTTTTAAACTCCCTATGTCCGTTTGCGATGACCTTAATAGGATGGTACGTAATTTTTGGTGGGGCTCCTCGGAGAGGAAGCGGAAAACCCATTGGATAGCCTGGCCGAAAATTTAGAAACATAAGTCGTGTGGTGGATTGGGCTTTCGAGATTTCAGGGTGTTCAATCAAGCACTGCTGGCGAGGCAGGCATGGAGGCTTCTAACAAAGCCTGACAGTCTTTGCGCGCAGGTTCTTAAAGCCCGATATTATCTGGAGGGACGGCTTGAGGATACGGTCTTTTCGAGTAATGCATCTGTAACTTGGCAAACCATTCAATATGGCCTAGAGCTTTCGAAAAAAGGCCTTATTTGGAGGGTGGGCAGCGGGACACAAATCCGTATTTGGCATGACTGGTGGCTGCCTCGGGAGCCGTCGGGCACGCTCATCTCGCCTCAGGGGACCTGCAGACTTCAGCGGGTCGCTGACCTCCTCGACGCCAATGGCGGCTGGCGGTTGGGTCTTCTTCGACAGTACTTCCTGCCAGTCGACATCGACATAATCGTCCGCATCAAAACGTCACCACGTGTCCCCGACGACGTGCTCGCGTGGGCACCGGAGAAGTCTGGCATCTTCTCCGTTCGGTCTGCATATCGCTTTGCCATGGACGAGAGCGAGCGTCCTACAGCAAGTTGTAGGATCGAAAGTATGTCTAGAGGGGGGTGATTAGACAACTTGACCAAATAAAAATCTAGCCTTTTCCCAATTTTAGTTCTTGGCAGATTTTAGCTATCTTAGCACAAGTCAAGCAATCTCCACACAATTCAAGCAAGCATGCAAAATAGTATATGAGTAGAGGAAAGTAAAGCATGTAACTTGCAAGAATGTAAAGGGAAGGGTTTGGAGGATTCAAACGCAATTGGAGACACGGATGTTTTTGTCGTGGTTCCGATAGGTGGTGCTATCGTACATCCACGTTGATGGAGACTTCAACCCACGGAGGGTAACGGTTGCGCGAGTCCACAGAGGGCTCCACCCACGAAGGGTCCACGAAGAAGCAACCTTGTCTATTCCATCACGGTCGTCGCCCACGAAGGACTTGCCTCACTAGCGGTAGATCTTCACGAAGTAGGCGATCTCCTTGCCCTTACAAACTCCTTGGTTCAACTCAACAATCTTGTCGGAGGCTCCCAAGTGACACCTAGCCAATCTAGGAGACACCACTCTCCAAGAAGTAACAGATGGTGTGTTGATGATGAACTCCTTGCTCTTGTGCTTCAAATGATAGTCTCCCCAACACTCAACTCTCTCTCACAGGATTTGGATTTGGTGGAAAGAAGATTTGAATGGAAAGCAACTTGGGGAAGGCTAGAGATCAAGATTCATATGGTTGGAATGGAATATCTTGACCTCAACACAAGTGTAGGTGGTTCTCTCTCAGAAAATGTGTATTGGAAGTGTAGGTATGTTCTGATGGCTTTCTCCACGAATGAAGAGTGGGTGGAGGGGTATATATAGCCTCCACACAAAATCTAACCGTTACACACAATTTGCCAAACTCGGTGGGACCGAATGGTTAAACTCGGTCGGACCGATTCAGCAAACCTAGTGACCGTTAGGATTTTCGGTGGGACTGAGATGCAACTCGGTAGGACCGATATGGTTAGGGTTAGGGCATAACGTAATCTCGGTGTGACCGATTACACAAACTCGGTGGGACCGATTTTGGTAATAAGCTAACCAGAGAGTTGGTCAGGTAAACTCGGTGGGACCGATTCGCTCATCTCGGTGAGACCGAAATGTTACAAATGGGAAACAGAAAGTTTACATTGCAATCTTGGTGGGACCGATCGCTCATCTCGGTAAGACCGAAACATTACGAAGGGAAACAAAGATATTAAAATCCCATCTGGGTGAGATCGAGATCCCTATCGGTGAGACCGATTTGTCTAGGGTTTGTGGCAGTGGCTATGACATTTGAAACTTGGTGGCGCCGGATAGAAAGAATCGGTGGGGCCGAGTTTGACTTTTGGTTTAGGTCATATGTGGATGTGGGAAGGTAGTTAAGGATTTTGGAGCATATCACTAAGCATTTTGAGCAAGCAAGCCATTAAGCAACACCTCATCCCTCCGTGATAGTATTGGCTTTTCCTATAGACTCAATGTGATCTTGGATCACTAAAATATAAAATGTAGAGTCTTGAGCTTCAAGCTTGAGCCAAACTTTTTGTCCTTAGAATTTTGAGGGATCCACTTTCCTCATCCATGCCATGCCATTCATTGAGCTTTTCCTGAAATATTAATCTTGGAATAATGTTAGCTCAATGAGCTATATGTTGTTAGGAATTACCAAAACCACCCAGGGATAGTTGCACTTTCAATCTCCCCCTTTTTGGTAATTGATGACAACATATAGATCAAAGCTTCGACAAATGATAATAAGAGTGAAAGATATTGTCGCTTTGAGAAGTATGTGAAAAGCAAGAGCTCCCCCTAAATTTGTGCATATCTTAAGATTTGCTTTGGACTGCAAAAGTACAATGAGTTAGGATCATGGGTTACTCTTCCATGTCACATACATCTTGGTGGAGCGCTCAAAATGATAAGAATTAAATACATGCACTCATCACCAAGCAAAGTGAATGATCATATAAGGATAAGTAAGATAATATCATCTAACAAGCATAAGTGTAGCTTATGATCAACCACATGATCATCAATGTCTCACAGATAATAGCATAGTATCTCAAGCAATCAAAAGACAGACAAAGTTCAACCACCAAAGCAAGAGAGAATAAAAAGCAACGCTCTCTCTCGAAGCCTACGATCTATACATTTTTCTCCCCCTTTGGCAACAAGTTACCAAAAAGTTCATAGAAAATGCATAGCACTAGAACGTCTCTCAAGCTTGGTCTTCAGGTGGTGGTGTCCGGAGAACGCCAAGGACAAAGGCTTCAGTTGATGTGGATGGAGCTGAAGGAGTTGGTGCTGGAGCTGGTTGCGCTGGAGCTGTAGCTGGTGCATATGAAGTGACTCTAGTGTCTGGAACAGGCACTATAGCAGACCTCTGAGCTCTAGGCACTCTGGAAAATGCATCAGTGGTTGTCTTTCCCTTCCTCTCCTGCATATCATCTTGAAGTTGCTCCACAACAGACTGAATCTCAGTTACCTTCACATCCAAGTCATAGAATTTTTCCTCCATGACTCTTTCCAAGCTCTCCTGGTTTTGAGTTAGGGTGGCCAGTCCCTTATCAATCCTCAGAGTGGATGCAATCAGGTAGCAAAGCTGATCTTGCTTGCTTTTCAAAAAGTACTCAGATGCCTCCTCTTGAGTTGGCATCTTGGCAGCCTTCTCTTTCTTTGCTTTCTCCTTCTTCTCTTGAGCTTGTACTGATGATGGTTCATTTTCATTCATCACAACTTGATTGTCCTCAAAGTCAGGATAGATAGGCAAGTGTTCCTTATCCAACAAGTATGTACCTGTGCCCATCTTTGAGTTTATCAACTCCTGGATCTGTGGGGCATATCCACAACTTCTTTTCTGGTCAGCTGTAGTCCTCTTGATAGTCTCAACTATAAGGCTCATGACCTTGAACTTCTGTGGCACATCAAATATATGTAGCAAGTTAATTACATGGCCTCTGATCATTCTGTGATCACCAGACTTGGGCAAGAGAGTGTGCCTAAGGATCCAATTGATTGTAGGTAGCCCTGACAGCAAGTGTTTTACTGACCCAAACTGGTGAGTCTCAAGATCATCTTCAGGAATCTCCTTGTACATGTTTTCCATAGAGTTGTGATCCATCTTCTTCATGGCATAGACATCCAAGTCATCTTCTTCTTCCTTAGGAGCATTGATCAGATTTGCCCATTCCTCAATAGTTGAGTGGTACCTTGTACCTTCAGACATCCATACTATCCTGCCATCTGGATAGAAGTGTGTTGTGGAGTAGAATTGCATTATGAGCTCCTCAATCCACTTTGTGAGCTTCTGCCCAACAAAGTCTGCAACTCCACAAGCACTGAAGCTGTCAAACACACCAGGATAGTGTTCCTCATTTTCCTTGATATACTTCCAGTCGACCCACCTCATTTCACACACTATAGGCTTCTTGTCCAACAACACTGTCTCATAGAAGTCCTACTGTTCCTTTGTGTGGAACCTGTAATCAACAGCAGTCCTTCTCCTGGTAGCATATGGATCTGTCTCTCTCCATAGCCTCAACCCCGAGTCTCTCCTGATCTTCATGTTCTCAGCCACAGGATGAGCATCATTGTGGTCTGGAATCTTGGGTTTGAGCTTTCTCAGGACTTGTCCTTCATCATCTTCATCAGCAGCAACTTCAGGCACTAGGGCCTTGTTCTTCTCAGCAGCTGGTATACTCCTGGTATTCCTCTTAGGTGCACTCTTAGGCTTGGAGGCTGCTTTGGGTGCTTCTTTGGGCTTTGATGTTGCAGCCCCTGACTTTATAGCATCACCCATTAGCTTTTGTGCCTTGGATGCTGGTGCAGCAACCTCTTCTTCCTTGTTCTGGTGGCAGCTTTGGGCAAGTTGCTGGGAGTGCTCCTGCTACCATCATCTGAACTGCTAGAGGGACTAGTGCCCTCACTCAGGTGAACCTGCTCCCCTGACCTGTTCTGGCTGTCACTCTGATCAGACATATTGCAAACACTGACAGCAGACCCTGTGAATAGATATAGATGAGATAGAGTGGATGAGCATCACAAAAAGCAGAGGCTGGCAAGGTCGGTAGAAGTATATTGGATATACATTGTGTTGATGTGTACTTTACTAGTACTCCTAGTAGCACCAGGGTATTAGATACCGGTTCGGTTGCTAAGTGTTAGTAACTCGAAATAAAAGCTATGGAATAAACGGAGACTAGCTAAAGGTGAGCTGACGATATGTGTTGGAAGTGTTTCCAATGTTGATATGATCAAGCATCGCACGCTCCCTCTACCATCGAGACTGGTGTTAAACCTAAATAATTGTTATTTGGTGTTTGCGTTGAGCATAGACGTGATTGGATTATGTCTATCGCAATACGGTTATTCATTTAAGGAGAATAATGGTTACTCTGTTTATTTGAATAATACCTTCAATGGTCTTGCACCTAAAATGAATGGTTTGTTGAATCTCGATCGTAGTGATACACATGTTCATGCCAAAAGATATAAGATAGTAATGATAGTACCACCTACTTGTGGCACTGCCACTTAAGTCATATCGGTATAAAACGCATGAAGAAGCTCCATGTTGATGGATCTTTGGGCTCACTCGTTTTGAAAAGTTTGAGACATGCCAACCATGTCTATTGGTGTATATGCATGAAGAAACTCCATGCAAATGGACCGTTTGGACTCACTTGATCTTGAATCACTTGAGACATGCAAATCATACCACATGGGCAAGATGACTGAAAGCCTCGTTTTAGTAAGACGGAACAAGAAAGCAACTTGCTGGAAGTAATACATTTTGATGTGTGCAGTCCAATGAGTGATGAGGCATGTAGTGGATATCGTTATGTTCTTGCTTCACAGATGATTTGAGTAGATGTTGAGTATATTTACTTGATGAATCACGAGTCTGAATTATTGAAAGGTTCAAGTAATTTCAAGGTGAAGTTGAAAGATCGTCATGACAAGAGGATAAAATATCTATGATATGATCATAGAGATGAATATCTGAATTACGAGTTTGGCACAAAATTAAGACATTGTGGAAATTGTTTCACAACTAATACAGCCTAGAACACCATAGTGTGATGGTGTGTCCGAACATCATAACTGCACCCTATTGGATATGATGCATACCATGATGTCTCTTATCGAATTACCACGATAGTTTATGGGTTAGGCATTAGAGACAACCACATTCACTTTAAATAAGGCACCACGTAATTCCGATGAGATGACACCGTATGAACTATGGTTTAGAGAAACCTAAGCTGTCATTTCTTAAAAGTTTGGGGTTGCGACGCTTATGTGAAAAAGTTTCAGGCCGATAAGCTCGAACCCAAAGCGGATAAATACATCTTCATAGGACACCCAAAACAGTTGGGTATACCTCCTGTCTCAGATTCGAAAGCAATAAGGGATTGTTTCTAGAATCGGGTCCTTTCTCGAGGAAAAGTTTCTCTCGAAAGAATTGAGTGGGAGGATGGTGGAGAATTGATGAGGTTATTGAACCGTCACTTCAACTACTGTATAGCAGGGCACAAAGAGTTGTTCCTGTGGCACCTACACCAATTGAAGTGGAAGCTTATGATATTGATCATGAGACTTCGGATCAAGTCACTCCCAAACCTCGTGGGATGACAAGGATGCGTACTACTTCAGAGTGGTACGTAATCCTGTCTTGGAAGTCATGTTGCTAGATAACAATGAACCTACGAGCAATGGAGAAGCGATGGTGGGCCCGGATTCCGATAAATGGCTCGAGGCCATAAAATCCGAGAGAGGATCCATATATGAAAACAAAGTGTAGACTTTGGCAGAGCGGCTCGATGGTCGTAAGGCTATTGAGTACAGATGGATTTTAAAAGGAAGACGGACAATGATGGTAAATGTCACCATTAAGAAAGCTCGACTTGTCGTTAAGATGTTTTCCGACAAGTTCAAGGAGTTGACTACGATGAGACTTTCTCACTCGTAGCGATGCTAAGAGTCTGTTGGAATTATATTAGCGATTACTGCATTATTTATGAAATCTTGCAGATAGGATGTCAAAACATTGTTTCCTCGACGATTTTCTTGAGGAAAGGTTGTATGTGATACAACCGGAAGGTTTTGTCAATCCTGAAAGATGCTAATAAGTATGCAAAACTCCAGCAATCCTTCTAAGGACTGGAGTAAGCATCTCGGAGTTGGAATGTATGCTTTGATGATGATCAAAGATTTTGGGTTTATAAAAAGTTTATGAGAAACTTGTATTTCCAAAGAAGTGAGTGGGAGCACTATAGAATTTCTTATGAGTATATGTTGTTGACATATTATGGATCAGAAATGATGTAGTATTTGTGGAAAGCATATAGGGTCATTTGAAAGGTGTTTTTCAATGGAAAACCTGGATTAAGCTACTTGAACATTAAGCATCAAGATCTATAAGGATAGATCAAAAAACGCTTAATGGTACTTTCAAATGAGCACATACCTTGACATGATCTTGAAGGTGTTCAAGATGGACCAGTCAAAGAAGGAGTTCTTGCCTGAGTTGTAAGGTATGAAGTTAAGACTTAAAGCTCGACCACGGCAGAATAGAGAGAAAGGACGAAGGTCGTCCCCTATGCTTAAGACATAGGCTCTACAGCATGCTATGCTGTGTACCGCACCTGAAGTGTGCCTTGCCATGAGTCAGTCAAGGGGTACAAGAGTGATCCAAGAATGGATCACAGGACAGCGGTCAAAGTTATCCTTAGTAACTAGTGGACTAAGGAATTTTCTCGATTATGGAGGTGGTAAAAGAGTTCATCGTAAAGGGTTACGTTGATGCAAGCTTAACACCTATCCGGATAGCTCTGATTAGAGATACAGGATACGTATAATGGAGCAACAATTTAGAATAGCTTCAAGTAGAACAGTTATTTGGAATAGCTCCAAATAGAGCGTGGTAGCTGCATCTAGGAGATGACATAGAGATTTGTAAAGCACACACGGATCTGAAAGGTTCAGACCCGTTGACTATAACCTCTCTCACAAGCATAACATGATCAAACCCAGAACTCATCGAGTGTTAATCACATGGTAAATGTGAACTAGATTATTGACTCTAGTAAACTCTTTGGGTGTTAGTCACATGGGGATGTGACCTTGAGTGTTAATCACATATCGATGTGAACTAGATTATTGACTCTAGTGCAAGTGGGAGACTGTTGGAAATATGCCCTAGAGGCAATAATAAATTGATTATTATTATATTTCCTTGTTCATGATAATCGTTTATTATCCATGCTAGAATTGTATTGATAGGAAACTCAGATACATGTGTGGATACATAGACAACACCATGTCCCTAGTAAGCCTCTAGTTGACTAGCTCGTTGATCAATAGATGGTTATGGTTTCCTGACCATGGACATTGGATGTCGTTGATAACGGGATCACATCATTAGGAGAATGATGTGATGGACAAGACCCAATCCTAAGCATAGCACTAGACCGTGTAGTTCGTATGCTAAAGCTTTTCTAATGTCAAGTATCATTTCCTTAGACCATGAGATTGTGCAACTCCCGGATACCGTAGGAGTGCTTTGGGTGTGCCAAACATCACAACGTTACTGGGTGGCTATAAAGGTACACTACAGGTATCTCCGAAAGTGTCTGTTGGGTTGGCACGAATCGAGACTGGGATTTGTCACTCCGTGTGACGGAGAGGTATCTCTGGGCCCACTCGGTAGGACATCATCATAATGTGCACAATGTGATCAAGTAGTTGATCACGGGATGATGTGTTACGGAACGAGTAAAGAGACTTGCCGGTAACGAGATTGAACAAGGTATCGGGATACCGACGATCGAATCTCGGGCAAGTGTCGTACCGATAGACAAAGGGAATTGTATACGAGATTGATTAAGTCCTTGACATCGTGGTTCATCCGATGAGATCATTGTGGAACATGTGGGAGCCAACATGGGTATCCAGATCCCGCTGTTGTTTATTGACCGGAGAGTCATCTCGGTCATGTCTGCATGTCTCCCGAACCCGTAGGGTCTACACACTTAAGGTTCGGTGACACTAGGGTTATAGAGATATTAGTATGCGGTAACCCGAAAGTTGTTCGGAGTCCCGGATGAGATCCCATACATCACGAGGAGTTCCGGAATGGTCCGGAGGTAAAGAATTATATATAGGAAGTGCTATTTCGGCCATCAGGACAAGTTTCGGGGTCACCGGTATTGTACCGGGACCACTGGAAGGGTCCCGGGGGTCCACCGAGTGGGGCCACCTGCCCCGGGGGGGCACATGGGCTGTAGGGGCTGCTCCTTGGCCTATATGGGCCAAGGGCACCAGCTCCTAGAGGCCCATGCGCCAAAGGGACAAGAGGAGGGGAGAGTCCTAAAGGGGGAAGGCACCTCCGAGGTGCCTTGGGGAGGATGGACTCCTCCCCCCCTTGGCCGCACCCTTCCTTGGAGGAAGGGGCAAGGCTGCGCCCTCCCCCTCTCCCTTGGACCTATATATAGTGGGGGGAAGGGAGGGCAAAGATACCTAAGCCCTGGCGCCTCCCTCTCCCTCTCGTGACACATCTCCCTCCTCCCGCAGCGCTTGGCGAAGCCGTGTTGGAATCCAGCTACTTCCACCACCACGCCGTCGTGCTGTTGGATCTCCATCAACCTCTCCTCCCCCCTTGCTAGATCAAGAAGGAGGAGACGTCGCTGCTCCGTATGTGTGTTGAACGCGGAGGTGCCATCCGTTCGGTGCTAGGATCATCGGTGATTTGGATCACGACGAGTACGACTCCATCAACCCCGTTCTCTTGAACGCTTCCGCGGGCGATCTACAAGGGTATGTAGATCCACTCCTCCCTCGTTGCTAGATGACTCCATAGATAGATCTTGGTGATACATAGGAAAATTTTGAATTTATGCTACGTTCCCCAACAGTGGCATCATGATCTACGTCTATGCGTAGTTTCTATGCACAAGTAGAACACAAAGTAGTTGTGGGCGTTGATTTTGTTCAATATGCTTACCGTTACTAGTCCAATCTTGATTCGGTGGCATCGTGGGATGAAGCCGCCCGGACCGACCTTACACGTACTCTTACGTGAGACTAGTTCCACCGACTAACATGCACTACTTGCATAAGGTGGCTAGCGGGTGTCTGTCTCTCCCACTTTAGTCGGATCGGATTCGATGAAAAGGGTCCTTATGAAGGGTAAATATCAATTGGCATATCACGTTGTGGTTTTTGCGAAGGTAAGAAACGTTCTTGCTAGAAACCCATATCAGCCACATAAAACATGCAAACAACAATTAGAGGACGTCTAACTTGTTTTTGCAGGGTATGCTATGTGATGTGATATGGCCAAAAGGATGTGATGAATGATATATGTGATGTATGAGATTGATCATGTTCTTGTAATAGGAATCACGACTTGCATGTCGATGAGTATGACAACCGGCAGGAGCCATAGGAGTTGTCTTTATTTATTATATGACCTGCGTGTCATTGAACAACGTCATGTAATTACTTTACTTTGTTGCTAACCGTTAGCTGTAGAAGTAGAAGTAATAGTTGGCGAGACAACTTCATGAAGACACGATGATGGAGATCATGGTGTCATGCCGGTGACAAGATGATCATGGAGCCCCAAGATGGAGATCAAAGGAGCTATATGATATTGGCCATATCATGTCACTATTATTTGATTGCATGTGATGTTTATCATGTTTATACATCTTGTTTACTTAGAATGACGGTAGTAAATAAGATGATCCCTCATTAAAAATTTCAAGAAAGTGTTCCCCCTAACTGTGCACCGTTGCGACAGTTCGTTGTTTCGAAGCACCACGTGATGATCGGGTGTGATAGATTCTAACGTTCACATACAACGGGTGTAAGACAGATTTACACACGTGAAACACTTAGGTTGACTTGACGAGCCTAGCATGTGTACAAACATGGCCTCGGAACACAGAAGACCGAAAGGTCGAGCATGAGTCGTATGGTAGATACGATCAACATGAAGATGTTCACCGATGTTGACTAGTCCGTCTCACATGATGATCGGACACGGCCTAGTTGACTCGGATCATGTAATCACTTAGACAACTAGAGGGATGTCTATCTGAGTGGGAGTTCATAAGATGAACTTGATTATCCTGAACATAGTCAAAAAGGATTTTGCAAATTATGTCGTAGCTCGCGCTTTAGTTCTACTGTTTAGATATGTTCCTAGAGAAAATTTAGTTGAAAGTTGATAGTAGCAATTATGCGGACTAGGTCCGTAAACTGAGGATTGTCCTCATTGCTTCATAGAAGGCTTATGTACTTAATGCACCGCTCAGTGTGCTGAACCTCGAACGTTGTCTGTGGATGTTGCGAACATCTGACATACACATTTTGATAACTACGTGATAGTTCAGTTAAACGGTTTAGAGTTGAGGCACCAAAGACGTTTTTGAAACATCGCAGAACATATGAGATGTTCCAAGGACTGAAATTGGGATTTCAGGCTCGTGCCCACGTCAAGAGGTATAAGACCTCCGACGATTTTCTTAGCCTGCAAACTAAGGGAGAAAAGCTCAATTGTTGAACTTGTGCTCAGATTGTCTAAGTACAACAATCATTTGAATCGAGTGGGAGTTGATCTTCCAGATGAGACAGTGATGTTTCTCCGAAGTCATTACCACCAAGCTGCTAGAGCTTCGTGATGAACTATAATATATCGGGGACATATATGATGATCCTTGAGATATTCGCGATGTTTGACACCACAAAAGTAGAAATCAAGAAGCAGCATCAATTGTTGATGGTTGGTGAAACCACTAGTTTCAAAAAGGGCAAGGGCAAAAAGGGATCCTTCATGAAACGGCAATTCAGCTGCTGCTCTAGTGGAGAAACCCAAGGTTGAACCCAAACCCGAGACTAAGTGCTTCTGTAATAAAGGGGAACAGCCACTGGAGCAGAATTACCCTAGATACTTGGTAGATTAGAAGGCTGGCAAGGTCGGTAGAAGTATATTGGATATACATTGTGTTGATGTGTACTTTACTAGTACTCCTAGTAGCACCAGGGTATTAGATACCGGTTCGGTTGCTAAGTGTTAGTAACTCGAAATAAAAGCTATGGAATAAACGGAGACTAGCTAAAGGTGAGCTGACGATATGTGTTGGAAGTGTTTCCAATGTTGATATGATCAAGCATCGCACGCTCCCTCTACCATCGAGACTGGTGTTAAACCTAAATAATTGTTATTTGGTGTTTGCGTTGAGCATAGACGTGATTGGATTATGTCTATCGCAATACGGTTATTCATTTAAGGAGAATAATGGTTACTCTGTTTATTTGAATAATACCTTCAATGGTCTTGCACCTAAAATGAATGGTTTGTTGAATCTCGATCGTAGTGATACACATGTTCATGCCAAAAGATATAAGATAGTAATGATAGTACCACCTACTTGTGGCACTTCCACTTAAGTCATATCGGTATAAAACGCATGAAGAAGCTCCATGTTGATGGATCTTTGGGCTCACTCGTTTTGAAAAGTTTGAGACATGCCAACCATGTCTATTGGTGTATATGCATGAAGAAACTCCATGCAAATGGACCGTTTGGACTCACTTGATCTTGAATCACTTGAGACATGCAAATCATACCACATGGGCAAGATGACTGAAAGCCTCGTTTTAGTAAGACGGAACAAGAAAGCAACTTGCTGGAAGTAATACATTTTGATGTGTGCAGTCCAATGAGTGATGAGGCATGTAGTGGATATCGTTATGTTCTTGCTTCACAGATGATTTGAGTAGATGTTGAGTATATTTACTTGATGAATCACGAGTCTGAATTATTGAAAGGTTCAAGTAATTTCAGGGTGAAGTTGAAAGATCGTCGTGACAAGAGGATAAAATATCTATGATATGATCATAGAGATGAATATCTGAATTATGAGTTTGGCACAGAATTAAGACATTGTGGAAATTGTTTCACAACTAATACAGCCTGGAACACCATAGTGTGATGGTGTGTCTGAACATCATAACTGCACCCTATTGGATATGATGCATACCATGATGTCTCTTATCAAATTACCACGATAGTTCATGGATTAGGCATTAGAGACAACCACATTCAATTTAAATAAGGCACCACGTAATTCCGATGAGATGACACCGTATGAACTATGGTTTAGAGAAACCTAAGCTGTCATTTCTTAAAAGTTTGGGGCTGCGACGCTTATGTGAAAAAGTTTTAGGCCGATAAGCTCGAACCCAAAGCGGATAAATACATCTTCATAGGACACCCAAAACAGTTGGGTATACCTCCTGTCTCAGATTCGAAAGCAATAAGGGATTGTTTCTAGAATCGGGTCCTTTCTCGAGGAAAAGTTTCTCTCGAAAGAATTGAGTGGGAGGATGGTGGATACTTGATGAGGTTATTGAACCGTCACTTCAACTAGTGTATAGCAGGGCACAAAGAGTTGTTCCTGTGGCACCTACACCAATTGAAGTGGAAGCTTATGATATTGATCATGAGACTTCAGATCAAGTCACTCCCAAACCTCGTGGGATGACAAGGATGCGTACTACTTCAGAGTGGTACGTAATCCTGTCTTGGAAGTCATGTTGCTAGACAACAATGAACCTACGAGCAATGGAGAAGCGATGGTGGGCCCGGATTCCGATAAATGGCTCGAGGCCATAAAATCCGAGAGAGGATCCATATATGAAAACAAAGTGTAGACTTTGGCAGAACGGCTCGATGGTCGTAAGGCTATTGAGTACAGATGGATTTTAAAAGGAAGACGGATAATGATGGTAAATGTCACCATTAAGAAAGCTCGACTTGTCGTTAAGATGTTTTCCGACAAGTTCAAGGAGTTGACTACGATGAGACTTTCTCACTCGTAGCGATGCTAAGAGTTTGTTGGAATTATATTAGCGATTACTGCATTATTTATGAAATCTTGCAGATAGGATGTCAAAACATTGTTTCCTCGACGATTTTCTTGAGGAAAGGTTGTATGTGATACAACCGGAAGGTTTTGTCAATCCTGAAAGATGCTAATAAGTATGCAAAGCTCCAGCAATCCTTCTAAGGACTGGAGTAAGCATCTCGGAGTTGGAATGTATGCTTTGATGATGATCAAAGATTTTGGGTTTATACAAAGTTTATGAGAAACTTGTATTTCCAAAGAAGTGAGTGGGAGCACTATAGAATTTCTGATGAGTATATGTTGTTGACATATTATGGATCAGAAATGATGTAGAATTTCTGGAAAGCATATAGGGTCATTTGAAAGGTGTTTTTCAATGGAAAACCTGGATTAAGCTACTTGAACATTAAGCATCAAGATCTATAAGGATAGATCAAAAAACGCTTAATGGTACTTTCAAATGAGCACATACCTTGACATGATCTTGAAGGTGTTCAAGATGGACCAGTCAAAGAAGGAGTTCTTGCCTGAGTTGTAAGGTATGAAGTTAAGACTTAAAGCTCGACCACGGCAGAATAGAGAGAAAGGACGAAGGTCGTCCCCTATGCTTAAGACATAGGCTCTACAGCATGCTATGCTGTGTACCGCACCTGAAGTGTGCCTTGCCATGAGTCAGTCAAGGGGTACAAGAGTGATCCAAGAATGGATCACAGGACAGCGGTCAAAGTTATCCTTAGTAACTAGTGGACTAAGGAATTTTCTCGATTATGGAGGTGGTAAAAGAGTTCGTCGTAAAGGGTTACGTTGATGCAAGCTTAACACCTATCCGGATAGCTCTGATTAGAGATACAGGATACGTATAATGGAGCAACAATTTAGAATAGCTTCAAGTAGAACAGTTATTTGGAATAGCTCCAAATAGAGCGTGGTAGCTGCATCTAGGAGATGACATAGAGATTTGTAAAGCACACACGGATCTGAAAGGTTCAGACCCGTTGACTATAACCTCTCTCACAAGCATAACATGATCAAACCCAGAACTCATCGAGTGTTAATCACATGGTAAATGTGAAATAGATTATTGACTCCAGTAAACTCTTTGGGTGTTAGTCACATGGGGATGTGACCTTGAGTGTTAATCACATATCGATGTGAACTAGATTATTGACTCTAGTGCAAGCGGGAGACTGTTGGAAATATGCCCTAGAGGCAATTATAAATTGATTATTATTATATTTCCTTGTTCATGATAATCGTTTATTATCCATGCTAGAATTGTATTGATAGGAAACTCAGATACATGTGTGGATACATAGACAACACCATGTCCCTAGTAAGCCTCTGGTTGACTAGCTCGTTGATCAATAGATGGTTACGGTTTCCTGACCATGGACATTGGATGTCGTTGATAACGGGATCACATCATTAGGAGAATGATGTGATGGACAAGACCCAATCCTAAGCATAGCACTAGATCGTGTAGTTCGTATGCTAAAGCTTTTCTAATGTCAAGTATCATTTCCTTAGACCATGAGATTGTGCAACTCCCGGATACCGTAGGAGTGCTTTGGGTGTGCCAAACATCACAACGTAACTGGGTGGCTATAAAGGTACACTACAGGTATCTCCGAAAGTGTCTGTTGGGTTGGCACGAATCGAGACTGGGATTTGTCACTCCGTGTGACAGAGAGGTATCTCTGGGCCCACTCGGTAGGACATCATCATAATGTGCACAATGTGATCAAGGAGTTGATCACGGGATGATGTGTTACGGAACGAGTAAAGAGACTTGCCGGTAACGAGATTGAACAAGGTATCGGGATACCGACGATCGAATCTCGGGTAAGTGTCGTACCGATAGACAAAGGGAATTGTATACGGGATTGATTAAGTCCTTGACATCGTGGTTCATCCGATGAGATCATCGTGGAACATGTGGGAGCCAACATGGGTATCCAGATCCCGCTGTTGGTTATTGACCGGAGAGTCATCTCGGTCATGTCTGCATGTCTCCCGAACCCGTAGGGTCTACACACTTAAGGTTCGGTGACGCTAGGGTTATAGAGATATTAGTATGCGGTAACCCGAAAGTTGTTTGGAGTCCCGGATGAGATCCCATACGTCACGAGGAGTTCCGGAATGGTCCGGAGGTAAAGAATTATATATAGGAAGTGCTATTTCGGCCATCAGGACAAGTTTCGGGGTCACCGGTATTGTACTGGGACCACCGGAAGGGTCCCGGGGGTCCACCGAGTGGGGCCACCTGCCCCGGGGGGGCACATGGGCTGTAGGGGCTGCTCCTTGGCCTATATGGGCCAAGGGCACCAGCCCCTAGAGGCCCATGCGCCAAAGGGACAAGAGGAGGGGAGAGTCCTAAAGGGGGAAGGCACCTCCGAGGTGCCTTGGGGAGGATGGACTCCTCCCCCCCTTGGCCGCACCCTTCCTTGGAGGAAGGGGCAAGGCTGCGCCCTCCCCCTCTCCCTTGGACCTATATATAGTGGGGGGAAGGGAGGGCAAAGATACCTAAGCCCTGGCGCCTCCCTCTCCCTCCCGTGACACATCTCCCTCCTCCCGCAGCGCTTGGCAAAGCCCTGTTGGAATCCCGCTACTTCCACCACCACGCCGTCGTGCTGTTGGATCTCCATCAACCTCTCCTCCCCCCTTGCTAGATCAAGAAGGAGGAGACGTCGCTGCTCCGTACGTGTGTTGAACGCGGAGGTGCCGTCCGTTCTGCGCTAGGATCATCGGTGATTTGGATCACGAGGAGTACGACTCCATCAACCCCGTTCTCTTGAACGCTTCCGTGCGCGATCTACAAGGGTATGTAGATCCACTCCTCCCTCGTTGCTAGATGACTCCATAGATAGATCTTGGTGATACGTAGGAAAATTTTGAATTTATGCTACGTTCCCCAACATAGGGTTTGTGACTCCTTGAACTAGTGCAAGATGTGGAAGTTGATTGCACTTGTTCTTGCCAAGATGATAAGAGTGAAGTATGTTGGCGGAGTCACCCTCAAGAACTCTCTAGTTCTTCTTCTTCGGATCCACACCATCTTGATGGGAATCCTCGGTGTTGTAGTTGTACTTGATGAAGTGGAACTTGAAGTAGTCTTGGGAACCCACTTGACCAAGGCCTTAGGAGCTTCTTCAAATGCATAAATTTCCTCTTGAAGCTTGTCCTTGCCTTTTTGCTTGTGGTCTTGTGGTGGAAGATCATCTTGAGCTTGTGTCCCTTTGAGAGAAGTAGGATCATACTTCTCTTGTTGAGGAACAAACTTCGTCTTGGGGTATTGATCTTCTTCCCACTCAACTCCATTGGCATTGAACTTTCATTCAAAACCAACACCTTTATTCTTCCGGTGCCTTCCTTGCTTGCGTACAATTTTCTCGAATTGCTTACTTCCGGCAAGGCTCTTGTAAACACCTTTCTCTATAATTCCCTTCAATAAGCTATTTTCTTGCTCAAGTGTAACTTGGCTAAGAGAATCATTAGTGGAATCAAGAGAACTACTAGAAGCAACAATATTGGATTTAGCATGATTATTGTTACTACTAGAGGAAGAATCTTTCTTGTTCTTGTTACTAGACTTGACTTGAGGCATGTAAGTGGATAAGAGTAAACGCTTGGCAATGTAAGAAGAACTTTTCTTACGAAGATCATCATTGATTGCTTTTAAGAACTCATGCTCTTGCTCAAGGTTGAGCTTTTCAAAGCGCAATTTCTCATGAGTCCTTAAAAGTTCTCGATGATCTCCTAAGATAGTTTCATGAGCTAACTTAAGAGTGTTTAGTTCTTTAGTTATAGACTCAATCTTCTCCTTCTCCTTATCATTGTCATTCGTTTTATCTTGATTAGCATGATTAATTGACGTTTCATCATAGTATTCATCACTAGAGTTGTCAACAAGTAAATCATAATCACCTAACAAGTCATCTTCATCACTATTGAAATCAACATACTCGGGGTGTGATACCTTTGGGCCTTTAGCCATGAAGCATGTTCCAACTCCTTCATTTGGTGAGTCAAATATGTCGTAGGAGTTGGTTGTCACAAGTGCTAGATCGGCAACACCTTCATCTTGAGTATATTCGGAGTCGGAGTGATAGCTTCTCTCGGAGTGGTTGTCGGAGTCGGAGTCGGATACCCATTCACCAACATGAGCTTGATGTCTTAGTTTTGTGTAGCTCCTTGATGACTTGTCCTTTCTTTCCGAATCCTTGCTTCTCCGTGAGGGTCTTCGTTCATAACGATCATCTCTACTCCTTCTTTCTCTAGATGGTGATTCTTCTCTTCTACTTCTTCTCTTGGGAGAATCTTCTCTTCTGTTGTAGGGGGCCATACACTCATTGGAATAGTGTCCGGGCCTTCCACAATTGTAGCAGTTTCGCTCTCAACTAGAAGATCTTTGGTCACTGTAGGACCTTGACTTGGAGCTTCTCTCTTTGCTTCTACTCTTGTAGAACTTGTTGAAGTTCTTCACCATTAAGCTCAATTCTTCATTGAAGGTTTGTTTCTCACTCGATGACGTGGGGGCTTCACATTGAGGCTTTGTAAGCACCACTTGATTTGTTGTGAAGTTCCTCTTTTATTCTTGAGTGACATCTCATGAGCAACAATTCTTCCGATGACTTCCGTTGGCTTGAGATCTTTGTAATTGGGCATCATTTGGATCAATGTGCACACGGTATCATATTTTGCATCCAAGGCTCTTAGTATCTTCTTGATGATGAATCTATCGGTCATCTCTTCACTCCCTAAGCCGGCAATCTCATTTGTGATAAGAGCAAGCCTAGAGTACTTTTCAGCGACACCTTCACCATCCTTCATTTTGAACTTGTCAAGTTGACTTTGAAGCACATCCAATTTGGATTCCTTGACGGAGTCGGTACCTTCGTGCATATCAATCAAAGTATCCCAAATTTCCTTTGCATTCTCAAGACGGCTGATTTTGTTGAATTCTTCGGGGCAGGATCCGTTGAAGAGGATATCACAAGCTTGAGCGTTGTATCGCAGCATTTTCAACTCTTCCGCGGTGGCTTCACGGTTCGGTTCTTTCCCGTCAAAGAATTCATCTTGCAAGCCAATACACACAATAGCCCAAACGGCGGGGTTATGTCCAAGAATATGCATTTTCATCTTATGCTTCCAACTAGCAAAATTAGTACCATCAAAGTAAGGACCTCTACGGTGATAATTTTTCTCGCTAGACGCCATACTCTCCTAGGTTGTGAGACCAAGGCTATGATCACCAAAAGCTATGGAAATCAAAGCAAATGGAGACCAAAGCTCTGATACCACCTGTAGGATCGAAAGTATGTCTAGAGGGGGGTGATTAGACTACTTGACTAAATAAAACTGTAGCCTTTTCCCAATTTTAGTTCTTGGCAGATTTTAGCTATCTTAGCACAAGTCAAGCAATCTCCACACAATTCAAGCAAGCATGCAAAAGAGTATATGAGCAGCGGAAAGTAAAGCATGCAACTTGCAAGAATGTAAAGGGAAGGGTTTGAAGGATTCAAACGCAATTGGAGACACGGATGTTTTTGTCGTGGTTCCGATAGGTGGTGCTATCGTACATCCATGTTGATGGAGACTTCAACCCACGGAGGGTAACGGTTGCGCGAGTCCACGGAGGGCTCCACCCATGAAGGGTCCACGAAGAAGCAACCTTGTCTATTCCGTCACGGCCGTCGCCCACGAAGGACTTGCCTCACTAGTGGTAGATCTTCACGAAGTAGGCGATCTCCTTGCCCTTACAAACTCCTTGGTTCAACTCCACAATCTTGTCGGAGGCTCCCAAGTGACACCTAGCCAATCTAGGAGACACCACTCTCCAAGAAGTAACAGATGGTGTGTTGATGATGAACTCCTTGCTCTTGTGCTTCAAATGATAGTCTCCCCAACACTCAACTCTCTCTCACAGGATTTGGATTTGGTGGAAAGAAGATTTGAGTGGAAAGCAACTTGGGGAAGGCTAGAGATCAAGATTCATATGGTTGGAATGGAATATCTTGACCTCAACACAAGTGTAGGTGGTTCTCTCTCAGAAAATGTGTATTGGAAGTGTAGGTATGTTCTAATGGCTTTCTCCACGAATGAAGAGTGGGTGGAGGGGTATATATAGCCTCCACACAAAATCTAACCGTTACACACAATTTGCCAAACTTGGTGGGACCGAATGGTTAAACTCGGTCGGACCGATTCAGCAAACCTAGTGACCGTTAGGATTTTCGATGGGACTGAGATGCAACTCGGTAGGACCGATATGGTTAGGGTTAGGGCATAACGTAATCTCGGTGTGACCGATTACACAAACTCGGTGGGACCGATTTTGGTAATAAGCTAACCAGAGAGTTGGTCAGGTAAACTCGGTGGGACTGATTCGCTCATCTCGGTGAGACCGAAATGTTACAAAAGGGAAACAGAGAGTTTACATTGCAATCTCAGTAGGACCGATCGCTCATCTCGGTAAGACCGAAATGTTACGAAGGGAAACAGAGAGATTACAATCCCATCTCGGTGAGACCGAGATCCCTATCGGTGAGACCGATTTGCCTAGGGTTTGTGGCAGTGGCTATGACATTTGAAACTCGGTGGCGCCGGATAGAAAGAATCGGTGGGGCCGAGTTTGACTTTTGGTTTAGGTCATATGTGGATGTTGGAAGGTAGTTGAGGATTTTGGAGCATATCACTAAGCATTTTGAGCAAGCAAGCCATTAAGCAACACCTCATCCCTCCTTGATAGTATTGGCTTTTCCTATAGACTCAATGTGATCTTGGATCACTAAAATATAAAATGTAGAGTCTTGAGATTCAAGCTTGAGCCAAACTTTTTGTCCTTAGAATTTTGAGGGATCCACTTTCCTCATCCATGCCATGCCATTCATTGAGCTTTTCCTGAAATATTAATCTTGGAATAATGTTAGCTCAATGAGCTATATGTTGTTAGGAATTACCAAAACCATCCAGGGATAGTTGCACTTTCACAAGTGCGTCGAGCAGGGCACCGGACGGCCGTCGCGCCATTTGGAAGACCATATGGGGGTGCCCTGCTCCTCCGAAGGTGCGAGTTTTTGCCTGGAGATTGGCGACAAATTCTTTTGCTACTTGGGCAAACAAATTTTTCCACAATTTAGAAACTAATGATGTTTGTCCCCTTTGTGGATTGGAACGCGAGGATGGTTTCCACACGATGTGCAAATGCCCACATGCGAAGGATTTATGAAGAGCCGTGGTGCAGGACTGGCCACTCCCGGACGTGGACGAAGTGTGCAACATAGGGCCGGAATGGCTCCTTTGGGTGCTTGATCAGCTGCCGGAGCTCAGTCGCATGGTTCTGTTGATGGTCTCCTGGCGTACGTGGCATGTCCGAAACGAAATCACCCATGACAAACTACCACCGCCTACTGAAGCTTCCCGCAGATTTCTTCAGAGTTACATAAACTCATTGTTGTGCCTACAGCAATTTCCACATCATGACCAAGCTAAAGGAAAAATGGTGTTGTATCCTAGCCGTGTACGTCCAGCTCCTGATCAGCGGCCGGCCGGGAACGCATGCATGGAGCTCAAGTGGAGCAAGCCGGTTGTTGGCTGGGCCAAGCTCAAAACTGATGGTAGTTATGTGGCAAGCAACAACACCGGCGGTTGCGGCATGGTACTGCGGGACGCACAAGGTCAGATCATATACTCGGCTTGCAGGCAGTTATTTGCATGCGATGACGCTCTTGTAGCCGAGTTGGAGGCGTGCAAGGAGGGCCTAGCTATTGCCCTACACCGCACCAACTGCCCCATACAGTTGGAACTTGATAGCGCCGAGGCGGTGGCGATGCTGCAAGCTACAGCACCTGATCGTTCGAGGCATATGGTGCTAGTCGGAGAGATTCAGGAGATGATGAAAGATGATAGGGAGATCTTCGTTACTAAGATTAGTCGTTCTCAGAATAAAGTTAATCACTATCTCGCTACCTATGGACGGTGCATTCCTCGCACTGCGGTGTGGTTAGGAGGAGGCACTGATGAAGTTGTTAGTCTTTGTAAGAATGATGCACCACATTAAGTAATGAAAGACTTCCCCCCCGCAAAAAAACCTAATCTTCATACTATATCACCAATCCCATAGAGCAAGTTACTGCTTAAAAATTAACATAATATGCAATAAATCATGGAGACATAATGTATAGTGCAAGAAATCAAGTGTCAAAATGGATTACACATGTTTTGTGATGGAAAAGCCCATACTAAAAAGTAGATGGTGGTGCATGCAGAATCCTTCCTTGGACCATTGTTGTGGACAACGAGAGACTCCCCCGAGATTAGATCTAACTTTCCGGGAGCTCTTCTGGATGCTGAATTCTGCCTCCCATCGTTGTCTCTTAATATCTGAAAATCCACAACTCCAGAAAATCTTTAAAAAAAATATGAAGGCTTGATCGTGACCTGCCTTGTTGTAAAAAGAGACCTCAGGAAAAAAATTCTAAGGGACCCGCGCAGGTGGGTCTCATGGCCATAGTGTGAGGCCATGTGAGGTGCCCTCGTGCCCCCCTGGCCCTCTTGTTCGGTCCATTTATATACAGTGTGGCCTCCCCTAAATGTTATGTATCGACGTATGTTCATTTTTATATATAATTTACAAAGGCTTAGAAGTTCCTGCAAGCAGACACGTAAACACGCAACTAGGCTTTCTCGCACTTTATCAATAGGCTAGTCCCAATAGACTTTTTTTTCTTTGCAGAATTTGATAAGATATGGGCACTTGCGGAGATACATCAAGGCTACATGGGTCATTGCTTATCCAGCTTTGAAGCATTCACGCCTATTACTGTCAGCCAATGGGCCGAGGAAAGCCCAATTTGTTGCAGATTGACCTACCCTGCAAGCTCGTCCACTAGATATAGGCATGAAAATTTCAAAAGTTATTGTGATATTAACGTGGAGTCATCGTTCGTGATAGTGCATGATATGCGTTTGATCAGTGCACGGTTATGAATGGGGCGTCGCAAAAGTTAAGTATACATCTGGGATGTATACCGCTGAACTCTAGATGTAGCGTCTTACACCCCTGTCGAGTCGAATTGACCCACCCACCGGGCGGCACCCGCCGCCACCCCTCCCGCGGAGGATCTCACACAAGGTTCCCCGGGTAGCGTGGCTTGGGACGGCATGTGGAACAAGCGAACCGCCCCCCAAAATCGCGCGCGCGCACATACACAAGCACCAGACATGAATCGGCTTGAGTTAAACAAAATAAAATTGCAAACAATAATTACAAGGCAAAAAAGGCATGAAGTGGGAACGCGGGCCTCGACGAGGTCATGTAGCTCCTGGTGCATGCACGAGAACAGCATGGTCACCTACTACATAACTGGTCTCCGCAACCGGATGCCTTTTTTCAGCACGTGTTGTAAATGATAAGTAACATTTTGTTTATTTGCTCGCATGTCCAGCAGGATTAGTCGAGCTCTTTTGCCATATGATTGTTCTTCGGCTGTACACACTGACTCAGGGTGAACTGATGAACTGCATCGATCGGCACAGACGTACATGAGTCCGTCATGTTCATAACCACTGTTCTCCCCTGCACTAGCAAGTGGGGTTCGTGCTACTACCTTCTACATCCACTTCGCTTGTTGGCACTCTCCCATGTCAAAAACCACAACTAAAATCTGTGTGCAGCCAGCCCAACCTTGTACCTTGATCCTTCCTGGCAAAACAATCAGGCGGGGCAGGGGGGCCCTCTGGTCTGGCCGAATCATGCAAGCTTTCTCCATCAGGAGTGTCTTAAAGTCATAAACAGCAGGTCTTGTTTACATCTGTTTAAACATGTTTCCTGTAGTAGCCATGCATCCCGTCAAAGGTAGGTATGTATGTGTAGTACACGGTGAATTAATTTACCACCAAAACTAGGGGACGATAGACTGGTACTACTAGGTAGCTGGTGACAAGAGGTTTAAGGAAATCACTACAATGAAACACACAATTGGCAGTATCACCTACACCATGCCGTGGAGCCAAACCTGAACCAATATTTTATATATTTTTCGGGAGTGAATTCCACATTTTACCCTGTAGTTGCGCATTTGTGAGACATACTACCCCATTTAGTGGAACTTCTATCGAAATATCAGATTTTGAAGACTTTTAACACAGGTTTACCCTAGTTTTGCATTTTACTTGTTTATGTTAGATAGGATCGGCATGTTGCGTCAATGATTCGTAAAAAAATGTGTAAAGATCATAGGGCATCATTGATGATCATGTCAAAACTTCTCTTGTCCATTTGTTCCATTCGTCGTCGTCCTCCAGATATTTTCGGACCCCGGGTATAACCTCACACCTTGCTTAATGGGCACACATCAGAAATCGAGGGTCCAAAGATTCTAAAAGGGGTATTCTAAACGAATTTCCACTCGATGGGGTAATTAGTGTCACAAATGCATATCTAGGAGGTAAAATATGGAATTCACTATTTTCTTGATAAGGGACGTTCTTTATTAACACAAAATGCAACATCAAGAGAATATAGAACACAATAAGATCATACCCGGCTTTTGCATGAGTAGGATGTACATACTCAACACCAACACACGTACAAATAATCACAGCGGCAAATGCAAAGCTATATAAGACCAGAGATATGTTGGAAATATGCCCTAGAGGCAATAATAAAATGGTTATTATCATATTCCCGTTCATGATAAATGTTTATTATTCATGCTAGACTTGTATTGACTGGAAACTTAAATACATGTGTGAATACATAAATTACACTGTGTCCCTAGTAAGTCTCTACTAGACTAGCTCGTTGATCAAAGATGGTTAAGATTTCCTAACCATGGACATGAGTTGTCATTTGATAACGGGATCACCTCATTTAGAGAATGATGTGATGGACAGACCCAATCATAAGCTAAGCATCAGAACGTTTACTTATTTGCTACAACTTTCTTCATGTCAAGTATTAGTTCCTTAGACCATGAGATCATGCCACTCCCGGATATCGGAGGAATACTTTGTGTGCAATCAAACATCACTTGGTAACTGGGTGATCATAAAGGTGCTCTACAGGTATTTCCGAAGGTGTCTGTTGGGTTGCATGGATCGAGACTGGAATTTGTCGCTCCATGTGACAGAGAGATATCTCTGGGCCCTCTCGGTAATACAGCATCCTAAGAAGCTTCATGTGACTATGAGTTTAGTCACAAGATCTTGTATTACGGAACGAGTAAAGAGACTTACCAGTAATGAGATTGAACTAGGTATGGAGATACCGACGATTGAATCTCGGGCAAGTAACATATCATCGGACAAAGGGAATTACATACGGGATTAATTGAATCCTTGACATCGTTGTTCAACCGATAAAGATCTTTGCTGAATATGTGGGAATCAATATGGGCATCTAGGCCCCGCTATTGATTATTGATCAAACAGGAGTCTCAGTCATGTCTACATGATTCTCGAACCCGTAGCCTCGCATGCTTAATGTTTAGTAGCGTTAGGGTAGTATTGAGATATTAATAGTGGAAAGTACGAATGTTGTTTGGAGTCCTGAATGGGAACCGGGACATCACGAGGAGCTCCGGAATAGTCTGGAGGTAAAAATTCATATATGGCAAGTTGTTATCGGGGTTTCAGAAAAGTTCAGGTTTTTCGGTACTATGCCAGGAAGGTTCTAGAAGGTTCAAGAGCGGGGGCCACCTGCATGGGGAGACCCACATGAATGTGGGTAGTGGGGAAAGGCCCCACAGCCCTATTCTAGGTGCACCAAGATCCCCCTTAAAAGGAATAGTATCATATCCCAACGGGATAAGATCAGTATCCCTAAAAGGGGGGGATAGCAATCGGTGTGGAAGGAAATGAGAGATTTCCTTCCTACCACCTTGGCCAATGACCCTAGGGGCTTGGAGGTCAAGCCACCAGCCCCCTTCACGCCTATATAAAGGTGGGGAGGCTTTGAGGGCAGCCAACCTTCCACCCTCGCCCGTTACCTCTCCCAACTCCTTCCATGTTTCACCAGTACGCGCTTGGCGAAGCCCTGCCGGAATGCCGCTGCCACCACCACAAGCATGCCATCGTGTTGGTTCATATCTCATCTACCTCCTTTCCCTCGCTTGCTGGATCAAGAAGGAGTGGACGCCGCCAAGCCATACGTGTGCTAAAATCGGCGGGCCGCACGTGCGGTACTAGATCGGATTGGATCATGATTGGATCGTGAAGAGTACGACTACATCAACCGTGTTACGACACTAACGCATTCGGTCTACAAGGGTATGTAGACACACTCCTCTCTCGTATCTATGCATATTTGAAAGCACAAGTGCTCCCTCGGTGGTTTTGGTAATCAATGTCAACATATCTCTTGTTGGACTAATACTTTTGTCTAGTATATTTCAGATGAGTTCAACAATGGAGTAGCTTGGACAAGAGGATGTGGAACCCCTTCAAGATGCTAAGGACAAAGATTGGCTCAAGATCAAGACTCTACATTTTCATTTTAGTAATCCAAGATCACATTGAGTCCATAGGAAAAGCCAATACTATTTAAAGGGGATGAGGTGTTGCTTAATGGCTTGCTTGCTCAAAGTGCTTAGTGATATGCTCCAAAACCGTCAACCACTTTCTCATTTCCACATATGTCCCAAACCAAAAGTCAAACTCGGCCCCACCGATTTGATCTATTCTGCACCACCGAGTTCACTTGACATAGCCACTGCCAAAAACCCTAATCACTTCGGTCTCACCGATGGGATCTCGGTCTCACCGAGATGGGCTCGCAAACTCTCTGTTAGCTGTTGCAATAATCTCGGTCCCACCGAGATATGAAATCGGTCCCACCGAGTTTGCTTGACCAACTCTCTGTTTTGCTTATTACCAAAATCGGTCCCACTGAGTTTGTGTAATCGGTCAAACCGAGTTGAGGTTTTACCCTAACCCTAGCACACCGGTCCCACCGAGTTGACCATATCGGTCCCACTGAAATGCCTAACGGTCACATTATGAATTGAATCGGTCTAACTGAGGTTTCTGATTCGGTCCCACCGAGTTTGGTAAATTGTGTGTAATGGTTAGATTCTGTGTGGAGGCTATAAATACCCCTCCATCCACTCTTCATTCCTGGAGAGAGCCATCAGATCGTGCCTACACTTCCAGCGTTAATTTTCTAAGAGAGAACCACCTACTCATGTGTTGAGACCAAGATATTCCATTTCAACCATACGAATCTTGATCTCGAGCCTTCCCCAAGTTGCTTTCCACTCAAATCATCTTTCCACCAAATCCAAATCCGTGAGAGAGAGTTGAGTGTTGGGGAGACTATCATTTGAAGCACAAGAGCAAGGAGTTCATCATCAACACACCATCTATTACCTTTTGGAGAGTGGTGTCTCCTAGATTGGTTAGGTGTCACTTGGGAGCCTCCGACAAGATTGTGGAGTTGAACCAAGGAGTTTGTACGGGCAAGGAGATCGCCTACTTCATGAAGATCTACCCTAGTGAGGCAAGTCCTTCGTGGGCGATGGCCATGGTGGGATAGACAAGGTTGCTTTTTCATGGACCCTTCGTGGGTGGAGCCCTCCGTGGACTCGCGCAACCGTTACCCTTCATGGGTTAAAGTCTCCATCAACGTGGATGTACGATAGCACCACCTATCGGAACCACGCCAAAATCCCCATGTCTCCAATTGCGTTTGCATACTCCAATCCCATGCCTTTATATTCTTGCAACCTGCATGCTTTACTTTCCGCTGCTCATATACTCTTGCCATGCTTGCTAGAAATGTATTGTGAATATTTAAACTTGTGCTAAAACTCCACCTTAACTTGAAGAAATTAAAAACTTCTACTTTTCTTTGTTAAGAGTCTATTCACCCCCCTCGGGACACCTCTTCTCGATCCTTTCAATTGGTATCAGAGCATTGGTCTCCATTGCTTTGGTTTAATCACCATTGGAGGAAGATGGATGAGTCTACGTTGGGGAGTCTTAGACATAGAGTGCCTATACTTGATGGAGAATTCTTTCATGAGTGGAAAATTGACATGCTTGAAATTTTCAATGAATATCATTTGAACAATTACATTACTAGCCCTTGTGCACCCCATGTTGATCCTTTGCAACGTACCCTTGAGGAGTCTATTGACATGATCTGCAACCTTAGAACTGTTAATCTTATCACTAGAGGTTTGCCTGAAACTTGATTGGTTGCTTGCCTACTCTTGATTGTGCCTACACTATATGGAAATTTCTTGAGGAACAATTCCAAACTATTCCTTACAAAATCTAGATGAAATTCTTCATAAGTCTATTGCCTTGAGTAAGATGAATTCCAATGATCCTAAGTTTGGTGATTGTCTATTTGAGTTTACTAACCTCATGCGTGCCAAAGTAGATGTTGGAAACATTAACAATATCATCTCCAAAGCCATTAGAATTCATAAAGATGATTATTGTGATGATCATTTATCTAATGAACCATTCTCTCTAGGAATTGATTCATCACAAGACGATGTTGAACATGGATATTATGATGGGGATGATGATAGTGACTTTGATCTCGACGAGTCTATGAGACACTTTGGCCTCATGGCTAATCTTCGCGGCTACATGGATGGAGGAAAGGAATGGGTCCTTGATAGTGGATGTACCGATCACATGACCGGAAATAAGGATATGTTTCGTGAGCTTGCTGAAAACGACGACCCTCGAAAGTATGTCACTTTTGATGATAACTCAAAGGGTCAGGTGGTTGGCCTTGGTAAGGTGGCCATCTCACATGATAGCTCCATACAAAATGTTATGTTCATTGAATCGCTTGGATATAATCTACTTTTCGTATCTAGACTTGTTGATTTTGGTTTCAATGTCCTATTTACTGAAGTAGATTGCCAAGTGTTTCGAAGAGATAATCATAATATGGTCTTTACCGGTATACGTAGAGGTGATCTATATATTGTTGATTTCACTAAAAAGGCTCAACCTAGAACTTGCTTAATTTCTAAGTCTTCTAAAGGTTGGTTGTGGCATAGAAGGTTAGGTCATGTGGGCATACGAAATCTTGATAAGCTAATTAAAGGTGATCATATCCTTGGAGTGAAAGATGTTATATTTGACAAGGATAGATTGTGCAGTGCTTGTCAAGCAGGAAAACAAGTTGGAGGAAGCCACCCCGTGAAGAACATCATGACCATGAGAAGACCGCTCGAGCTACTTCATATGGATCTCTTTGGTCCCAATGCCTATAAAAGTCTCGGTGGTAACTCATTTGGTCTAGTCACAGTCGATGATTTTTCAAGATTTACGTGGGTGTTCTTTCTTGATGATAAATCATAGGTCCAAAAGGTATTCAAGAACTTTGCTAGAAGGCCCAAAATCAATTTGAAGTGAAGATCAAGAAGGTTTGAAGCGACAACGGAACGGAGTTCAAGAATGCAAAAGTGGATAACTTTCTTGACGAAGAAGGGATTTGACATGAGTTCTCGGCTACGTACACTCCTCACCAAAATGGAATTGTTGAGAGGAAGAACCAGACTGTTCTTGAGATGGCGAGAATGATGCTTGATGAGTACAAGACGCCAAAACACTTTTGGGCAAAAGCGGTTGAGACAGCTTGTCATGCAACAAATCACTTGTATCTTCACAAGCTACTCGGCAGGACGGCATATGAGCTTCTCATCGGTAACAAACCCCAAGTTGGATACTTTCGGGTATTCGGCTCAAAGTGCTACATTCTTGATAAGCTTCATCGTTCTAAATTTGCTCCAAAATCTCATGAGGGTTTCCTACTTGGTTATGGCTCAAACTCTCACACTTACCGTGTCTACAACAATTTCACCCGAAAGGTTGAAGATACGGTAGATGTGAAGTCTGATGAATCTAACGGCTCGCAAGTAGAGCAATTGCCAATTGAGGTAGGAGACAAAGACCCTTCGGAAGCAATCCAAGACTTGTCTATTGACAAGATTCGTCCAACGGAGGTGAAGGAGAGTACCTCGTCCGTCCAAGTGGAAGTTTCTACATCACGACAAGGTGAACCAAGAGTTGACATGGAAGCATCCACAAGTGGGACACGCCAATATGAAGAAAACAAGGAAGTACACCAAGATGAACCTCATCAACCTCCTTCTACACCTAGACAAGAGAACGACAATGCCAAGAATGAACAAGGCCAAGGAGAAGAAAAAGATGATGAAGAAGATGTTCCACCCCGACCCAAGCAAAAGCTCTCACGAGTTCGAGCAAGAGTCTCAAGAGACCATCCCGTCGAACAAATCTTCAATGATATCCAAACCGGGAGAATCACTTGCTCTAAAACTCGTTTTGCTAATTTTTCTGAACATTATTCATTCATCTCTAGCATTGAACCTATGAAGGCTGAAGAAGCATTGGAAGATCCGGATTGGATAAATGCCATGCATGAAGAGCTACATAACTTCGAGAGGAACCAAGTGTGGACATTGGTCGAGAAGCCCAACAACAACCACAACATCATCGGTACCAAATGGGTGTTTCGAAACAAGCAAGACGAAGATGGACAAGTCGTTCACAACAAAGCACGTCTCGTCACCCAAGGCTACACTCAAGTCAAAGGTATGGACTATGGTGAGATATATGCCCCCATTGCTAGACTTGAGTCCATCCACATCTTACTTGCCTATGCAAATCACCATGATATTACCTTGTACCAAATGGACATTAAAAGTGCTTTTTCTAAATGGTAAAATTAAGGAGAAAGTTTATGTTAAACAACCTCCCGGCTTTGTTAATCCTAAGAAACCCGATCATGTTTACAAACTTCACAAAGCCCTTTATGGTCTTAAACAAGCTCCTAGAGCGTGGTATAAATGCTTGACCAAGTTCCTTATTGAAAAAGGCTTTGAGATTGGAAAGATTGATTCTACTCTTTTTACTAAAAGGGTTAATGGTGAATTATTTGTGTGCCAAATTTATGTTGATGATATCATATTTGGTTCGACTAACCCTCATTTTAGTGAAAAGTTTGGAAAGCTGATGTCGGAGAAGTTTGAGATGTCTATGATGAGTGAACTCAAGTTCTTTCTTGGGTTGCAAATCAAGCAAACCAAGGAGGGTTCCTTTGTTTCTCAAACAAAGTATACCAAGGACTTATTCAAGAAGTTCAACATGCAAGAATGCAAAGGTATGAATACACCCATGCCTACTAGTGGACATGTTGACTTGACTAAGGATGGCAAACCGGTTGACCAAAAGGTTTATCTCTCTATGATTGGTTCATTGCTATATCTATGTGCCTCCCATCCTGATATTATGCTAAGTGTGTGCATGTGTGCACGATATCAAGCGCCCCCCAAAGAATGTCATCTTAAGGCTGTGAAAAGGATAGTGAGATACCTAATTCATACACCAAATTTTGGCATCTGGTATCCTAAGAGGTCTTCTTTTGATCTTGTTGGCTATTCCAAATCGGACTATGCCTATGACAAGGTTGATAGAAAGTCCACTTCGGGTACTTGTCAATTTCTTGGTAGATTTCTTGTCTCTTGGTCCTCCAAGAAACAAAACTCGGTATCCTTATCCACCGCCGAAGCGGAATACATTACCGCTGGTTCATGTTGTGCTTAATTACTTTGGATGACCCAAACTCTTAAAGATTATGGGATCTACATGAAACTATTGGAAATATGCCCTAGAGGCAATAATAAAATGGTTATTATTGTATTTCCTTGTTCATGATAATTTTCTATTGTTCATGCTATAATTGTATTAACTGGAAACCGTAATACATGTGTGAATACATAGACCACAACATGTCCCTAGTAAGCCTCTAGTTGACTAGCTCGTTGATCAATAGATGGTTATGGTTTCCTGACCATGGACATTGGATGTCATTGATAATGGGGTCACATCATTAGGAGAATGATGTGATGGACAAGACCCAATCCTAAGCATAGCACAAGATCGTGTAGTTCGTTTGCTAGAGCTTTTCTAATGTCAAGTATCATTTCCTTAGACCATGAGATTGTGCAACTCCCAGATACCGTGGGAGTGCTTTGGGTGTATCAAACATCACAATGTAACTGGGTGACTATAAAGGTGCACTACAGTTATCTCTGAAAGTGTCTGTTGGGTTGGCACGAATCGAGACTGGGATTTGTCACTCCGTATGACAGAGAGGTATCTCTGGGCCCACTCGGTAATGCATCATCATAATGAGCTCAATGTGACAAAGCAGTTAGTCACGGGATCATGCGTTATGGAACGAGTAAAGTGACTTGCCGGTAACAAGATTGAACGAGGTATTGGGATACCGACGATCGAATCTCTCGCAAGTAACATACCAATTGACAAAGGGAATTGAATACGGGATTGATCGAATCCCCGACATCGTGGTTCATCCGATGAGATCATCGTGGAACATGTGGGAGCCAATATGGGTATCCAGATCCCGCTATTGGTTATTGGCCGGAGAGGTGTCTCGGTCATGTCTGCATGGTTCCTGAACCCGTAGGGTCTACACACTTAAGGTTCGGTGACGCTAGAGTTGTTATGGGAAATAGTATGTGGTTACCGAAGGTAGTTCAGAGTCCCGGATGAGATTTCGGACGTCACGAGGAGTTCCGGAATGGTCCGGCGGTGAAGATCGATATATTGGACGAAGGGTATTGGAGTCCAGAAGTGTTCCAGGGGTACCAGGCTATGGCCAGCATGACCGAAAGGTGTTTCGGGAGCCCCAACAAGTGTTGGAGGGCCTCATGGGCCAAAGGGGAAGGGGCAAACCAGCCCACTAAGGGGTGGTGCGCCCCCCACACCCTTTCCCATGTTACATGGGGAGGTGGGGCGCCTCCACCTGGCTTGGGAGGCAAGCCTCCACCTGCTTGGCTTGGGGGGCAAGTCCCTAGGATTTTCCCTAGGGAGATCCAATCTGCCTGGCCGCCGCCCCTAGGGGAAACCCTAGGGAGCCTCCCCCTCTCCCCTTGCCCCTATATATAGTGGAGGGGTGGGAGGGCAGCCGCACCCCTTCCCTGGCGCAGCCCCTCCCTCCTCCAACTCTTCCTTCTCCTCTGTAGAGCTTGGCGAAGACCTGCAGGAATACCACAAACTCCACCACCACGCCGTCGTGCTGCTGGAGTTCTCCCTCAACTTCTCCTCTCCTCTTGCTGGATCAAGAAGGAGGAGACGTCCACGGGCTGTACGTGTGTTGAACGCGGAGGCGCTTTTGTTCGGCGCTTAGATCGGAATCGACCGCGATCTGAATCGCTACGAGTACGACTACCTCATCCGCGTTCTAGTAACGCTTCCGCTTAGAGATCTACAAGGGTATGTAGATGCACTCCCCTTCCCCTTGTTGCTAGATTACTCCATAGATTGATCTTGGTGATGCGTAGAAAATTTTAAATTTCTGCTACGATCCCCAACAGAAACATGTTCCATTGCTTTGTGACAATGAAAGTCCTATTAAGATTGATCATAATCCTGTGCAACATTCTCGAACTAAGCATATTGAAGTTCATCATCATTTCATTTGAGATCATGTTGCTAAAGGTGACATTGATCTTAAGCATGTTCGTACCGATAAGCAATTGGCGGATATATTCACCAAACCAGTTGATGAGAAAGTGTTTTGCTGGTTGAGAGGTGAATTGAACATCATTGATGCTTCACACTTGGAGTAGAAACTCCATTTGGATACATGCAAGGCATGAGCCTTTGACTATTCCTTAATATTTCTCTTATGATGATGATCATATGTCTTGGATAAATTTTCACCTTTGCATGCTATCTAACCCTTGTAGCTACTTGGATGAATCTAAATCTATGAGATTGCAAATCACTGACATCTTGAGCAATATCTACATCACCAAGTCTCTACAATATGGTGGTTGAAGACAAGGAAGCATGAATCCCTTCAAACATATCCTTTGACAAATCCTATATATCAAATTTCATTTGGTATCAAATTTCATGATTGTCATTTTGGATACACAAGTGCTCTTCCTTGCAAGACTAACCCATGTAGGTAGATGAACTCAAACTACAAGTGGTGCTCCCAACCATTGATGAGCTACATCAACCTTGAGCATTCCACAGAAGTTCAACTACATGATCAAGTTCAACACCACCACCCAAGGTATGTTATTCCATCTTAGAGAAGCTTTACCCCAAGTCATGGGTCAAAGCAGCTCAACGAGATGTGAATACATCAAAATGTTTAAACAAAAAATGGTAACCCCATTTTGAGCTTAAACAATGAGTATGACCTACGATCAAGTGTTCTCACTTGACTCCTCAGTCAATATACTCTAACATAGGTGACTTTGTCGCCGACCAATTCTAGATAAAGTTCCCTAGTGCTTCTCTGTGTTCTTGCATTTGTCTCTTGCATACTTCATCTAGATTTCTTTTCTTGATTTGTTCTGCATTTCCTGCATCCAATTCATTGTAAATCTTTCAATTAATTCCTTGCAAATACTTGTGAGATTTTATCTGCCTAGTGAGTTGAGGTGACAAAATGGTGTTTCTGTGTTGAACTCGGACACACCGGGTTGCTACTTTCGGTCAAACCGAACCATTTCGGTGCTACCGAAGTAAACAACTAGTGTTACCGATTTCAGTGCTGAGCAGACACTTTTTCACTTGCATCCTGCATAGTTGTTCCAGCTCCACTCAATGATTCTTTTCCTCTACCAGCATCACATTCTATATGCTACTTTGCTCTGTGACTCAAGCCCAAACCTATCTTGACTCACACTCCAGAAGATCCTTCTTGGAAATTGATGTTAAAGGGGGAGAGCGAGATCACATCAAAGCTTACTTACTTCAAAAGGGGGAGAGTACTTCAAAGGGGAGAAATGCTTGATCACATCAAACGGAGAGAGAGACCCCAGAGACCCCAGATGCTTGGTATTCAAGAGGAGAGAAGTCACATGTCTTTAAGAGGGGAAAGACATGTTAGTTTGTGTTATGTTTTTTGTGCTCTGATTTGTTTTGCTCTAATTCTCCTTTCCCTATATTCTCCCATTACCCAATATAAGATTCAAGGGGAGAAAGACTTCTTGGGAAGGAAATCTTGAATTCATTGCATATTTTTTTTCCTTTGGGGACATGTCTATATCTAATGGAGTACCTAGTACTCATTCTCTACATGTCATCCCAATCTTGGTACTCTTGTGGTTTACTGTTTGCTCTGTCTAGTGGATGTATCTGTGTTATCTAACCTTGTTTAATCAGGTTCATCTCTTCCTAAGCTAGCTTAAGACAACAAGGTAAGTATATGCATCACACTAATGTGCATGATGATCTCTTGCTGATGTACATATTGTTTGCAAGAAGGACTCATGAACATGAAGGTAAAATTCCTATATCCACATCATTTGCTCTGATGCATATAGCCAAGATACATGTAACTCACTGCTTGCTCTATCATGATTATGCATTCACATGCTCTTGTATTCTATATTTACATGATTGCATACATGTAGGGGGAGCCTATGCATGTTACATGTTTTTCCAAAGCTTTACCTACTATTCTTTATATCTTTATCTAAATCTTTGATGTATGTTGTCATCAATTACCAAAAAGGGGGAGATTGAAAGCACAAGTGCTACCTGGGTGGTTTTGGTAATCAATGTCAACATATCTCTTGTTGGTCTAATACTTTTATCTAGTATATTTCAGATGAGTTCAACAGTGGAGTGGCTTGGACAAGAGGATGCGGAACCCCTTCAAGATGCTAAGGACAAAGATTGGCTCAAGCTAAGACTCTACATTTTCATTTTAGTGATCCAAGATCACATTGAGTCCATAGGAAAAGCCAATACTATTAAAAGGGGATGAGGTTATGCTTAATGGCTTAATTGCTCAAAGTGCTTAGTGATATGCTCCAAAATCCTCAACCACTTTCTCATTTCCACATATGTCCCAAACAAAAAGTCAAACTCGGCCGCACCGATTTGATCTATTCTGCGCCACCGAGTTCACTTGACATAGCCACTGCCAGAAACCCAAATCAGTTCGGTCTCACCGATGGGATCTCGATCTCACCGAGGTGGGCTCACAAACTCTCTGTTACCTGTTGCAATAATCTCGGTCCCACCGAGATATGCAATTGGTCCCACCGAGTTTGCTTGACCAACTCTCTGTTTTGCTTATTACCAAAATCGGTCCCACCAAGTTTGTGTAATTGGTCAAACCGAGTTGAGGTTTTACCCTAACCCTAGCACATCGGTCCCACCGAGTTGATCATATCAGTCCCATCGAAATGCCTAATGGTCACATTATGAACTGAATCGGTCTGACCGAGTTTTCTGATTCGGTCCCGCCGAGTTTGGTAAATTGTGTGTAACGGTTAGATTCTGTGTGGAGGATATAAATACCCCTCCACCCACTCTTCATTCATGGAGAGAGCCATCAGATCATGCCTACACTTCCAACATTCATTTTCAGAGAGAGAACCACCTACTCATGTGTTGAGACCAAGATATTCCATTCCAACCATATGAATCTTGATCTCTAACCTTCCCCAAGTCTCTTTCCACTCAAATCATCTTTCCACTAAATACAAATCCGTGAGAGAGAGTTGAGTGTTGGGGAGACTATCATTTGAAGCACAAGAGCAAGGAGTTCATCATCAACACACCATCTATTACCTTTTGGAGAGTGGTGTCTCCTAGATTGGTTAGGTGTCACTTGGGAGCCTCCGACAAGATTGTGGAGTTGAACCAAGGAGTTTGTACGGGCAAGGAGATCGCCTACTTCGTGAAGATCTACCCTAGTGAGGCAAGTCCTTCATGGGCGATGGCCATGGTGGGATAGACAAGGTTGCTTCTTCGTGGACCCTTTATGGGTGGAGCCCTCCGTGGACTCACACAACCGTTACCCTTCATGGGTTGAAGTCTCCATCAACGTGGATGTACGATAGCACCACCTATCGGAACCACGCCAAAATCTCTATGTCTCCAATTGCATTTGCATAATCCAATGCCATCCCTTTACATTCTTGCAACTTGCATGATTTACTTTCTGCTGCTCATATACTCTTTCCATGCTTGCTTGAAATGTATTGTGAATGTTTAAACTTGTGCTAAAACTCCACCTTAACTTGAAGAAATTAAAAACTGCTACTTTTCTTTGTTAAGAGTCTATTCACCCCCTCTAGACACCTCTTCTAGATTGGATCTTTGGTGTTTGTCGATTTTTTTTTACTTTTCATGCAACATTCCCCATCAAGATATGCCATAGTGGAGGAAAAAGTAGGAAAAAATAGAGAAATTGGTCATTGCTGAACAACTACTGGACAAATGAAGATGATGCAAGTCCACACAGTCTAGACGTGGATACGCGACTAAAACCACACACTAGACAACAAGCCACTCTGCAAGAGCCATCCGTGGAGCCAAAAGCATCTTTCAACGTACGAGTGGCGTAGATTGTGGGGCGAAAGAAGATGATACCGCCAAAATATTACATTGGAGACGTCTTCGCGAAGGTTTGAACACCAACAAGTGTTGTGGTTGGAAGGCTTTATCTTGGAACTCCCACGGAACTCACCTAGTCATGTTGTCCCACAGATCTTCTGCCATCTCTTCACCCTGCAAGACGAGGCCAAGCCAGTCAAAGCAAGGAGCCCGCAACAACCAGATCTGGGTTGCCCGAGCCCTATTGGTGAGCAGCAGGAGCACCCAAGTGACAAGTTGGAACCAGGGTGATGCTACAGGGCACACCCAAAGGCACACCACCAGGAGGCGAAGACGCATCGACAATGAAGAGAGACGATTTCATCGTTATCCATGTCGCTCTGCCGAGTGTTGTGTCATGCTACCTGGGAGGAGCCGCACCTGGAAGGAGTGGCCGCCGATTGCCTAGGCCACGTCGCCGCCGGTGCGGCGCCATGCCACATTGGAATGCAAGACCCCAACGCCTCACACGAAAGAGAGTCCTGCCACCACTAGTGAGCTTTGCTCGGCAACATTTTCCAGCTGCGACTGGGGCAGGGGAGAGTGTCTGAACTCATATTTTTTCATTTATCAGTGTGGATAATTTTTTGGAGTCTCTTAACCTGCTATGAGGCTCATTCTAGTGAATAGGTACGACGGAGTTTAATTGTCCGCTTTTTCAACTCTTAACCTGTTAAGCATGTAAACATTCTTGGGAAATAATATTGAATACAACAGTTGGAGTGAAAGAACCCTCTCTTATTTATCCTCTCAAACAACCCCTCCCCCCCGCCCCTTATCATTATTAATTTCAGCTCTTGTAGCTAGGACAACTATCTCGCGATATAATGGGGAAAAACAGTATGGAGCGGGCCGACTTATAAGAAAAAACCAAGAAAGAAAAGAAATTATGAAGAGGTCCTCGGGTTCTTATTCTTTTGTACCCCCCTTGCGTATATACATCACCTCATGGGCAACCACCAAAGATCTGACCACTGCTTGCATAAGGGAGTAGGACAAATGGGCCAACACTACCTCTAGGACAGCTCAAAACAGCAGTAAGACACTCCCAAGACGTGATCGGGGTCGAAACCACCACCTCACATAAAGGGCAGAATGAGCTGGAGCCAATGTCGGAGTTCCTGCGAATACGAAGCATGGCAAGTGAATGCACTATAAGAAGATCTCACCATGTGTGACACTTCACTTGGTAATCCATCCAACCTGAATAGCCAAAACAAATTGGAGCCATCACAACCAAAGCTTCACACACCCAAAGAACAATATGTGTTGCTGCCATGGGCCCAGTCGGCCTGAAGAATAGGCTAATTCCCCGTGAAACCAAAAGAGGGAGGGGCAACCATCTCCATTCGGCCATATCTACAGATAGATGCCTCCTCATAGGAGTCGTGTAAGAAGCGCAAGGAACTCAAATACATGTTGGAGTGGAAGAAACCTCTCTTATTGACCATCTGAGATGAGCGATGTTGGAGTGAAAAGATTGGACTAGATTATAATAAGAATTTGTCTCGGCCCTTTCATCGTCCTTCTGAGGGTGAATGGGAATCCTCCTGGGATAATCCACTCCCCTTTTTATCTTACCTCGCCACCATTGTAGCCACTAGAAGGGCCACATGACCGCTGGTGAGAGTGATTCCAAGGTGGCAGCCTCAAGTGGAGAATACAATGTCCATACGATGATGAGTTGTGTGCGCCGGTGCTAGGAGTCATTTCCTTCGGCCATGGGAAGATGAACATGGGTTATCATGCAGAGGGTGTCCCTCAATCCTCCTACTTTGGATTTGAAGACGACGAGTGCGATGTTAGTTGCTCGCTCCACATGTTCGGTATATTTGGATCTAGTGACTAGCTTGGTGTGAGATGGGCTGGGAGCTCTAGACCAGGGTAATCCATTGGCTAATGACAGCGGCTATGATACGTCTCCAACATATCTATAATTTTTTTATTGTTCCATGCTATTATATTATCTGTTTTGGATATTTTATATGTATTAATATGCTATTTTATATTATTTTTGGGATTAACCTATGAACCTAGAGCCCAGTGCCAGTTCCCTTTTTTCCTTGTTTTTGAGTTTCGCAGAAAAGGAATACCAAATGGAGTCCAAACGGAATGAAACCTTCGCGATGATTTTTCTTGGACCAGACGCAAACCAAGAGACTTGTAGATGAAGTCGGAGGAGCCACGAGGCGGACACAAGGATGGAGGGCGCGCCCCCACCCTTGTGGCCCCCCGTGACCCACCTGACCTAATTCTTTCGCCTATATATTCCCAAATATCCCCAAACCACTATAGGCATCCACGAAAACACTTTTCCACCGCCGCAACCTTCTGTACCTGTGAGATCCCATATAGGGACCTTTTCTGGCACCCTGCCAGAGGGGGATTCGATCACGGAGGGCTTCTACATCAACTATATTGCCCTTCCGATGAAGCGTGAGTAGTTTACCATAGACCCACGGGTCCATAGCTAGTAGCTAGATGGCTTCTTCTCTCTCTTTGATTCTCAATACCATGTTCTCCTCGATGTTCTTGGAGATATATTCGATGTAATACTTTTTTGCAGTGTGTTTTCCGAGATCCGATGAATTGTGGATTTCTGATCAGCTTATCTATGAATATTATTTGAATCTTCTCTGAATTATTTTATGCATGATTTGATATCTTTATTATTCTCTTCAAACTATCGGTTCGGTTTGGCTAACTAGATTGGTTTTTCTTGCAATGGGAGAAGTGCTTAGCTTTGGGTTCAATCTTCCGGTGTCCTTTCCCAGTGATAGTAGGGGCAGCAAGGCACGTATTGTATTGTTGCCATCGATGATAAAAAGATGGGGGTTTCATCATATTGCTTGAGTTAATTCCTCTACATCATGTCATCTTACTTAATGCGTTACTCTGTTTTTCATGAACTTAATACTCTAGATGCAGGCAGGAGTCGGTCGATGTGTGGAGTAATAGTAGTAGATGCAAAATTATTTCGGTCTACTTGACATGGACATGATGCCTATATTCATGATCATTGCCTTAGATATCATCATAACTTTGCACTTTTCTATGCTTGGCAGTACTTTGTTCACCCACCGTATTATTTGCTATCTTGAGAGAAGCCTCTAGTGAAACCTATGGCCCCCGGGTCTATTTTCCATCATATAAGTTTCCGATCTACTATATTAGTTTTCGATCTACTATTTTTACAATCTTTTACTTTCTGATCTATAAAGAAAAAATACCAAAAATATTTACTTTATCATTTATCTATCTCTATCAGATCTCACCTTTACAAATAACCATGAAGGGATTGACAAACCCTTTATCACGTTGGGTGCAAGTTGTTTGATTGTTTGTGCAGGTATTCAGTGATTTGTGCGTTGTCTCCTACTGGATTGATACCTTGGTTCTCAAACTAAGGGAAATACTTATCTCTACTTTGCTGCATCACCCTTTACTCTTCAAGGAAAAAACCAACACAAGCTCAAGAAGTAGGAGGCTACGACGTTGATGATGCTTTAGGCATCGTTCGCCCCCTTGGAGGCGACATCGAGGTATATATCCCTCTTTCCTACCTCCCATGCGCCTAGGTGAGAACTCTCAATCCCTATGATTGGGTAGTGGCGGTGCTACGATGTCCTCACCTCCTTGGATGCACCATCTTGGGTCTGTGGGATGGTGTGGGGGCTGATACATGCTTGGCATATGCCTCGTGGCGGCTTGTTTCAACTTATAGGGGTGACACACCTCCATGGAGGGTCGGTTTGATCCTCACCTTCCATGCTCTTCTTCCCCATATATCCCAGTTTGTTCGATGGGACGGAGCCCTCAAGCTTGGGCGAGAGGGGACCCGCTCTATGGCGATAATGATGTTGCATCTTCAGCGTGATTAGTGGTGTGGGTGGCTACTTTGGTCCGCGAGTGTGCTTGGTGGGTGGGCACGCCTGATGTTTTTTCTTCTATTTGGCAGCATTACCAATGTTCATGCATGCTCTTGGGTGAGCAGTTCTACCTTGCCGATAGTGTTCGCTCTTCGATCCAGGACAATGGGAGCAGGGGCCTTCGTTAGAGATGGAGGCGAATGACGCTATGGTATCAAACCATCAACACAGAGCCTTCAAAGGGGGGATCCATTTCTAGTGGTGTGACTCCCCTTGAGAGTTCTATTTCTTTCTCTATTGTGAGAGTGTTAGTGGTTGAGGGCCTCAAATATGTAGCTTTTTGCTTCAACACTGTGTACCTATTTGGGGTTGAAATGTTGCATCCCTATTTTTCTTCTGTTTGTAGTTTTGGTTCCTACGATCTTGGTCGGTTGATGGCATTGCCTATATAATACCAAGCTCATCTTCTACCTTCGTTCAAAAAACATAAGTGATGGGGAAAAGTGGTGTGAGGTGTGGGTTATCATTGTTAGCATTTCATCGTCTTAGTTTGGTGTTTTCTGGCTTTAGTTTGCTTCAACATGGCAAAGTGGATATATTGTGTCTAGGAGCCATGCAACAAGGGCGTCGACTAAAACATGAACATTGTGGCAGCACACTTCAGCTATAGTTCCTCATTCACCCGTCGTATATTGAAAATTGCACCAAACCAACAGTAAAGAATAGGGACACACACAAATGCTCTCATCATACTAGGCTTTAAATACCACAATAGCCACTCACTGCTCGACATGAGATATGAAAGTAGTTGAAGAATCATCAATTTAAGCATCACAGTACAGGTTTGTAATCCATCACCACTGCCAGAGAGTTGGAGAAACCAAATTCTGCGTAGAGCAATGCAGAAGAAGATGTCGAGGTTTTTGCAACAATAGCCATCCAATTGCACTCCTTGACAGACACACAAAATGCCAAGATCCAAAGAGAGCCAACCGCTTTGGTGACACAAACTTTACATGCCATTCATAGGCCCAAATCAGACGTCGTCAAGCTAGGGAGAGCTGGAGAGACCTTATTCCAACACGCCATTGATGCCGCCAATAAAACAAAAATGAAGGGAAAAAACAAAATGGATGAGTCCCCACTCCTCTTGCCGCTAACGAGCCCATCGAATGGGGAAGAGGAGGGAGATCGAGGTGGCGGTGTGGAGAATGTTTGTAACATCCCAAATTTTCAATTTGGAATGTTATAAATAGGTCATTCATGCATATCATATTTTACTGCATTTTGTTTTGCGATCCAAGAAAATCCTAAGCAACTCAATGACCCACGAAGAGAGTTGGGGATTTCACGATTTTTCATATTTGATTTTTTTTCAAATATCAAAACAAGGATCATTTTGGTTTTAATTATTTTCCCTTTGAAAATATTTCATATTAAAATATATGAGAGGAGATAATATGACTTCTACAAAATAAAATAAATATTGGAGGAAAATGTTAAAATCAAATAAATAATTTTATTTGGATTTTACTACTATTTTATTTTGAATTAGGAAAAATGTGCGTTTTTCAAAATTGCATTAGAGGCCCAAATAAATGTTCACTTTGTCCGCAATATTATCAGAGGAGCGTGAAAATTTATTTCAGGATTTTTGGACTCCGTTTAGTATTTCTTTTGTTAGTTTTCCCGTGTCAGGATTATTTAAAAAAAAGTCAACCGACCTATCGGGTCGTGCCCGAGCCGGACTCGTCCGAGCTGAGGCTTTATAAGCCCGAGGCGCCCCGAGGCCCAGCCACCGCCGCCACCGCCCCAAACCCCAACCCTAGCGCCGCCCAGCCACCGCTGCCACCACAGCCGCGCGCAGCTGCCGTTGCGCTGCCTCCCGCGCCGCCGCCCGCTGCCTCGCCGGAGTTCGCGTCGCCGGTTTTCTTTGCCGGTTTTCGTCGATTTTGTTTTCAGTAAAAACCCTAGATCGGTTCTATTTTTAGATTGCTTTTTGTTCGGTTTTCTTCGGTTTAGTTAAATAGCAGAAGTTCGTCCGAACGTTCGTTTTAACGAACGCTGTTCGTCAGTTAGCCCCAGACAGCGAGCGTTCGTTTGTTAGTCTGTTCGTCTTGTTTTATTTTCCAGGGTTTTCCCGCGATTATTTTCGATCGCGATTTCTGCCCTGATCTTCATTTTAGTTTATCTTTTCGCTCGTTTATCCAAATCAGGTGAAACAAGCGCCTAGATCTTCGTCTTGAAGCCCTCTTTCTGTTTAACCAACTTGAACAAGATTTTGGTACTGTAAAATTTGACTTTAGTCCAGATTAGTAAACAGATCTTGTTTCTTTTGTAGTTTGAGTTTTGTTGCTCCGTTTGATTTGATTCTTTTTCCAAACCGGAGTTCTTCAGTTGAACTTTCTGGTTATATCTTCTTATTTGAGTTTTACCTGTGCATCTTTGCTTGAGTGCTTATGTATGCTATTGTTTGTTTGCGGTAGAATTCCCGGAGTGCGAAGCGTGCTACTACGAGTCACTAGGTTTTGCGGATCGTCAGCAAGGCAATTAATACATTGATTATACTCTTTTCATACCCAGTTTTTATGCATTAGTTACAATCCTCAAACACTGGATGATTAGGAGTGTTTAACTTGTGGGTATTGGGAAGTAGATGATGAGGTAGAACCTATTACCTGTTTTATTATCAAACCTTGTGAGTTACTTCTACATTATGCTTATATCGCCATTCGATGCTCATAGACGTGGATTGGGTTTGAGTGTATCCATGACGGATGTGAGATTGTTAACTAATGGTGCAACTTAAGGTGGCAACTTTAATACACATCTGGGTGGATTGTTGGTTTGGGCACCTGGGGTTATACGGATGTTGTCCTAGGAGATCCCAGGGTTATACCGTGTAATCCTCCTATGGTCTTCCACCCAGGCTCAAAGGGATCATAAGATTATTCATGCTAGAAACTTCCACGTGTAGCCACAAGCTATTATGGGCTCTAGCATAGTTGAGGATATTGCATGACCTCTTCCAATGGTAGGCTAGCAGATGTAGGCGATGTAGGTTGGTACTGTCTACCCGGGGTTAGAGTCAATGCTTCTGAAAGACTGTGTCTTGGTCATCTATTTCTCAAACACCATGTAGTGCGAGAAATCCAACAAAGGAGACCTAGTCTTGTGGGGGAAAGTGCGCAAACCTCTGCAAAGTGTACAAACTAATCATGGTTAGCCGTGTCCCCGGTTATGGACAACTTGAGTATCTGGTACTTGAATTATAGGTTTGATCTCATCACTCTAAATTAATTTGTTGGGTTGCTAATGTACACTTTTTAATTGGGATTGAGATGGGGGTACCATTCTCAATGTCTCAACCACAATGATAGTTAAATAAAATATATTCCTTTGTTGTAGGGAAAATTGTCTTTTCGCAAAAAACATTATAACCATAGAGCATCCACCAACCATATATGCATATGGTGATAGCATTTATCTGTTCATTGCTCTACTGTGTTATATTGCCAGCATATTCCATGTGCTGACCCGTTTTCGGGCTGCAACATATCATGTTGCAGACTTTTCAGTGAGGAGTAAGGTGCGCTAGGTCGTTTGTCATGCACTCAGCTATGCCGTTGGAGTTGATGGACTCACTTTATCTTCCAAGCCTTCCGCTGTTATCTTATCTAGGTGGCCTTAAGCTTAAGCCATATTTATTGTAATAAGTTCTCATTTTGAGACATTCGATGTAATAAGTGTGTGATTGCTACTCTGTTATAAATCCTTCGAGTACTGTGTGTGTCAGCATTACCGATCCAGGGATGACACTGAACACAGAGATTTGACCGTCTGAGGTCGGATCGCTAGAAGATGGTATCAGAGCACACGTTGAATGTAGGACACACCCACTAAGATGAGCCATAGGTCACTCTTCTCTACTCATTTCTGACTCCTCTCCATTTTCTACCCTTTAGGATGGCGGACTCAAGGAACAAGTTTGCACAACCGGATGAAGACACACCTTTTGCACGACACTTGAAGGAAGTCACTAGGTACCTGAACATCGGAATACCAAGCTTCACTAGGACCTACACCACCACTTTACCAGAAGAGGAGTGTTGGATGACTCGAGTTCAAGTTCCAGGAAGGACATTCACGCCAGTCACTGAGCCCATAGAGTTTTCCTTTGATGCACCCACCTGGAGTCAAGGCAAGAGCATGGCAGCCCACATTGCAATGGGACGAATTGGAGAAGTCTACAAACAGGAGCTGAAGGACACTATCTACCAAATATGTGGGCACCGAGATGAGCAATGGGAGATGATCAGCACCAAGAAGGACAAGTCCATCACAGCTTTCATCCAGGAGTTAAACCAGCACATCCATTGACAGGAGAACCAGATGTGCGCAAGCATGATAGATTTGAAGAAGGCGATGACCAGGAACATGGAGCTAGATGAGGAACTCAAGTCTAAATGCGACGAATATGAGGAGGAAATCGCAATACTAGTGGAGATGAATGACAACCTGACAAGGAAGCTCAGAGTATTCATGGGAGACCCCGCGCCAGGAGGAGAAGACGATGAACCCAATGAAATTCATTCTGAAGACTACATCATCATCGACGACAAAGACTCCGACCCTGACAATAGTGATGATGATTATGAAGACGAAGCTGGAGCGGATATCATGGAGTCTTCCACCGATCAAAATTTCTAGATGACCACCATAAGATTAGTAGTATTCCCCGTGTACATCGTAGTAGTCTGAGCACTTTTGTAACAATAGTTCTAGACTGATTGTATGCCCTTGCTTGAATTGATTTGGTGTGATATGATTGTGTTTGACTCATGTGCATATGGGTAGTGTTTCCTCACTAGACCTCATTCTATTCTAATCTCTCCCCACTAAACCCATCCGATGCCTCCGAGACATGACCCCGGATTTGCCTTCCCACCGGAGCTCACCTAGTTGATCCAGCAGCAGAATGCCTTGATGCAGCTATTAGTCCAGAACCAACACAACAAAAACAACCCGCCACCACCACCTCCAGTTGACAACTTAGCCCGTTTTCTAAGGTTGCAGCCACCGGTGTTTTCCAGTAGCATCGAGCCAATAGTTGCGGATGACTGGCTATGCAGGATTGGAAGGGATTTGACCACCGCAGGTTGCACATATGTAGAGAAGGTGCGTTTTGCCGCACATCAGTTGGATGGACCAGCAGCCTCATGGTGGGACAATTACACGGCCACTTTCCCTATAGCCAATATCACTTGGGATTAGTTTCAGCAAGCATTCCGCACTGCTCATGTCTCAACTGGAGCTATGAGTATGAAGAAGCGTGAGTTTCGCAACTTACCAGGGAAATCATACTGTGGCTTAGTACATAGATGAGTTCAATAAGTTATCTCGCTATGCCCCATATGATGTGGCCACAGATGCTGCGAAGCAGGAGAAGTTTATGGAAGGGTTGAATGATGAGATGAGCATGCAGTTGATGGTAGCAACATTCGCTAACTACCAGGAGTTGGTATGACAGGGCTCTTATGATTGAAGGGAAGCAATGATACGTCTCCGTCATATCTACTTTTCCAAACACTTTTGCCCTTGTTTTGGACTCTAACTTGCATGATTTGAATGGTACTAACCCGGAATGACGCTGTTTTCAGCAGAATTGCCATGGTGTTATTTATGTGCAGAAACAAAAGTTCTCGAAATGACCTGAAACTCCATAGACCGTATTTTTGGAAATAATAAAAAATACTAGCAAAAGATCAAGGCCAGGGGGCCCACACCCTAGCCACGAGGGTGGGGGCGCGCCCTACCTCGTGGGCCCCCTGGAGCTCCACCGACCTAAACCCTGACTCCATATATTCATGTTCAGGGGGAAAAAAATAAAGGAGAAGGATTCATCGCGTTTTACGATACGGAGCCACCGCCAAGCCCTAAACTCTCTCGGGAGGGCTGATATGGAGTCTGTTTGGGGCTTCGGAGAGGGGAATCTGTCGCCATCGTCATCATCAACCATCCTCCATTACCAATTTCATGATGCTCACCGTCGTGCGTGAGTAATTCCATCGTAGGCTTGCTGGACGATGATGGGTTGGATGAGATTTATCATGTAATCGAGTTAGTTTTGTTAGGGTTTGATCCCTAGTATCCACTATGTTCTGAGATTGATGTTGCTATGACTTTGCTATGCTTAATGCTTGTCACTAGGGCCCGAGTGCCATGATTTCAGATCTGAGCCTATTATGTTTTCATGAATATATGAGAGTTCTTGATCCTATCTTGCAAGTCTATAGTCACCTACTATGTGTTATTATCCAGCAACCCCGAAGTGACAATAATCGGGACCACTTCCGGTGATGACCGTAGTTTGAGGAGTTCATGTATTCACTATGTGTCAATGCTTTGGTCCGGTACTCTACTAAAAGGAGGCCTTAATATCCCTTAGTTTCCGCTAGGACCCCGCTGCCACGGGAGGGTAGGACAAAAGATGTCATGCAAGTTCTTTTCCATAAGCACGTATGACTATATTCGGAATACATGCCTACATTACATTGATGAATTGGAGCTAGTTCTGTGTCACCCTAGGTTATGACTGTTACATGATGAACCACATCCGGCATAATTCTCTATCACCGATCCATTGCCTATGAGCTTTCCATATATTGTTCTTCGCTTATTTACTTTTTCGTTGCTATTGCTATCATCACTACAAAACACCAAAAATATTACTTTTGCTATCGTTACCTTTTGCTACCGTTACCACTACTATCATATTACTTTGCTACTAAACACTTTGCTGCAGATATTAAGTTATCCAGGCGTGGTTGAATTGACAACTCAGCTGCTAATACTTGAGAATATTCTTTGGCTCCCCTTGTGTCGAATCAACAAATTTGGGTTGAATACTCTACCCTCGAAAACTGTTGCGATCCCCTATACTTGTGGGTTATCAAGACTATTTTCTGGCGACATTTCTAGGGAGCATAGTTCTATTCTTTGAGTCACTTGGGATTTATATCTTCTTATCATTATGAAGAACTTGAGAGATCCAAAAACCAAGATTTATCCCTCAACTACGAGGGGAGGTAAGGAACTGCCATCTAGCTCTGCACTTGATTCACCTTCTGTTTTGAGTAAGCTTGCCACACCTAGACCTGCTTCTGCTATTAATTCTGATATGTCGCATATTATTGATGATGCCACTTCTGCTATGCATGATACTTATGATGAAACTACTTCTATGCTTGATACTACTGTGCCACTTGGTGAATTTCTTGATGAACAACTTGCTAGGGCTAGAGAGAATGAAATCATTGAAACAGATAATACCGATGACAGTGATGATGAAGGCTCTCCTAATAAATATGAATTACCTGTTGTGCCCGAGGGCTATGTTATGGATGAAGAAACTAAAAGAGACTTTCTTGCTTGCAATGATAGAAGTGATCTTAAGAAATTATTAGCTAAGCTTAAACAAAAAATTCTGAATGCTAGAATGAAATATGATCCTTCTTATGCTACTTCACCTATCTTCGTTACTGATAAGGATTATGAATTCTCTATTGATCCTGATATAATTACTTTGGTTGAATTTGATCCTTTTTATGGCTATGAATCTGAAACTGTTGTGGCACATCTTACTAAATTAAATGATATAGCCACCATGTTCACTAATGATGAGAGAACTCACTACTTTTATATCCTTAAAATATTTCCGTTCTCATTAAAGGGTGATGCTAAGATATGGTTTAATTCTCTTGATCCGGGTTGTGTGCGTAGTCCCCAGGATATGATTTATTACTTCTCTGCTAAATATTTCCCTGGTCATAAGAAACAAGCTACCTTAAGGGATATATATAATTTTGTGCAAATTGAAGAAGAGAGTCCCCCACAAGCTTGGGGGAGGCTTCTCTAATTACTTAATGCTTTGCCTGATCATCCTCTTAAGAAAAATGAAATACTCGATATCTTTTATAAGGGACTAACCGATGCTTCCAGAGATTACCTGGATAGTTGTGCTGGTTCTGTTTTCAGGGAAAGAACACCAGATGAAGCTGAAATTCTATTGAATAATATGTTGACAAATGAAAATAATTGGACACTTCCTGAGTCAACTCCTGAGCCTATTCCTAAACCAACTCCAAAGAAAAGGGGTGTTCTATTTCTCAGTCCTGAAGATATGCAAGAGGCAAAGAAATCCATGAGAGAAAAGGGTATTAAAGCTCAAGATGTTAAGAATTTACCTCTATTGAAGAAATACATGGTCTTAATTTACCGCCTATTGAAGAAACACATGGTTTTGATAACCCGACACCGGTAGTAAAGGTAAATTCTCTCTATAGATACGATAAAGCTGAAATCCCATTTACTAAGTTTGCTAGCCCATGCTTGGATGAGTTTGATGACTTTATGGTTAAACAAGAAAACTTCAATGCTTATCTTGGTAGAGAATTAAAACGCAATGCTAATATGCTTGAAAACTTGGGCGATTATATGGCTAATGTTAAAGGTGAACTTAAACTTATTAGTAAACATGCTTCTATGGTTACCACTCAAGTAGAACAAGTACTTAAAGCTCAAAATGATTTGCTCAATGAATTGAATAGTAAGAACAATGACTATGCTGTTAGAGTGGCTACTAGAACTGGTAAAATGACTCAGGAACCTTTGTATCCTGAAGGCCACCCTAAGGGAATTGATCAAGATTCTCAGAGAAATAATATAGATGCACCTAGTCCTTCTAAAAGGAAGAAAAAGAAAAATGATAGGACTTTGCATGCTTCTAGTGAACCTATTGTTAAACCACCTAAGAATCCCAATGATATTTCTATTTCTGATGCTGAAACACAATCTGGTAATGAACATGAAACTAGTGATAATGTTAATGATGATGTTTATATTGATGCTCAACCTAGTAATGACAATGGTATAGAAATTGAACCTGCTGTAGATCTTGATAACCCACAATCAAAGAATCAACGTTATGATAAGAAAGAATTTGTTGCTAGGAAACACGGTAAGGAAAGAGAGCCTTGGGTTCAGAAACCCATTCCTTTTCCTCCTAAGCCATCCAAGAAAAAGGATGATGAAGATTTTGAGCGCTTTGCTGAAATGATTAGACCTATCTTTTTGCGTATGCGATTAACTGATATGCTCAAAATGAATCCTTATGCTAAGTATATGAAAGATATTGTCACTAATAAAAGAAAGATACCAGAAGATGAAATTTCCACCATGCTTGCTAATTATACTTTTAAGGGTGGAATACCTAAGAAACTAGGAGATCCAGGAGTACCTACTATACCATGCTCCATTAAAAGAAACTATGTTAAAACTGCTTTATGTGATCTTGGAGCCGGTGTTAGTGTTATGCCTCTCTCTTTATATCGTAGACTTGATTTGAATAAGTTGACACCTACTGAAATATCTTTGCAAATGGCTGATAAATCAACTGCTATACCTGTCGGTATTTGTGAGGATGTGCCTGTTGTGGTTGCAAACGTTACTATTTTAACGGACTCTGTTATTCTTGATATTCCTAAGGACGATAGTATGTCTATTATTCTTGGAAGACCCTTTTTGAATACTGCAGGGGCTGTTATTGATTGCACCAAAGGCAATGTCACTTTTCATGTTAATGGTAATGAGCATACGGTACACTTCCCGAGGAAACAACCTCAAGTCCACAGTATCAATTCTATTGGAAAAATTCCATCGATTATTTTTGGAGGTTTTGAATTTCCTCTACCTACTGTCAGGAAGAAATATGATATTCTTATTGTTGGGGATGTGCATATCCCCGTTGAGGTAACCTAGTGTTATTCGAAAATTCTCCGGTTCCATGCTATTCGGAATGAGTTTGTTAACAAGACCTGATCAACCTTGTTAGTGGATTCCTTTTGATGAGCATGAGATGGATGAAGTTAGAAAACACAACTCTCTGTACCCTCTTGTTACTTTCTGTTATTTATATTAAATAAAGCAAAAATAGTAATTTCTGTCTATTTTCTGATTATCCATGCAATATAAAAATACCCCAAAAATAAAAGTTCTCCAAATGCCCTGAAATTTAAATATGATTTTTTCTGGAATATTTGAGAATATCTCGCACTGAGAACACAACAAGGGGAGCAAGCACCTGGCCACGAGGGTCCACGGCGCGCCCACGCCCCTTGGTTTGCCCCCTGCCTCGTGGGCCCATGGTGGCTCCCCTCCACTTATTCCCGCACCCACAAACTTCTTCTTCCTCCCACAAACACCACCATCCAGCTCAAGCACGAGTTCTAGCTGATTTTGCTGCGATTTTCTATCTCCTTGCTCAAAGCACCTCTCACAAAACTGCTTTGGGGGATTGTTCCTTGGTATGTGACTCCTCCATTGGTCTAATTAGTTTTTGTTCTAGTGATTTATTCATTGCATATTTTTGCTGCTTAGGTGACCCTGTTCTTGAGCTTGCATGTCAAATTTATATGGTCCAAAGTTGTTTTGATGCATGATATAGGCTCTAGGCACTTGTAGGAGTAGTTGCTACCAATTTTGTTGAGTTTGGTTTACTTTTATCTGAAGTTACTAAAAATTTCAGAAATTTTTCAGAGGAAGGAATATGTTTAGGAAAATGTACCAAGGTGGTTCTTCAAGGAAACAATGACCCAGGCTTGCAATGCGTGATGCTGATGATGAGCCACCAAGGGACGCTTCAGTGTGGCCTTGTGAATGGCCTTTAGAGAACTTCATGGATCGAGCAGGAATTAAGGAAGAATTTAACACATATTTGCGTAATGTTGATCTTGTGAGCTTCGGGGCAGAAAAATGCCGTCAGTACCACTATCTCACTAGTTCCTTTGTGAGGAGGTTTGAATTTTCATCTTCACGTAATTCTCAAACTGTCCTGTTTGATCTTTATGAAAATTCTTATAGTATGGACTTAGAGGATTTTACCACTGCTTGCAAATTTCCACAATGGGGTAGTGCTAGTGAGCCTCGCAAATCTGAATTTAGAGATTTTCTTGCTAGTATAACTGTGGGGGAATCTAGAGATATAGCACAAGCTACCATAGGGAGCATTCATTTTCCTGCTCTACATTATTTTGCTCTCTTCATAGGTAGGTGCCTACATGGTAAAGATGAAGCATGCCATATGTGTGTCCCTGACCTCAGTTTTCTCAGGAGTGCTGTGTTAGGAGATAAATCTTATAACTTGGGAGCCATTGTTGCACGTAGGTTGCATCATAATAGATTTAATGGAGATTTCTTCGGTGGAATTTATGCAACCCGTATAGCTAATTTTCTTGGTATAACCATACGTGAGGATGATATTGAGTTGCCTCCAGCTTATTTGGATTATGAGGCTATGGTTCGTCATCATTTTGTTGAGAGGAACAATCAGTTCCTCCAGTATCGACTAATCTTTGACAGACGACACACCTATCACGTCGCTCTCCCTGCTTCTACTTTCTTTGATTTTCAGGCAAAAGGGAGATATTTTATAACCAGAGAAGAGGCGGAAGAGTATAAGAGGAGGGCTAAGATAGCTCGCCTCCAAGGTGCAGCCCGTGATGCAATGACTGCTGCATCTCAGTATGACCCCAACTACAACTTTGGATATCCGCCAGGCCATCTGTGGCATTAGACCAACTTAGGCCAAAAGCCTAAGCTTAAGGGAGTACGTATTTCTCACCGACATTACATTCATGTTCACACACTCATTGCTAGATGTCAGTGCTCATACTTTTTCATTGTAATATCCATGCTAGTTTATTTCTTTTTTATGCTTTCTTCTTGTGTGTTTGATAAACCTTAAAAAAACAAAAAATTAGTTGTAGATTTTAGCTAGCTTTAATTCCCATGCTTGTAGTAGTAATTAAAGAGAAAACCCAAAAAGATTTCATGTTCTTCTTTTGCTTGTTGGGAGCTTTCCCGTGTAAATAGTTTTATTTCTTTTCTTTTCTTTGGGGGTCGATAGGAGAAGACCATGATTAAATTGTTAAATTGACTCCTATATGCATTATTGTTGATTTAACCAAGAGTCTATATTGCCTTGTCTTCTCACTACTAGGAAAAGGCCTACTAATGGTGCACTGGTTTTGCCTACTAATGGCGCATTACCAGTGCGCCATTAGTAGCACGCCACTAGTATATCTTACTAATGGCGCACCACAGGTGCGCCATTAGTATCTGGTATACTAATGGCGCACCAACTAGTGCGCCATTAGTATGTAACAGCATGCGCCATTAGTGTGCCTCCCGGGGGGCCGTACGTAAGCATGGCTTTGTCATACTAATGGCGCATTCTCTGTCGATGCGCCATTAGTATCCTTTGGCATACTAATGGCGCACCTGGTGGTGATGCGCCATTAGTATGAATATTTGTTTTTTTTCCCTTTTCTGATTTTTGCGCAGGTTACAAAATATATTATTAGATAGAATATAAAATATATTATTAGACAGAATATAAACAGCAGCACATAGCAACACCAGATTCATCAAATATAATAGAAGATTAGTCTTCGAATACAATTCATCATATTAGTCTCCGAATTCAAAAGACCGAACAAAGATAAAACATTACAAGTCTCATGACCGCGAGTATCGAGTTTGTCTTCACATTACAAGTCGATATCGATCATCTAAACTACCATCACATAGAAGAGAGTTGTGGTCATCACGATGAGCATCATCACGATCAAACTGGTCTTCATCCGGTTCCTCCAACGCTCCCTCCTCTCTCCCGCTAGATAGCGGGCGTATCTAGATTCGGCCTCCGCCCTAGTGGTGTACCCTTTGTAACTATTACCGCTGAAACGGTGAACCTCTCTCCGACACTCCTCCCAGTCGTCGTAGACTCCGGGAACCTTACCCTTGTACACGACATACGACGTCATCTCTATGCACAAGCCAAACAACAGATAATACATAAGCAATATGTAAGTATGCAACAAAAGGATCGGAAGAGAAAAGCAAGACATTAATAGCATGATTCATGGTCCTACTAATAAATAGCATCGATTACATCTAAGTTGAACGACTGTCCAAACCAAAGAGACATACGAATTCATTAAAGTATAATTACAACATGAGCCAATCAATGTTTCAGAACTACACATCACTACTTTCGACTCGACTCATCGGACAGGAACGTGGATGAAGCCACCGTCTGTCGTGATGGTCATGAAATCGCAATTGTTGTCACCCTGAATTTGTAGCATTTCATCTATCTCACTGTTGGATGGTTGATATCTGAGGAAGAACTGCCCCGAGGTATGAAGGACATCTTGATGGATGATGTCCGCAAACTCCGACTGGATGCGAAAGAATTCTTGTCTGAGGTCCGCGTCCTGGACTGCCGACAAGCTCGCGGCCCAATCTTTGAGATTATCTGGTAGCAGAAGTAGATGATGGTCCCTTACGATTGCCCGCATGTGATGGAGGGCATAGTAGGCATCCTTCTGACCGCCAGGCGACTGCTTGACGCAGCAGAACTTCGTATTGTGTGAGAACATGTGCTTGCCGTACTTATGAACTGCCCTGGTGAAGGTGCCTCCAGATTTGGCGTAGGCGGGGAGAACATCATCAAGAACTTTCTTGACATTTGTGTAGTCTATCTTGGAGTTACGGTTCGGGTCTAAATACGTGGCCATGGAATATTTCAGGCTTAAGAGGATGAGTGTGCAATGTGTGTCACTGCACAGAACACGGAATGTTAGAAAAAAAAAGAACGATCGAAATCTAAGAAATCATATGTTACGGGGCGGTTAAGGGATGACTTACTCCGGAAAGTAAGCCACAAGGAAGTTATCCTTATCTGGGTTTGCCAGAATGATGCCTTCGAGGTGTGAACTCGCAAGTTGGCGGTCCCCAGCGCTGCTCAAGTGCTTGGCACGCATGTAGAAGGGGTCGACTATCACGATGTTCAGGGTCTTGTCTCTAATGATCCGCATCTCCATACTCAGCGAAAACAGCCGAACGAAGGTGTAGTGCAGCGGATGAAGGTTAAACATAGCAAAGATGTCATCAAACCGCAGGACGATCGTACCCCCGATGTTGCCATCCACAAAGCCCTTGCCCTCTGGCACCTTGGCCACGAAAACCGGGTATGCCACATCCTTCTCTCTGAGACGCCGCTTCTCCAAAGAAAGAACACTGTCGTGCAGACTCCGCATAGCACCGGTTGCAGCATTTAGCATATTTGGCGGTAGCATCGCCCTACCCGCCACATGCACCCTCCTCGAGATATCCTTAGGTGAAGGTGGCCCGTCCCGAGCACGGATTGAACTCGGTGCCGGCTGGCTCGCACCGGCGCCCTTGTTAGTCTTTCGTTTCCGTCCCTTCTTGATCTCCGGTAATGGGACCGAGTTCTGCTCACAGACCGCCTTCTTGAGCGTGTTGGGGATGATAATATTTCGCACCTTAGCTATCTGAGGCTCGGTGAAGGCGGGAGCCGGAGGCGTGTCCTGAGAACTGAACGCCAGACGACGCCTATTGCAATTGGATTTCTCCGCCATACCAGCTAGATCGCGGTCGTCTTGGTTGGGTTCTTGAGAAAGAGGCCCGCAGAACTCATCAGCGTACCCATGTTCGGCAAAGTACTTATCAACTTTGGTAAATGTACCATCGTCGTTGTCGTCGCCGTCCGGATCCTATGCCATAGGGCTGTCCGGATCCTGTGCCATAGGGATGTCCGGCAGGTCTGGTAGCGTTGCGGCGTTCTTGCCATGGCTTGGTGCCGGCACGACTGGCGGTCTTGTCTGTGGGGTGGTGTCCCCCGCCCCCAAACGAATCTGGCTCTTCGGCCAAAGTAGGGGCCAGTTTACGCAGGTGCTGAGGGTCATCTCATCTTCTTCGTCGGCCCCAGCGGGTCGAATCGGAGGTAACAGCTCGTCGCAGCCTGGCAGCACCCGAACCACTTCAACCCTATACATTGTGGGTGGCATCGGATTACCGTGGAACATGGGGTTGCCCGGTTGAATGATTTTGCCCTTGGCGACATCGACCAACTCGGCGCCCACGAAATGCAGAAGAGTGGAAGGAACGTCGGCGGTGCCCTGCGAAAACATGTACAGGGCCTCAGAGATGCCCAGTCAAAGGCAAGGAGATGAAGTCATCGGCCGAGAGGCTTGGTTACCGTGATGCCGTCGAGCTCGGCTAATGTCAGGCACCGCCAACGGCGGGCATGCAACTGACGGAGGGGACGCTTGCTGGCGAGGTACCGGCCGGCGTACACCCGGGTGCATTAATCTCCAATTCCTGTGCCGGCGCTGGAGACACGAATACCGCCTCCGCCGGAGACACCAGTGGCGCCGCCGCCGGAGACACCAATGGCGCCGCCGGAGACACCAATGGCGCCGCCTGCGCGCTGTGCGAGTTGCTTGCCGTGAAGTTGGGAATCAGGGGAGGCCCCTATTGGCCGCCCGCAATCCACGTCGTTAGCCCATGAATCAACGTAGGCACCATGGCGTTGAGCGTCGTTCCAAGTTGTTGTTGCACTTGCTCTTGGACAAGCTCCGGAATCCGCGCCACTTGTGCCTTGAGTTCTTCAACCTCGCGCGTCTAGCTTTCCGAGCTGGTCTTTTTCTCCTTCCGCACACGAGCGGTATAGTATGACCCCCATTTTGTGGACAAGCCTTTGCCGGCCACACGACCAGCTGATGTCGGCTTAGTGAGCTTATCCTTGTTTTTCATTACGTTCAACGCCCTATTTAAAGGGGTTTCGAAAGGGGAGCTCTTAGACGACCCCGTGCTACTGCTTTCAGCGTCCTGCGAAAGGAACGCGAACCATTTGGAAATATTGGGGATTAATTAGAGTGCAACCATATGGAGCTAATTACACGGGGGTGTATTCCTTACCAGAAGAAGCTCAAGCGCCCTGGTCTTCGGATTCGTGGTAAGCTCCTTTGTTATCGGGTCCTCCTTGTAACGGGCCCTGACATAGTTCCTGGTCTGCTTGTCACTGCTGTATTTCTCGAAGCGGGGCAGTAGGCCTTGCTCGGCATGCTCCGCGTCCTCCTTGTCCCATATAGGCTCCGCCACTCTGTAACCGCCGGGACCGAGTTTGTGTTCCCCTAAGTTCAACTCCTGCATTTCTTTCCCCCACTGACTTGATTCGGAGGTTGCACTGCTCTCGCACTTGATCTTGAACTCCTTGTACTCATCTTCACTCATCAAAGGATATTTCGACTTGATCTTCTCATAACTATCACCTTTATCAATCATTCTCTTCACTGCGCTTTTCCAAGTAGACATGGCCGTGCTCATCTTCGTGAGGGCGGCACTGTTCACTTTATTCCCTGAGAGGCGTGTGTTTTCAAATTCGGCAGGGAACTTGTATCGTTCGTGCAGCTTCGTGAAGAGGAGGTTGCGCAAATTCCCTCGGTCCTTATGCCTAAGGTTCTCGGTGTTGATCGAGACGGTGCTCCGGAGAATGCACCCGAGCTGAAGCGAGTACCCCTTGACTATATGTTTGGGCTCCGTTGGATTCCCGTCGGAGTCCACTCGAGTGAATTCCTCCTTGAGGGTGCGGAGCGCATTCGGGCACCGGTCCTTCCTTTGCTTCTTCGGTTGGCTGCCATCTGTGTGTGCGCCGCCATCATCAGTGGTGGCATCCTCGGCGGCACCATCAGTGGTGTCATCCCCGGCGCCACTAGGGGTTGTGTAATCAGGATCGGTGTCTTCCATGGCATCCTCATAGCGGTGAGGTTGTTCCTCCATCTCCTAGGACAGCTCCCAGAATTGCTTGCCGTCCGAGCCACCGGCCTCATCGTTGTGGGCCATGTTTTACTCTAAATAGGAAAAAAGTTTGGTCAAAAAGTTGGTTATTGTCAAGGAACAAGATCATGGTCTCATCATTTAGGGTTTGTCGACACCGAGGCACCCTAAAAGCCTAAGCTTTCATCATTTAGGGTTTGTCGACGCCGAGGAACCCTAAAAGCCTAAGCGTACATCATTTAGGTGGTACCGCCGAGGCACCCTAAAAGCCCGGCCCATGCATTAGTAGCAAGTACCTCATATGTCCGATTTTTAGCAAAGTCATGCTAAAATTCACGGAAAATTTCAGCATGACCTTTGCTGAAAATAGGACATATGGAGTACCCGAATTTGCCGGAACGGAAGTTAATCGACATTCCGGCAAACTCAAGGGCCTCTCGGGGTACCTGCAAAATCATCACGACACAATGGTCGGAGACAAAACCCAGCCACAGACCATATGGTCCTCTGCTTTCATATGGACAAAAATCAGCTCAACTTATGTGAGCTTCCATTCCAGATATAATATGTCACCCAACAGAAAATTATAGTGTATGGATCATGGCATTTTTTATTCTACATTTTTATTCTATGGATCATGCCAGGAAATTATAGTCTATGTCATTTTCTGAAACATATTTTTGCCATGGCAATTTTGAATCAATAGACATACTTCTCAAAAGAGGCATGATCAAATTCTGGTGCCCTTGACTTACTAGTATTTATCTCTTATGACTGATGAATGTGCATTGAGTCCAGAAGCAAAGACTCTACAGTGAAATGAAAAAAACCTTGGAAATATATTTATGATAACTCTAAATGGATCAGAAGGTGCAGATGCACTTGTAAAAAAAGCATGCATTTGCAGCAGCTTTGTTCTGATTATGACACCATTCTGTTAAGAAGGAAAAATAACATTATCATCCCAATTCATGGTTGACCAGTTCAGAACTAATGCACATTGACCACATAATATTATTTTGCAACCACTCAGTTTGTCCTTGACTGGGACACTTGAAGCACAAAACAACTAATGCAGAGCTAGGTCTACTTTGGTTCTGACAGATCACATCCTGGTGCATATGTGGGGTTTTTTACTTAGAAAATACAAAACTTCTATTATTGTTTTTATTTTTAACCAGACCCTAACCACCTCTATAGTTTACAAACTAATTCAGATAATCACTAATCAAGAAGATTGGTGATACATATGATGGAATTGTCAGTTTAGTGTTCCACTGTGATGCATTGGTTCACCTGTGATTTCCTGATGGCACTGGCCATACCTTTGGTCATTTTCGTTGTAAATATTCCAGAGTTTGACTGCAACAATGCTTAAACAGCAAGCTATTATCTTACTGATCTTGTACATATCTCCAAGTCTCTTGGGATCTTGTCCAATATTTTCTAAATGAGGCGATAGCTAAGGGAAACTAGTTCAGGCTTCTTGCTCCAGCTGGCAGACAAGTTAATGTAGAACTCTATTTTTTTCTTAACTGGCACAAGCTTGTCTAGTGTGAACCTCAACTAATAAAATTGTTGTGTGTTAGGACCATACACTAGAAAGCCTCACAGTCTGGCTTTCAAACTGTTAACCTGTTGTACTGTAAGTATAAAAGATAACCAACTAACATATGGAGATTGTGAGAGAACCTAGAAAAATGCACTCCTCTTATAGTGATGCACAAACTAGAAACTATATACCAAACACACAAATATAAACCCAGCTCCGGGAACTAGAGTAGCATATTTAGTAAATCAACTTATAGTGGGAAGTACAGCAAGTTAAATCAAGTAGTCAAAGACAATAGGATTAGTGTACTGAACCACGGAGCAGAGGTGGAGCGGAGACCGGAGTTGAGGTGGCCGGAGTTGAGGAAGACGACGGCGACCCGAGGAAGAGGACGAGGTGGATCCGGTGCTGTGCGGCTCCTCGGCGATGTCGGATCCGGTGCAGTCCCCCTCCTGGATCGGCTGCGACACGAACAAGGACACTGTTACTGCTCTGCTCTATGTAGCAAATCGACAGTAGCCAATAACAGACCTTCCCAGCGGCGCGGTCCCGATGCGCAGCACCGACGAGATGGCGGACCCGGCCTTGCTCCGCAGCCACGGCAGGAAAGCACCGTCCTCCTTCACCTGCGGGGCGGCAAATTTGATTC
>NC_041386.1:460795081-460795590 GCF_002162155.2 Triticum dicoccoides | reverse complement strand
GTGGAGCAGGCGCGGGGGTCGTCGGAGCGGGCGCGGGGGAGCAGAGCGGGTGTGGAGCGGGCGCGGGGGTCGTTGGAGCGGGCCGGGGGTCGCCGGAGCGGGTGTGGCGGCGGGGGAGGGAAGGGGGATCTCGCGAGGGAGAGGGAAGGGGGGATCGGGCGAAGGGGTATCCAGCTAGACACTATAGCAATGGCGCACCACCCTCTGGTGCGCCATTAGTATTTTTTTCTGATAGCAATGGCGCACCCTCCTCTGGTGCGCCATTAGTAATTTTTTTTTCCGACAGCAATGGCGCACCCTCCTCTGGTGCGCCATTAGTAACATTTTTTTCATTATTTCTTGTTGCATCTAATGATTTGTTTTTTTATCAAATTTGTTATTTTCATGAGGACTAGAATAGAAGATATCATCAAATATCATCATTTTTTTGAAAATATCTTCAAAAAGTGGGGGAGGGTGTGGGTGTCGGCAGCGGCGGTGGAGCGGGCCGGGGGAAGGTGCGGGGTGTC
>NC_041386.1:460783093-460794966 GCF_002162155.2 Triticum dicoccoides | reverse complement strand
GGGTGCGGTGGGTCGTCGGCGGTGGTGCAGTGGGGGAGGGTGCGGGGGGTCGTCGGCGGCGGTGGAGCGGGGGAAAATATTGAATATGAAAAAATATCATCAAATTTGAAAAAATATTCATGAATTCAAAAAGTGCCCATGAAATATTCATGATATCAAAAAGTGCCCGAGAAATGAAGGCTACAATTTAAATACAATCGATCTTAGCTAGCTATCTGTTCACAATCTTCTTGCCCTTCTTTTTCGCAAATGGAGTTCTTTTGTGGAACGGACGTCCTTTAGGTAGGGTGGTCCTGCTTCTTCTTGTGGTGTATGCTGCTACTTCATCGTCGTCATCATGTTCAATCTTTGGGTCGCCGTACTTGTCGAAGTCTTGCTCATTGGCTACTCCATCCATTCCGATGATCTTCCTTTTGCCTCTCCTCACGACAACACGACTGGGCTTTGACGGATCGGTAATGAAGAAGCATTGGTCCACTTGTGAAGCCAGTACCCATGGCTCATTTTTCGCGGTGACGTTTGCGCCCGCGGTCTTGGATTTGGCTTCGGGTATAACCATGGTGGTGAAATACCGGTCTTCTTTTAGGACGCTCTTGGCCCATCTGACATGGAACAGCGGGACCTTCTCTCCAGCGTAGCTCAGCTCCCAGATCTCCTCGATCCTTCCGTAGTATCTGTCCTTGTCGTTACCAGTGTAGGATTCCATCGTTACCCCGGAGTCCTGATAACAATCGCTCTTCATGTCCTTGTCCTCGGTGTAGAATGTGTAGCCGTTGATATCGTACGCCTCATAGGTCATCAGGTTGTGCTCGGTGCCCTGTGACAAGGCAAATATGAGTTGTTCTTCCACGGAAGAATCCTCATGTAAAGGGTACGACAGAAGCTTCTTCTTGAACCAATGCGTGAAACATGAGTTGTGCTCTTTGAGTATATCTCCGTCCGTCCTCTGTTGGCCTCAGTCATTGTATGTCTTCTCAATAAAGGTTTTGTGCTCTACCACCCAAGGATCGACCACGTCTATGTGTTGTAGCGCGACTAGGTTTGCTCTTTCAAAGTCGGCGAGTCGACCCTCGGAGTCGACATGCATTTCACGGCGACCCTCACGGTGACCCCATCCAGCGAGCCTGCCAAGGTGCCTGTTGACGGGCAGACCAACGGGGTTCTCGATGCCTAGATAATTCGTGCATAGGAGATGCACTCTTCGGTCAGAAAGCCCCTGGCTATACTTCCCTCTGGACGTGACATGTTGCGAACGTATCCTTTGATGACACCATTCATCCTTTCGAATGGCATCATGCTATGCAGGAACATCGGTCCGAGTTGGATGATATCCTCCATGATATGGACCAGCAGATGCACCATAACGTCGAAGAATGCGGGCGAGAAGTACATCTCAAGCTCGCATAGTATCACCACGATCTCTTCCTGTAGCCTTCTGAGTTGCCTCACGCCAATCGACTTCCGAGAGATGACGTCGAAAAAGTTGCATAGGCCAAATAGCGTTTCACGGACGTGCGCGTCCATGATCCCACGGATTGCAACTGGAAGTATCTGCGTCATCAGCACGTGACAGTCGTGAGACTTCATCCCGCTGAACTTCTGCTTCGTTGGGTCTAGGTATCTGCTTATCTTCCCCGCGTAACCGTAAGGAAGTTTTACTCCTAGGAGGCAGGTGAAAACCTGCTCGATCTCCTCCTGACTTCGAGTGAAGCACGCGGGAGGGTAGTCATTTCCGGTCTTCTTGGCCTTTTTGCCTTTGCGACGACTTTCCGTGTCCTGCTTCGCCTCATCATCATCATCATCATCATCATCATCATTAGCGTGAAGCTCTTGCCAGATGCCCATTGATTTCAAGTCTTCCCTTGCTTTCGGCCCATCTTTGGTCCTCTCTGGCATGTTGAGAAGGGTACGAAGAAGACTCTCGCACACGTTCTTCGTGATATGCATGACATCAAGGCTGTGAGGCACATGGTGGATCTTCTAGTACGGCAAGTCCCGGAAAACAGACCTCGTTTTCCATACCTTCAGCAGCGGCTCTGGCGCCTTTCGCTTCTTTCCCGGCTCTGGCACCTTTTTCTTCTTTCCCGGCAGTGGGCAGTCTTTCCAATTTTTCAACAGCTCGTCTATTTCCTCGCCGCTCCTCGTACACGGGTGTTTTCAGGGTTCGGTTTCACCATCGAACAGATCCTTGCATTTCCTCCACGGGTCATCGCTGCGAAGCCACCTTCGATGTCCCATGAACACGGTTTTCAAAGACCCGGGATCTCTATCTAGCTGGCGATACGTTGTGTCATCCATGCACCTTATGCATCCAGAAAATCCGTGGACTACCTGCCCCGCGAGATATCCGTAGCCGAGATAGTCGTGCACCATCGTGAGCAGTGCGGCTCTCATAGGGAAATATTATTTCTCTATGGCGTCCCACGTATTGGCTGGCGTTTTCCACAACGTGTCTAGCTCCTCCTTCAGCAGCCCCAGATACAGATTGATGCCGTTCCCTGGTTGTTTTGGCCATTCAATTAGCATACTCATGTGAATGTACTTCCTCTTCATGCACAACCAGGGGGGAAGGTTGTACATCCACACAAAGACAGGCCATGTGCTATGTGTGCTTCTCTGGCTGCCAAACGTATTGACTCCATCGGTGCTCGCGCCCAGCACGATGTTCCTTGGATCCTTCCCAAATTCTGGGTATTCGAAGTTCAACGCTTGCCACTGGCTCGCATCCTTAGGGTGACTCAGCATCTTGTCTTTTTTATTTATCTCCGGATCATTTCCGTCATCTTCCCGCTTCTTCTCCTCTCTATCCGCGTGCCAACGCAGGAGCTTTGCTACCTTAGGGTCCGTGAAATACCGCTGCAGACGAGGAGTGATCGGAAAGTACCACACCAATTTTCGAGGAGCTTTCTTCCTCTTTTTGTATCGAGTGACACCGCACACCGGACATATGGTAGACTCCGCGTGCTCGTCCCGATAAATGATACAATTGTTCATGCACACATGGTATTTCACATGCGGTAAATCTAGAGGACACACGATTTTCTTCGCCTCCTCGAAACTGGTCGGGCACTTGTTCCCCTTGGGAAGACGTTCGTGCCAGAATGACATGTTCTCGTCGAAGCATGCGTCGGTCATTTTGTGTTTTACCTTCATCTCCAGAGCCATGAGCGTTACTTTCAGGCGGGTATCCTCGGGCCTGCATCCTTCATACAATGGAGTAACCGCGTCTATCTCCAGTTGATCCAGCTTGGCTTTCTCTCGGGCGGCAGCTCTTGCGTTATCCGTGTGCTTGAGAAGCAGCTCTTGAATATGAGGGTCCTGCACCCAGCCTCCATCGTCATCTGCTCCGGCATCTTCATCTTCATGATCATGCCCTTCGTCTTGATCTTCCTCATCATTATGTATGACATCTTCTACATGATGACTGTGTACAGCATCACCGTCGTGATCATGCCCTAGAGATTCTTCGTCTTCTCGCCCGCCCTCACTGCGGTGGTACTTTTCTTGTTGCCCTTCCTCATTTCTTGCCTGGCCCCGGCCATGGACGACTTCATAGTCATCTTCATCACCTTGCCACCGATAGCCATCCATGAAACCACGCAAGAGCAGGTGGTCTCGCACCTGCCCGGAATCCGGGTCCGCAATAAGGCTCTTCAGCTTGCATCTTCGACACGGGCATCTTATCTCCGTCTCGTTCTTTTGAAGCATCTCGGCCTTCGTGGAGCTCAAAAACCTATTCATGATGCCTTCAGTCATCGTGCGGACCATGGTCGCCTGCGGGGTAGAGCAAAACGATATTTTAGAACCAAGAAAAAATTTGGCATGACCTTCCCTAAAAATAGGACCAAAAAGAATGCATAGTGCCAAAATTCTCGCCGAAACGGAAATGAATCAAAACATTCCGGCAAAATATTGGCAACTATCGCATTTCAAATACGGGTACCTTCAAACACAAACATATATGCAACACCAGAAACACATGCAACACCACAAACATACATAGATCTAGCTAGGCCACAAAAATTGCATGTGCATGTTGTTGGAGCGAGCTAGGGAGAAAAAAAGTAGATCTACATCATGAAGATAGCTTTCCCCTTACTTACCTATAAAAAAAGGTAATTTCACCACTTAATTTTGACGAATCTATGGTGGAAATGAGGTGAGGAGGAGGAGGCAGCCGAAAGCTTGGAGAAGGAGGTTGTCGGTGTACTAGAATAGGGGTACCCTAGTACCCCGAACTTGTGCACGGGCAGTTGCAGCACCCCGCGGCAAGGCTTGCCGGGCGAACGCCAAGATCCTCCAAGGTTCCCTTGGAGCCATCCAAGAACAAAGTATTTAAACTAAGGAGACAAGGCCCCGGCAAGAGGAGCTTGCCGGGAAGGTCAACCAAGGCACTCCAAGGAACTTGCCGCGACGCGCCACGCGCTCCGGCAAGGCAACAAGGCCCCGACAAGAGGAGCTTGCCGGGAAGACTAAACAAGGTACCCCGAAGCCCGGTGAGCGACGAGCTTCTGGACCCGACAAGATAACAATAGCGGCAAGGCGCTTGCCGCGGCAGGCGGCCACTCTGTGCCCACGCTCCAGCGCATCCACCAACGTGTCGCTCTGGGGACCTCTCCAGGCGCGCGTGGCGGGAGGCTGTGCAGCCAGCGGTGCGCAGTGGCATGCGAAGCTGACAAGATCACCATCGTGGCAAACGGTGGCGCCCCTAACGGTCCTTTTCTGCACTATTTGGGCGACTCAGACGGGCATTTAATGCCCTTGTCCCCTGCCGTCAGGGTTAGGTAGGGTGCACTGTATAAGTAACTGTATCAACTACCTCGCTTTTTACATTTGTACCCTCCTCTGCGTTGCCACCTGTCGGTGACCCCTTTAGCGTATAAAAGGAGGCCCATGCGCAACATAGAGGGGGTTCGGACAGGGAAAAAGGCTCGACTCACTCCGAAGCCAGAAAAACCTTAGCTCTCACGAGCAAGAACACAAGATAATACAACTAGACAAGCAGCAGTAGGGGTGTTATCTCTCTGGAGAGCTCCGAAGCTGGGTAAACTGCTCGTGTGCTTCGCCTCGATCCGCTCTTCGTGCTATCTCCGCCCCCCACCAAACCGAAAGGGGCCCGGTCCGCCGGCCCCATAGGTGTTCGTGGATCAGTTTCCCCCGACATCTTTGGCGTGCCAGGTAGGGGGCGTCGAGATTGTGTGAACCTGATCCGGCGTTCACACGAGCTAGATCTTCATTCCCTTCATCAACATGCCATCGAAGAAGAAGACTTCGGCGGCAGCCGCTCCGTCCGTGTCACTTCCGCCACCGTTGGAGCAAACGGGTGGTGGAATGGACGCCGGCGGAAGAATGGACGTCGACGAGGAAGCTCATGATGCCGCCAAGTCCAAGAACAAGGCTGCACAAACCTCGGTGACTGTACGTGTTCCACACCACTCTCAAGAGGCGCAAGACCAACAGCGTCATGGCACTAGCAGTGCCATACGCATGATAGCCCAAGACCAAGATGGTGGATCTCGGGGCGCTCAAGACCAGCATGCGCACCAGCATATCAGCACGAGCGGGGCACGGTCGCCTGGACGGGATACTGATCCTTCTAACGTAGTTAGAAGTTCGAGCACGCCCCGCTCCTCGCGCCGTCCGCCACTGCCACCCACCACTCCAGCAGAAGCTTTGGCACGAGCTCAACTTCTCCTAGATTACCCTCCGACGTCGGACAAGATCGACGAATGGAGGGCCACCATTCAGAGTCTCATCGGCTACGCCAACGGCGACACTCCACGGCGGCCGAGCGCGTCGCCGCCGCGGCAGGGTTGCCGGACGCGAGCCGGTGGCGACGAAACGGGCGGAGGTGCAACTACCATGCAATCACCGCCCCGAAGGCCAAGATCGCCGACTCGCCGGATCTACCTCGACAGCGACTCCACTGCATCGTCGGATCCACGAGCTCGTCGCGATCAGCGCCAAGTTCTTCATGATCGACAACAAGAAGACGCTCGAACCCGCATCGAGCGCGGAAGAGAAGCGCGACGTCAATCCGACAAGCGCGCTGGGCCCTCCGTTGACATGCATGCGCCAAGGGAACCAGGCGATCTGCCGTATGCGGTAGGTTGTCCTGCATTCACTCGTGAGCTGCGGCAAGTCCAGTGGCCCAGCACAAAGAACTTCAAGCCAGACGTACCAGAGAAGTACGACGGCAAGACGCATCCGTCGGAGTTCCTCAATATCTACACCATTGCGGTACAGTCTGCCGGGGGACGAGATGACAAGATCCTTGCCAACTACTTCCCGCTGGTGCTCAAGCCCAACGTCAGATCCTGGCTCATGCACTTGCCGGACAACTCCATATCCTCTTGGGCTGATCCGTGCCATCAGTTTGTCGGCGCCTTCACAGGCGGACACAAGCCTCATGGCCAGGAGAGTGATCTTCATCTGCTCGCCCAAAAGGAAGGAGAGCCCCTATGCAAGTACATTCAGAGCTTCAGCAGTGTGCAGCACAACATCCCAGACGTCCACCCTGCCGCAGTGATCAGCGCGTTCCATCAGAACGTGCGAAACCGCAGGATGCGAGAGGAAATGGCGATGTGCAAGATCAGGGACGTTAGTGAGTTATATGCACTGGCCGACAAGTGTGCACGTGCTGAGGAAGGGAGGAGACTCCCCGGAGAAAATATAGGAGCGGGAGGATCTGACAGTGAAGATGCTGCCTCGACAAGGAAAAACCGGCGGCGGAACAACAGAAGGAGGAAAGGCAAAGAAGTGCTAGTTGTTGAGCAGTCCGGCAACGGTGGCGGCACCATGGAAGCCAAAGCTGGTGACTCCGGCAAGGAGATTGCCGCGGAGGTGGCGGTCGCCGACAAGTAGGACAACACCAACAAGCAGTATTGCAAGATTCACCGCACCAAGGGCCATGATCTCCAGAACTGTAAGAAAGTCGAACAGCTTGTTGAGCAACAGAAAGCTGAATACGAGCGGCGCGACAAGGAGAAGGCCCAGGAAGGAACTGGTGGATCCGGCAAGAAACGTCCCGGCCGAGGAGGACGCCCCGGCAAGGCCAAGCAGCGGCAAGGAGACAGACCTCCTCGTGGCCGCGACAAGGATGAAGATGATAACGACGATGAAGACATGGATGACGAGGAGACTGATGAGCAGGAGTTCCAGAAAGCCACAGAGGTCCTGTGCGTTGACGGTGGTGCTTCTCTGCATACCTTGCACCGTCAGCTCAAGCAGTGGGTGCGGGAAGTTAATGCAGCAGAACCACCCGTCGAGTCACGCAAGCCTCTGAAATGGTCCGGCACGCCTATCATCTTTGATATTGAGGACCACCCGGATCGCATAACTGCGGTCGGGTGCTTGCCAATGTTGGTTTCACCAACAATCCGCAACCTCAAGGTCACTAAGATGCTAGTTGAAGGCGGGGCCGGCTTGAACTTGATCTCCTCCGCGGTGCTCTAGAAACTCCAGATCCCTGATAGCGAGCTCGAAGAGACCGGCACATTTCAAGGAATCAACCCGGGAAGGAGCAAGCCAAAGGGAAAGATCACGTTGCCGGTAACATTTGGCAGCAAGCTGAACTTCAGGACTGAGAGGGTCACGTTTGACGTTGCCGACTTTCCATTACCTTACAATGGAATCCTTGGCCGTCCGGCCCTCGCCAAGTTCATGGCAGCCTCTCACTATGCGTACAACGTACTGAAAATGCCAGGCCCGATAAGTGTCATCTCTGTCCCTGGCGACAAGAAGGATGCTCTTATCTGTGCCGACAAGATCTACTGGGAAGCAGCAGCCGCAGCAGAACGCAGGACACTTGCCGCTGAAGCTCCCGAGGGGAAGAAGAAGACCAAGTCCGGCAAGAGCTCTGATGCCCACTCCGGCAAGCGCACCTCTTCGGAGTGCTGCGCTACCGTCGAGGACGCACCATCGAGCTCCACCGGCAAGCGTAAGAAGGCAATGGCAGCTCCACCTGAGACCAAGAAGGTGTCCGCCAAGGAGGGCGGCACTGGTGGTACCTTCACCATCAGCGCCACTCTTGACCCCAAATAGGAAAGCGCGCTCGTTGCTTTCCTGCTGGGCGAATGTCGACGTGTTTTGCGTGGCAACCGTCTGATATCCCCGGTGTTCCCAGGAAAGTAATTGAGCACCACCTTGCCGTCTGTCCTCATGCGCGGCCCGTCAAGCAGAGAGTCAGGAAGCAGGCAGTAGAGCGCCAAGAATTCATCGCAGAAGAAATCAAGAAGTTGGAAGCAGCAGGCCTTGTCAGAGGAGTGCTCCATCCCACGTGGTTGGCCAATCCTGTTGTTGTGCGCAAGGCTAACGGGAAATGGAGACTTTGTATTGACTTCACTGATGTTAATAAATCTTGTCCCAAAGACCCATTTCCCTTGCCGCGTATTGACCAGATTGTTGACTCCATAGCCGGATGTGATTTGCTTTCATTTCTTGATGCATACTCAGGATACCATCAGATCTTCATGGCAGAAGAGGATGAAGAGAAAACTGCATTTATCACCCCGTGTGGCACGTACTGCTTCGTACGGATGCCTTTCGGTTTGAAGAATGCTGGTTCAACATTCGCAAGGGTAGTCCATCATGCTTTTGAGCCGCAAATGCACAGAAATGTGGAAGCTTATATGGATGACATAGTGGTCAAGAGCAAGAACAAGGCGACCCTGATTCAAGATTTAGACGAGACATTTGCAAATCTGCGCAAGATCAACCTCAAGCTTAATCCCGAGAAGTGCATGTTTGGAGTCCCTTCCGGCAAGCTTCTCGGGTTCTTCGTGTCTCAGCAGGGAATTGAAGCCAATCCCGACAAGATCAAAGCCATTGAGCAGATCGAAGCACCAAAGCGCGTCAAGGATGTACGAAGGCTTGCCGGTTGCGTGGCTGCTCTCAGCAGGTTTATCTCTAGATCTGCTGAGCGCGCCCTGCCATTTTTCAAAATTTTGAAAAAGGCAAGTCCAGTAAGATGGACTCCGGAAGCGGAGGCTGCGCTGCAGGACTTGAAGAGATACCTGTCCTCCACTCCAACGCTTGTCGCACCTAAACCGCAAGAGAAGTTGCTGCTGTATATAGCGGCAACCAATCAAGTGGTTAGTGTTGCGTTAGTGGCAGAGAGGGAGGCGGATGATGAGCCAGCAACCACGACAGATCCATCCAGCGACAAGCAGGGGGCTTCGCCGACAAGCTCTGGTCCCGACAAAGATGGATCTGCGCAGGAGTATGATAAGATGCCAAAGAGAATGGTGCAGCGCCCAGTTTACTTTGTCAGTTCTCTTCTGCAGGGGGCTAGATCAAGGTACTCTGGTGTGCAGAAGTTGCTTTTCGGCTTCCTCATGGCTTCGAGAAAGCTGCGCCATTACTTCCAAGCACATGAGATCACAGTCGTCACTCGCTTTTCGCTGAAGAGGATACTGCAAAATCCAGAAGCAACGGGCAGGATTGTCGAGTGGGCGCTGGAACTGTCAAGCTTTGGCCTCAAGTTTGAGAGCACTTCAACTATCCAAAGCAGAGCATTGGTAGAGTTCATAGCAGAGTGGACGCCAACCCCAGATGAAGAAATTCCAGAAACGAGCATCCCTGTCAAAGAGGCAAGCAAAGAGTGGCTGATGTACTTTGATGGTGCCTTCTCGCTGGAAGGCGCCGGTGCAGGTGTGCTGCTTGTCGCACCCACCGGAGAGCACCTCAAGTACGTAGTCCAGATGCACTTTCCCAAGGAGCAAGCAACCAACAATACCGCAGAGTATGAAGGATTGCTTGCCGGACTCAGAATCGCAGCAGACCTTGGGATCAAGAAGCTCATTGTCAGGGGTGACTCACAGCTTGTCGTCCGCCAAGTGAACAAGAACTACCAGAGTCCATTGATGGAAGCATATGTTGATGAAGTGAGGAAGCTAGAAGAGCACTTTGACGGCCTACAAATGGAGCATATCCCAAGAGCTCAGAATGACATTGCTGATGACCTGTCAAAGTGCGCCGCACTAAAGTTACCGGTGGAACCAGGGATCTTTGTGCTTAAGTTGACTCAACCATCCATAACACCATCAACTGGACAAACCAAGAAGAGGAAGTTGGTTTCTGGTGACTACTTTCCGGCAGAGCTCCCCGAAGCCGCCGCCAAGAAAGTCCCCAAGATCAACACCAAGGAGGCCGACGGGCAGTCTGCTCCGACAAGCCTTATGGTTTGTTCCGTTGAAGCAGACGCTCCCAACAAGTTTTGCTCCGGCAAGCTTGCCGGGGAACATCAAGCTCCGGTAGGACCACAAGTCCTTGCCGTGGAAGCAGATGTTCCCGCAGCAGCAGATGTGCCTTTAGTCCTTGTTGTCGAGCCACAAGCTCCAGCATGGGCACAGCAGATTGTCCACTTCCTTCAGACAGGAGAACTTCCCGAAGAACAAGAAGAAGCGGAAAGAGTAGCCCGACAGTCAAGTATGTACCAGTTTGTCGATAGCATACTGTACAGAAGAAGACTCAACGGTGTGAAATTGAAGTGTATTCGCCGGGAAGATGGACAAAAGCTGTTGGTAGAGATACATGGAGGCATATGTGGCCATCACATTGGCGCAAGAGCACTTGCCGGCAAAGCTTTCCGGCAAGGCTTCTTTTGGCCGACAACCCTCCAGGATGCAACTGCACAAGTAACCAAGTGTGAAGCGTGCCAGTTCCACTCCAAACAGATACACCAGCCAGCTCAAGCTCTCCAGACGATCCCTTTATCCTGGCCGTTTTCGGTCTGGGGGCTCGATATCCTCGGCCCCTTCCCCCGAGCTGTCGGGGGCTTTGAGTACTTGTACGTCACAATCGACAAGTTCACAAAGTGGCCGGAAGTGCAGCCAGTGAGGAAGGTGACAGCACAGTCAGCAGTCAAGTTCTTCAGGTCAATTGTTTGCCATTTTGGGATCCCTAACAGGATCATCACCGACAACGGCACGCAATTCACGAGCCGCACCTTCATGCAGTATGTCCAAGACCTTGGCGCCAAGGTCTGCTTCGCTTCTGTTGCTCATCCGAGAAGCAACAGTCAAGCAGAGAGGGCAAATGCTGAAGTGCTGCGCGGGCTCAAGACCAGAACTTTCGATAGGCTGCGCAAGTGCGGAAGAAACTGGATTGAGGAGCTGCCGGTGGTTCTTTGGTCGATCAGAACGACGCCAAATCGAGCCACTGGCCAGACACCTTTTGCTCTAGTCTACGGAGCAGAGGCAGTTCTCCCCACGGAGCTCGTATACGGATCGCCTCGAGTGCTCGCTTATGATGAGCTTGAGCAAGAATAGCTGCGGCAAGACGACGCGCTGCTCCTTGAGGAAGATCGTCTTCAGGCTGCTGTACGAGCTGCTCGATACCAGCAAGCTTTGCGCAGCTACCATAGCCGCAAAGTTAAGGCCAGAAGCTTCGAGGAAGGCGACCTTGTTCTTCGGCGCGTTCAGTCCGCCAAGAATTCCAACAAGTTGACGCCGAAGTGGGAAGGCCCTTATCGGTGAGACAAGTCACAAGGCCTGGCGCTGTCCGCCTTGAGACCGAAGATGGCATTCCGGTGAGCAACTCCTGGAACATAGAACATCTTCGTAAGTTTTTCCCATAGGGCGCGGTTGCCGGAACCCCGTTCCGGCAACCACCTTTTGTACAAGTCTTGCCGCTGTTGCATGTAGTCCTTTGTACAAAGCCAGGTGCAGATCCCGTGCATAAAAAGAACCCCATGTGCTCCACACAACTTGTCCATTTCATGCATTAGTTCCTCTCTTGCATGCGATTATCTGACACTTTGTGCAGCACCTACATCCGGTAAGCAGTAACGAGCCGAAGAGCTCCATATTATTATTTTCTCTTCTTTCTCCTTTTTTAAAGGAAAAGAAGGTTCCCTCGCACACAAGTTTGCC
>NC_041386.1:460687648-460782856 GCF_002162155.2 Triticum dicoccoides | reverse complement strand
GGTATGGACCAGGCGTCGTTCAAGCAAAGACTTGCCTTACCGGGAAGCAAACGACAGAAAAGCTAAGTTGCCAAAGTTTGAGCAATCAGTTTTAAAATTTTTGAGTTATCTTCCTCGAACGACCCTGCTTTGTATGGAAAACCTGTGCGCGAAGGAACCGACTCGTGGCTAGTTGCGCCCTTACTTTGTTTCGAGTCCGCTCAACAGCTTAAGTATGCTGCATCTAGTCGCGACAAGGTTTCTTGTCGGAAGCAGCACCGCCAGCAGGCTGCTGAAGTTCCGCACTCAGCGCTCGCGGCTCGGGTGCCTGCGCCGACAAGTTCCCTAGAAGCGTAGGGTAAAAACATACAAAGGAAGGAATCTAGTAGAGGAAATAACATAGCAATTGACAACAGAAATAAAGTTATATTACAAGATAACTTGCCGCAGCTCTAACAGAATGTTTTCAATAACATGATTAGCAGCGGCAAGGGAAAAGAAGAAATAGACGGCCTAGTCTACGCGTCCGCCCTCGACCCTCTTGATCTCACTCACCTTGTCCACAATGGGTGCGACAAGGGCCTTGAGCGCATCCAGATCGGCGTCAGGCGGCAAGGACCTGAGGACGTTGGTGAAGCTGAGGCCTGGGTTGCGGAAGGCCACCTTCATCAACACCTTCTGGAGAACCCCGGCGCAGATTTTGCGCGACTCGTCGGCCAGCTGATTCGGGATCCTCTCCCGGAGCCGCTGGAGTGCCGTCGCCACGCCCTTGAAGAACAGGCTGAGCTTGGCGCTGGGTTGAAGACTCTTGTCGGAAGGATACCCAAAGTCCTCCATCCCCAGCTGCGCCAGCTCCTCGTTGATGACTGCGGCAATGTTCACCAGACCCTCGGTCCAGTGCTCCACAGTGTCTCTGAACGAGTTCTGGGTAACTGCAATGCTCTCCAGCAGCGCCGCGTCAGCCTTGACCTTCTTCGACAAGGTCTTCTCCCGTTCCTTGGCGGCCTCCAGCGTCTGCGTCTGCGTGCCCAGCTTCAGCTCCAGGTCTGCTTTGGAATCCTTGGCGGCGCTGAGTTCCTTGCCCCTCTCAGCGAGAAGACCTTGCAGCTCACCGTGGGCGGCAGCATCCTTCTCACGCTCGCGCTTGAGCGCGGCAAGCTCCTCACCGCTCTTCCCAATGTTGGCCTCCAGCTGCGCCACCTTCTCCTCCAGCTCTTTCTTGGCGGCCTCTGCAATTGCCGCAGCGTCCTTTGCCTCCTTGAGCGCCCCGCCAAGTGCTTGCTCACGCTCGGCGAGCTCTTCCTCGTAGCTGTCGAGGTTGGCCTTCCGCTGCACTAGTTCACCTTCCCGCGCGGACTGCTTCTCGGTGGCCAGCCTTTGCTCCTCTTCAGCTTCGGCCTTCTCGAGAAGGAAGGCCGTGCGCTCCTCGTCGAGTCGCTCCCGCTCCCGCGCCAGGGACCGGAGAGCTTCTTGATTGTGGCCTTGGAGCTCCTCCGCGCGCTTCTCCATGTCAACTCCCGCCTTCGCGACAAGCGCTTCCCGGGAAGCCAGTTTGGCTTGCCGGGCGCGGTAGAGTGACAGCAGCTTCCACAGCAGCTGCTCCTCCTCAGGCTCGCCGCTGTTGCTGCTGGGCGCGTCAACCAACAACAGTCCAGCAGAGGCGAGCACCTTCCCGTCGAAAGTCTCCCCCTCGACCGGTGCCCTGGGGCTCGACGCCCAGGGTAGCTTGATGAAGATATTGTCACCGGCCTTCAAGTAGGCGCCGGGATGGGGCTCCTCGGAGCCCGGCTCCGCAGAAGCGGCAGAGGGATCGGCGGTCGGTGCAGCGCCCGGCGCTCCTGCGGCCTCAGGGTCGTCAGTGCGATCGCCCGACCCCTCGCCGGCTTCTGCAGCGGCAGCCCCGGCAGCCTCCTCGCCGGCGGTCTCATCAGCACCGGCCCCTTCCTCGCTGGCGCCCTCTGTCTCCATTGGCTCAGCCACAGGTGGGTCTGAAGAACGAAGAAGGGAGGAAAATCAATCAAAAATCCAAGAGAGGAAAACAGAAGAAGCGGAACCCAAGGGAGAGTTTCTGGGCAAGTGGATTACCTGCGCCAAGATCTGCAGTTGCGGCCTCGGTCGCCGCAGGATCAGCAGTGCCGTCCCTTGCTGGAGAGTTCCCCCTTGCCGGAGAGCGCTCCCTTGCCGGGGAATCCTCCCTTGGCGGCGCAGTCGAAGCAGGTGGCACTTCGGGACCAGCTTCCGGGCGCTCCTGATGAGACTGCTCTGCTCCTGCACAAGTCAACAAGCAAGATATCAACAAAGGAAAAAGCACTCAAGCGCGCTCGGCAGCAGAAGGCTAAACTATGAACTTACGCTGGGGGCTGCGCTGGGGGCTGCTTTGAGGGGTGATTGCCGGGTCCGTCAAGGTGGTCTCGGACCCACCTCCTGCTGACACGATGGGGTCATCCTTGATGACGATCACCGCGGCCTTAGCCCTCTTTGCCGCTCTCTGGGCCAGCGTTCTGAAAAGAAAGGAGTCCAGATTGGAGCAAGTCAGATACAAGATATAAACAGCAAGATTGAAGAACTACAAGAGCACCAAAGAAACTCACTCTTCTTCCTCCTCGTCGGAGCTGAGCGCGGAAAGATCGAAGTCCGGCCCCCCTCCGGTGCGGCGAGGTGGAGGAGTAGGATCCCTTGCTCGCTTGGCGGGGGCGGTGGCGGTGGCCCGGGAAGATCCTGCTCCAGTTGCCGCTGTTGCGTGAGGTGCTCCCGCGGCAACATTGCTTGCCACGGTAGAGCGCATCGCACGGCTCGGCGGCTGTTGACCCGGCTGCCGCCCCGCTGCGTCCCCGGCCCTGCGAAGGCGCCTTCTTGGCGGGGCTGGGGGCTCCGCTTGCGGCAAGTTTTCTGAAGGCTCGGGCTCCTCCTCGCCGGCCTCGCTCGGCTCGGCTTCGGAACCGGCAGGCTCCTCCTCGCCCATGAATTCCGCGCGCTCGGCAAGGTTTGCCGCCTCCGCAGCCTCCGCCTCCTCCACAGTGAACCCAAACGCACCCGCGGCAGCTGCGGCCGCAACCTCTTCCGCCCTAGTGGTGATGCGCTGCAGCTCCTCGTCGGTGGTGTCACGGGTGAGGCTCTTCTGCTCATCAGCGTGGACCGGCACCTCCTCCAAGTTGTCAAAGAACGCTTGCACAACGTCATCCGTAGGCTCTTGCCAAGTTGGAACGATTCCATGTGAATCGCACAACGGCATCATGGAGCGGATCCGGTCAAGCGAAGAATTGTTGCACAATGGAACAACGCCCCTCGGCAGCGTGAATGGATGCTGGGGGTCGCGTTTGAATAACTCCAAGAGCATTGCGTCCAGCTCCAAGACGGTGAAGTTGTAGTTGAGGCCCGGCCGCAGCCTCATGATGTCCGCCGAATTCTTGAATTCCCAAGCGGGCCTCCCCCTCTCCTGCAGGGGGGCAATGCGGCGGCGGAGGAAATCTGCCCCGACAGCACCTATGGTGAGCCCGGCAAGCCTGAGGCGAAGAATCCTAGTGATGGCGATCTTCAGCCTCTCGTCTTCCGGGGCCACGTTGCTCCAGTCATTGCCGCGCACTATTGGAGTTTGGCGCACGGCGGTGAAGGGCTGCGGATTCTCCTCGACAATCCAGCACCACTCCGCTCTCCACTCATCCCACTTGCTGCGGAGCTCACCCTCCAAGTATGCCTCCTTCTTGCCGACTCTCGAGATCCAAGCAATCCCTCCGGCAAGCGGCTCTCCTCTCTCTACCCAAGGTATGAAGTAGTGGCGGAAAAGGGCAACACTAGGGTGGACTCCGACAAAGTTTTCGCACAAATGTGCGAAAACTGCCATGGTCAGGACAGCGTTGGGGGTGAAGTCAAGGAGGCGCAAGCCATATGTGTTCATGATATCATAGAAGAACTCCGAGAAGGGCGGGCAGAGCCTGCAATAGAAGAATAGCGCGAAGAATGGGTACCCGTTTGGAGCCGACTCCGAAGCAGCGGCCGGGAGTACCCTCGTGCGCGGATGCGCATGCGTCTCCGTCGCCCAAAAAAGGTAGAAGTACTCCCTCAGCTCCTGCACGTCGAGCTGAGGGGAGAAGACCGCCCGCTCCTTCCGCAGCGCCGCGAGCCGCTGCGCCTCGGCCGACTTCACACCCTTTCCTTTGTCGGCTTTCAGGGCCATGGCGGAGGTGGTGAGGGAGATCGACGGCGTGGTGATGCTGGTGGCAATGGGGGGCGGAGCGCTGCTCTCTCGGCTTCGAGAAGAAGGGGGGAGCGGCGGAGGTTCGTGAAGAAGAAGTAGCAGCAACCAGCGAGGGGGAACGAACTGCCCCTGTTTCCTCTGCTTATAAAGAGGGACGGGGCGGACGTTTCGGCCTTCCGAATAAACAACCACCCACGATCTCTCCCACGATGCCGCATTCAACGCGTGCTGTTATGGGAGAGCGCGGTGGATACGGAGCGAGATTAGGCGTGGCCCAGCCCGCGTGTGCCCGTGCCCTGTCTTGGGCCTGGCCCAACAGCGCTCGGCACCATGTCTGGCCCAGGCCCGGGGGCTCCTGTCGGTGTACTAGAATAGGGGTACCCTAGTACCCCGAACTTGTGCACGGGCAGTTGCAGCACCCCGCGGCAAGGCTTGCCGGGCGAACGCCAAGATCCTCCAAGGTTCCCTTGGAGCCATCCAAGAACAAAGTATTTAAGCTAAGGAGACAAGGCCCCGGCAAGAGGAGCTTGCCGGGAAGGTCAACCAAGGCACTCCAAGGAACTTGCCGCGACGCGCCACGCGCTCCGGCAAGGCAACAAGGCCCCGACAAGAGGAGCTTGCCGGGAAGACTAAACAAGGTACCCCGAAGCCCGGTGAGCGACGAGCTTCTGGACCCGACAAGATAACAACAGTGGCAAGGCGCTTGCCACGGCAGGCGGCCACTCTGTGCCCATGCTCCAGCGCATCCACCAACGTGTCGCTCTGGGGACCTCTCCAGGCGCGCGTGGCGGGAGTCTGTGCAGCCAGCGGTGCGTAGTGGCATGCGAAGCTGACAAGATCACCATCGTGGCGAACGGTGGCGCCCCTAACGGTCCTTTTCTGCACTGTTTGGGCGACTCAGACGGGCATTTAATGCCCTTGTCCCCTGCCGTCAGGGTTAGGTAGGGTGCACTGTATAAGTAACTGTATCAACTACCTCGCTTTTTACATTTGTACCCTCCTCTGCGTTGCCACCTGTCGGTGACCCCTTTAGCGTATAAAAGGAGGCCCATGCGCAACGTAGAGGGGGTTCGCACAGGGAAAAAGGCTCAACTCACTCCGAAGCCAGAGAAACCTTAGCTCTCACGAGCAAGAACACAAGATAATACAACCATACAAGCAGCAGTAGGGGTGTTATCTCTCCGGAGAGCTTCGAAGCTGGGTAAACTGCTCGTGTGCTTCGCCTCGATCCGCTCTTCGTGCTATCTCCGCCCCCCACCGAACCGAAAGGGGCCCGGTCCGCCGGCCCCATAGGTGTTCGTGGATCAGTTTCCCCCGACAGAGGTGGAGGGAATGAAGTGGGGAAAGTGAGTGGGTAGGTGTGGGGTTGTCCAAAATATCTTGTTGGGGTCCCAGGTTACTAATGGCGCACCACAAGGAAATGCGCCATTAGTAACCCTGGTTACTAATGGCGCACCTGCAGGTGGTGCGCCATTAGAAGTTTTGCAAAAAAGTAAAAAATATAAATATATATACTAATGGCGCACCGTGTAATAGTGCGCCATTACTAGTTTAAACTAGTAATGGCGCACTGTGAAACGGTGCGCCATTAGTAGTTTTGCAAAAAAAAGAATAAGAAAAAAATTACAGTAATGGCGCACTCTCTCCATGGTAATGGCGCATTGTCGACCTGATGCGCCATTAGTATGTATGGAAAAATGGAAAAAAAAAATACTAGTGCCGCACCCTGTTTCTAGTGCGCCATTAGTGTCTTCCACACTAATGGCGCATCACCAACAGGTGCACCATTAGTATATAGTAGTGGCGCACTACTTCCCTGGTGCGCCATTAATATCAATCCTATCTATAGCCCTTCTCCTAGAAGTGTCTCCTGTTTATTGAATGCTTGCAGATTCCAGCTTAGTCCAATGCACGTGCACTGTTATTATTATTCACATCATTCGGTCGCGCAAGTGAAAGGTAATTATGATGATATATGATGGACTGATTGAGATGGGAGAAGCTGGTATGAACTCGACCTCTCTTGTTTTTGTAAATATGATTAGTTCATCATTCCTGATCCAGCCTATTATGAATAAACATGTTTGCAATGACAACTAGAGATTATAGTTGCTTATGCCATGCATAATTAGCTAGGAGCTTATAATGGTTTACCTTGCGTGCCAACATGTTATTAAAATGGTTGTGATGTGGTATGATAGGGTGGTATCCTCCTTTGAACGATTTGAGTGGCTTGACTTGGCACATGTTCACGCATGTAGTTGAAACAAAATCAACATAGCCTCTACGATATTTATGTTCACGGTGCATTATATCCTACTCATGCTTGCATTCGGTGTTGATTAATTTTAATGCATGTTCATGACTATTGTTGCTCTCTAGCTGGCCACTTCCCAGTCTTTTTCTAGCCTTCACATGTACTAAGCGGGAATACTGCTTGTGCATCCAATCCCATAAACCCCAAAGTTATTCCATATGAGTCCACTATACCTTCCTATATGCGGTATCTACCTGCCATTCCAAGTAAATTTGTATGTGCCAAACTCTAAACCTTCAAATAAACATTCTGTTTTGTATGCTCGAATAGCTCATGTATCAACTAGGGTTGTTCGTATCTTCCATGTTAGGCGGGTTATTCTCAAGAGGAGTGGACTCCGCTCCTCATTCACGAGAAAATGGCTGGTCAACGGGATGCCCAGTCCCATGCTTTATGCAAATCAAATCAAAATAATTGCAAAGAAAACTCCCCCTGGGACTATTGTTGGTTGGAGGCACTCGTTGTTTCGAGCAAGCCATGGATTGATGCTTGTTGGTGGAGGGGGAGTATAAACTTTACCATTCTGTTTGGGAACCGCCTATAATGTGTGTAGCATGGAAGATATCTTCATCTCTTGGTTGTTATGTTGACAATGAAAGTATACCGCTCAAAATATTATTCATCTCTATTTCAAAACCGATCTCTGGCACCTCCACAAATCCCTGCTTCCTTCTGCGAAGGGCCTATCTATTTACTTTTATGTTGAGTCATCATCCTCTTATTGAAAAGCACCAGTTGGAGAGCACAATTGTCATTTTCATTCATTACTGTTAGTTTACATTGAGTATGACTTGACTGGATCTCTTTTACCATGAATTACAATGTCTAGTCAGTCCTTGATCTTTAAAGGTGCTCTACATTTATGTTTTGCGGTCTCAGAAAGGGCTAGCAAGATACCATCCTGTTATATCATATTATGATTGTTTTGAAAAAGTGTTGTCATCTGAGATTTATTATTATTGCTCGCTAGTTGATTATCCCATTGATATGAGTAAACATGAGACCTAAGAGTTATTGTGAATATGGTTAGTTCATAATCTTTGCTGAAAACTTGAATGTCGGCTTTACATATTTACAACAACAAGAGCAAATAGAGTTTGTATAAGTTTTTCTTTATCACTTTTAGTTTGTCAACTGAATTGCTTGAGGACAAGCAAATGTTTAAGCTTGGGGGAGTTAATACATCTCCATCGTATCTACTTTTCCAAACACTTTTGCCCTTGTTTTGGACTCTAACTTGCATGATTTGAATGGAACTAACCTGGACTAACGCTGTTTTCAGCAGAATTGCCATGGTGTTATTTATGTGCAGAAACAAAAGTTCTCGGAATGACCTGAAACTCCACGGAGCGTATTTTTGGAAATAATAAAAAATACTGGCAAAATATCAAGGCCAGGGGCCCACACCCTAGCCACGACGGTGGGAGGCGCCTGCCCCCCTGGGCGCGCCCCCTACCTCGTGGGCCCCCTAGAGCTCCACGACCTCAATCCTGACTCCATATATTCGTGTTCAGGGAGAAAAAAATAAAGGAGAAGGATTCATCGTGTTTTACGATACGGAGCCGAAGCCAAGACCTAAACTCTCTCGAGAGGGCTGATCTGGAGTCCGTTCGGGGCTCCGGTGAGGGGAATCCGTCGCCATCGTCATCATCAACCATCCTCCATCACCAATTTCATGATGCTCACCGCCGTGCGTGAGTAATTCCATCGTAGGCTTGCTGGACAGTGATGGGTTGGATGACATTTATCTTGTAATCGAGTTAGTTTTGTTAGGGTTTGATCCCTAGTATCCACTATGTTCTGAGATTGATGTTGCTATGACTTTGCTATGCTTAATGCTTGTCACTAGGGCCCGAGTGCCATGATTTCAGATCTGAACCTATTTTGTTTTCATGAATATATGAGAGTTCTTGATCCTATCTTGCAAGTCTATAGTCACCTACTATGTGTTATGATCCGGCAACCCCGAAGTGACAATAATCGGGACCACTTCCGGTGATGACCGTAGTTTGAGGAGTTCATGTATTCACTATGTGTTAATGCTTTGGTCCGGTACTCTATTAAAAGGAGGCCTTAATATCCCTTAGTTTCCGCTAGGACCCCGCTGCCACCGGAGGGTAGGACAAAAGATGTCATGCGAGTTCTTTTCCCTAAGCATGTATGACTATATTTGGAATACATGCCTACATCACATTGATGAATAGGAGCTAGTTCTGTGTCACCCTAGGTTATGACTGTTACATGATGAACTGCATCCGGCATAATTCTCTATCACCGATCCATTGCCTACAAGCTTTCCATATATTGTTCTTCGCTTATTTACTTTTCCGTTCCTATTGCTATCATCACTACAAAACACCAAATATATTACTTTTGCTATCGTTACCTTTTGCTACCATTACCACTACTATCATATTACTTTTCTACTAAACACTTTGCTGCAGATATTAAGTTATCCAGGTGTGGTTGAATTGACAACTCAGCTGCTAATACTTGAGAATATTCTTTGGTTCCCCTTGTGTTGAATCAGTAAATTTGGGTTGAATACTCTACCCTCGAAAACTGTTGTGATCCCCTATACTTGTGGGTTATCAAGCAACAGCAGATTGAGAGCCGTAAAAGGAAGTATGGACAAGGGAAGTACAATTCAGGAGCCCAGCAGAAGCCTCGATTTACCCCAAACTCGGGAGGATATACCCATAACCATGGAGGCCACACTCACAATGGAGGAAGTACGCATAACCATAGTGGCCCCAAGAACGAAAACAGGAATGGAGCAGGCAGCAATCAGAACCGCTCTAACCCAGCCACACCCGCCAAGAAGGATCAAAGTCACATTACTGGTTTCAAGTGCGGGAAGACTGGGCACTACGCCAATGATTGTCCGGAGTTGAAGAACGGAAATGGCAATGGAAGCGCTGGGAAGAAGCCCAACGCTTTCAACAGGGGACAAGTGAACCACGTGAACGTGGAGGAGGTTGAAGAGCAGCCAGATGTAGTTATTGGTAAGTTTTTGGTTAAGTCATTTGCCTCTCTTGTTCTATTTTGATACTGGTGCATCGCATTCATACATTTCAAGGGGATTTGTGGACAAGTTTAAGTTACCCACCGTAGCCCTTAGGACATCCTTGTTAGTAAGCTCACCAGGTGCAGAGTATATGGCCAGTCGATGGTGCGATCGGATACCCTTAACCATTGGTAGCCATGTTTTCCCCTTAGACCTAATAATTTTGGAGTCACAAGGATTGGATGTGATACTGGGAATGGATTGGTTATCGAAGTATGGAGGAAATATTAACCGTGCTAGTAGGTCAATTCTACTCACCACCCCGGAGGGAAAAAGGATCAAGTATGTATCCAGGCATGCGCCAAGGAGAACCCAAGTAAATTCTCTCTCAGGAGTTGTTCAGGAGGAAGTGCCTGTAGTGAAGGATTACCCAGACGTATTTCCAGATGAGTTACCAGGCATGCCGCCAGATTGAGACATTGAGTTTTTGATAGAGTTATTGCTAGGCACTGGACCAATATCAAAGAGACCATACCGGATGCCCGCAAATGATCTAGAGGAGATTAAGAAGCAGATTAAGGAGTTATTGGAGAAAGGCTACATTCAACAAAGCTCGTCACCATGGGGAGCCCCAGTGCTCTTGGTTGAGAAGAAGGATGGATCATTAAGAATGGTTGTTGATTATCATGCGTTGAATGAAGTGATGATCAAGAACAAGTACCCACTTCCGATGATCAATGATCTGTTTGACAATCTGCAAGGAGCTAAAGCATTCTCTAGGACCGATCTGCATACTGAATATCACCAGTTGAAGATCCGAGAACAGGATATACCTAAGACCGCCTTCACCACAAGGTACGGGCTATATGAGTATACGGTTATGTCATTTGGATTGACTAACGCCACTGCCTATTTTATGAGCATGATGAACAAGGTATTCATGGAGTTCTTGGATAAGTTTGTTGTGTTGTTCATTTATGATATTTTGGTATACTCGAAGAATGAAGAGGAACACAAGGAGCATTTGCGTTTAGTTCTCGAGAAGCTCGGGGAACATCAGTTATATCCCAAGTTTAGTAAGTGTGAGTTTTGGTTGAAGGAAGTTGGATTTATTGGACATGTTATATCAGGAGAAGGTATAGCAGTGGATCGCACCAAGGTTCAGTCAGTCACTGAGTGGTTGGCACCCACCTCAGTTGGAGAGATCTGCAGTTTTCCTGGACCCGCGGGATACTATCGGATATTCATTGAGAATTTTTCCAAGATTGGAAAGCCTATGATGACATTGTTAAAGAAAGATACTAACTTCAAATGGACAAAAGAATGTGAAGCAAGTTTCCAGGAGTTGAAGGAATGTTTGGTTACAACCCCAGTGCTGATTTTGCCAGATATATGCAAGGATTTCCAAGTGTATTGCGACGCATCTCGCTTAGGACTTGGATGAGTACTTATGCAAGACGGAAGAGTTGTTTCATATGCCTTACGATAGCTTCGACCACATGAGTTGAATTATGCCACGCATGATTTGGAGTTAGCAGCTGTAATGCATGCGCTCAAGACCTGGAGACATTTTCTTATTGGAAACCGTTGTGATGTGTACACGGATCATAAGAGTTTGAAGTACATTTTCACGCAGAAGGAGCTGAACCTCAGGCAAAGGAGATGGTTGGAGCTCATAAAGGATTATGATATGAAGTTGCACTATCATCCAGTTAAGGCGAATGTCGTAGCAGATGCCTTGAGCCGGAAGATTTACACCAATACCCTCGTAAGCAGAGGATTGCCAAAGGAGTTAGCCGAGGATCTCAGGGAGCTTCATTTGTAGATAGTCCCTAGAGGTTTTCTTGCAGCAATGGAGGTTCAGTCAACATTATCGGGAAAGATTCGAGAAGCTCAGAAGGATGCCAAAGAAATTGCCGAGATAAAGGAGAGAATGAGCAAAGGAAAAGCTAGAGGTTTTTGGGAGAATGAGTATGACACCTTGTGGTTTGAGGACCGTGTTTATGTGCCCAATAATTCAGAGATCAGGAAGTTGATACTTCAGGAAGCTCATGACTCGCCCTACTCAATACACACCGAAAACACCAAGATGTATTTGGATTTGAAGGAGCGTTTCTAGTGGACTGGAATGAAGAAAGATATTGCCGAGTATGTGGCTGTATGTGATGTATGTCAAAAAGTGAAGGCAGAACATCAGAAGCCAGCAGGATTAGTGCAGCCTATGATGTTACCCGAATGGGAGTGGGACAAGCTTGGCATGGATTTCATCACTGGATTTCCCAGGACCCGATCGGGATCTGATTCTATTTGGGTAGTAGTGGATCGTTTGACCAAAGTTTCTCACTTTATCCCAGTGAAGACCACCTATACAAGTGCAAAGTTGGCCAAGATATATATGACCAGGATCGTATGTCTGCACGGAGTTCCGAGGACCATTGTATCAGATAGAGGAGCGCAGTTTACTTCAAAAATTTGGCACCAGCTGCACCAGACTTTGGTACCAGGCTAGAGTTCAGTACAACTTTTCACCCGCAGACAGATGGACAGACCAAGAGAGTCAACCAGATTCTGGAGGACATGTTGATAGCTTGTGCACTAGATTATGGATCTAGTTGGGACGACAATTTACCCTACGCGGAGTTCTCATACAACAATAGCTACCATGCCAGTTTGAAGATGGCACCTTTTGAAGCTTTGTATGGAAGGAGGTGTAGGACACCGTTGATGTGGGATGAAGTTGGAGACTGTCAGTTGTTTGGACCGGATTTGATTAAAGAGTCAGAAGAGAAGGTTAAGCTGATTCCAGATAGACTAAAGGTAGCTCAGTCCAGGCAGAAGAGTTATGCAGACTCAAAACACAAGGAGGTAGTCTATGAGATCGGAGACAGAGCATATCTTCGTATGTCACCACTGTGAGGAGTTAAACGCTTTGGAGTAAAGGGAAAGTTAGCCCCGAGATTTGTAGGACCATACCGAGTTTTGGAACGTATGGGAGAGGTGGCCTACAAGTTGGAGTTACCCGAAGGACTGTCAGGAGTTCATGATGTGTTTCACATTTCCCAGTTAAAGAAGTGCCATGCTGAAATGGCCGATATCCCTCTGAGAGATACAGTGCCCCTGGAAGCAATTCAGTTGGATAGTGATCTGACCTATGAGGAGAAACCCATCAAGATTCTCGAGTTTGCCAGCCGAGTTACACGCAGCAAGGTTATCAAGTTTTGCAAAGTTCAGTGGAGCCACCATACCGAGGATGAAGCCACCTGGGAAGGAGAAGATGATCTACGGAAAGACCACCCACACCTATTTTCTAGCCAACCCGAATCTCGAGGGCGAGATTCATCTTAAGGGGGGTAGGTTTGTAACATCCCAAATTTTCAATTTGGAATGTTATAAGTAGGTCATTCATGTATATCATATTTTATTGCATTTTGTTTTGCGATCCTAGAAAATCCTAAGGAACTCAAGGACCAACGGAGAGACTTGGGGATAGCACGATTTCATATTTGATTTTTTTTCAAATATCGAAACAAGGATCATTTTGGTTTTAATTATTTTCCCTTCGAAAATATTTCATATTAAAATATATGAGAGGAGATAATATGACTTCTCCAAAATAAAAGAAATATTGGATGAAAAATGTTAAAATCAAATAAATAATTTTATTTGGATTATTGCTATATTATTTTGAATTAGGAAAAATATGCGTTTTTCAAAATTGCATTAGAGGCTCAAATAAATGTTCACTTTGTCCGCAATATTATTATAGTACCGTGAAAATTTATTTTAGGATTTTTGGACTTTGTTTAGTATTTCTTTTGATACTTTTTCCGCGTCAGGATTACTTTAAAAAAAGTCAACCGACCTATCGGGTCGTGCCCGAGTCGGACTCGTTCGAGCTTAGGCTTTATAAGCCCGAGGCGCCACGAGGCCTAGCCGCTGCCGCCCCAGACCCTAACCCTAGCGCCGCCCAGCCGCCGCCCGCCACCGCGGTGCCACCCGCGCCGCCGCCCGTCGCCTCGCCGCCGCCCGCCGCCTCGGTGGAGTTCGCGCCGCTGATTTTCTTCGCCGGTTTTTGTTGGTTTTATTTTCGGTAAAAACCCTAGGTCGGTTTTATTTTTAGATCGGTTTTTTTTGGTTTAGTTAAATAGCGATGTTTGTCCGAACGTTCGTTTTAATGAACGCTGTTCGTCAGTTAGCCGCAGACAGGAACGTTCGTTCGTTAGCCTGTTCGTCTTGTTTTATTTTCCAGGGATTTTCCGCGATTATTCTCGATCGTGATTTCTGCCCTGATCTTCGTTTTAGTTTATCTTTTTGCTCGTTTATCCAAATCAGGTGAAACAAGCGCCTAGATCTTCATCTTGAAGCCCTCTTTCTGTTTAACCAACTTGAACAAGATTTTGGTACTGTAAAATTTGACTTTAGTCCACATTAGTAAACGGATCTTGTTTCTTTTGTAGTTTGCGTTTCGTTGCTCCGTTTGATTTGATTCTTTTTGCAAACTGGAGTTCTTCAATTGGACTTTCTGGTTATATCTTCTTATTTGAGTTTTACCCATGCATATTTTCTTGAGTGCTTATGTATGCTATTGTTTGTTTGCAATAGAATTCCCGGAGTGCGAAGCGTGCTACTACGAGTCACTAGGTTTTGCGGATCGTCAGCAAGGCAAGTAACACATTGATCATACTCTTTTCATACCCAGTTTTTATGCATTAGTTACAATCCTCAAACACTGCTTGATTAGGATGTGTTTAACTTGTCCGTATTGGGAAGTAGATGATGAGGTAGAACCTATTACCTGTTTTATTATCAAACCTTGGGTGTTACTTCTATGTTATTCTTATATCACCATGCTATGCTCATAGACGTGGATTGACTTTGAGTGTATCCATGACAGATGTGAGATTGTTAACTAATGGTGCAACTTAAGGTGGCAACTTTAATACACATCTGGGTGGATTGTTGGTTTGGGCACCTGGGGTTATACCGGTGTTGTCCTAGGAGATCTCGTGGTTATACCGGGTGATCCTCCTATGGTCCGCCACCCAGGCTCAAAGGGATCATAATATTATTGATACGTCTCCAACGTATCTATAATTTTTGATTGCTCCATGCTATACTATCTACTGTTTTGGACTATATTGGGCTTTATTTTCCACTTTTATATTATTTTTGGGACTAACCTATTAACCGGAGGCCCAGCCCAGAATTGCTGTTTTTTTGCCTATTTCAGTGTTTCGAAGAAACGAAATATCAAACGGAGTCCAAACGGAATGAAACCTTCGGGAACGTGATTTTCTCACCGAACGTGATCCAGGAGACTTGGATCCTACTCCAAGGAGTCAAAGAGGCAGTCACGAGGGTGCGGGCGCCCCCCTAGGGCGCACCCCCCTGCCTCGTGGGCCCCTCGGAGCTCCACCGACGTACTCCTTCCTCCTATATATACCTACGTACCCCCAAACAAACAGATACAGAGCCAAAAACCTAATTCCACCGCCGCCACTTTCTGTATCCACGAGATCCCATCTTGGGGCCTGTTCCGGAGCTCCGCCGGAGAGGGCCGTCATCACGGAGGGCTTCTACATCATCATAGCCTCTCCTATGAAGTGTGAGTAGTTTACCTCAGACCTTCGGGTCCATAGTTAGTAGCTAGATGGCTTCTTCTCTCTTTTTGGATCTCAATACAAAGTTCTCCCCCTCACTTGTGGAGATCTATTCGATGTAATCTTCTTGTTTTGCGGTGTGTTTGTTGAGACCGATGAATTGTGGGTTTATGATCTAGTCTATCTATGAATAATATTTGAATCTTCTCTAAATTCTTTTATGTATGATTGGTTATCTTTGCAAGTCTCTTCTAATTATCCGTTTGGTTTGGACAACTAGATTGGTAGTTCTTGCCATGGGAGAAGTGCTTAGCTTTGGGTTCGATCTTGCGGTGTCCTTTCCCATGACAGAAGGGGCAGTAAGTCATGTATTGCATCGTTGCTATCGAGGATAACAATATGTGGTTTATTTCATATTGCATGAATTTATCTCTCTACATCATTTCATCTTGCTTAAGGTGTTACTCTGTTTTTAACATAATACTCTAGATGCATGCTGGATAGCGGTCGATGAGTGGAGTAATAGTTGTAGATGCAGAATCGTTCTGGTCTACTTGTCACGGGCGTGATGCCTATATACATGATCATGCCTAGATATTCTCATAACTATGCTCAATTCTGTCAATTGCTCAACAGTAATTTGTTCACCCACCGTAGAATTCTTATGCTCTTGAGAGATGCCACTAGTGCAACCTATGGCCCCCGGGTCTATTCTCATCTTATCAATATCCATCACTTTAATCTTGCCTTACTTTTTACTTTGCATCTTTATACGAAAAATATTATATCTATCAGATCTCACTCTCGTAAGTCACCGTGAAGGGATTGACAACCCCTAATCGCGTTGGTTGCGAGTAGCTATCGTTTCATGCAGGTACGAGGGACTTGAGCGTGGCCTCCTACTGGATTGATACCTTGGTTCTCAAAAACTGAGGGAAATACTTACGCTACTCTGCTGCATCATCCCTTCCTCTTCGGGGAAAACCAACACAAGCTCAAGACGTAGCAAGAAGGATTTCCGGCGCCGTTGCCGGGGAGTCTACGCAAAAAGTCAACATACCAAGTACCCATCACAATCCCTACCTATCGCAATACATTATTTGCCATTTGCCTCTTGTTTTCCTGTCCCCCACTTCACCCTTGCCGTTTTATTCGCCCCCCTCTCTCTATCCTCCCTCTCTATTTGCCTCTTTTGCCCGTTTGCTCTTGTCTGCTCGTGTGCTAGTTTGCTTGTTTGTCGCGATGGCTCAAGATAATACTAAATTGTGTGACTTCACCAATACTAACAATAATGATTTTATTAGCACTCTGATTGCTCCTCTTACCGATGCTGAATCTTGTGAAATTAATACTGCTTTGTTGAATCTTGTTATGAAAGATCAATTCACCGGCCTTCCTAGTGAAGATGCCGCTACTCATCTGAATAGCTTCGTTGATTTATGTGATACGCAAAAGAAAAAAGATGTCAATAATAATGTCGTTAAATTGAAGCTATTTCCTTTTTCGCTTAGAGATCGTGCTAAAGCTTGGTTTTGGTCTTTGCCTAAAAATAGTATTGATTCTTGGAACAAGTGCAAAAATGCTTTTATCTCTAAGTATTTCCCTCCCGCTAAGATTATCTCTCTTAGAAACGATATTATGAATTTTAAGCAACTTGATCATGAACATGTTGCACAAGCTTGGGAGAGAATGAAATTAATGATACGTAATTGCCCTACTCATGGTTTGAATTTGTGGATGATTATACAAATTTTTTATGCCGGATTGAATTTTGCTTCTAGAAATCTTTTAGATTCGGCCGCGGGAGGCACTTTTATGGAAATCACTTTAGGAGATGCTACTAAACTCCTAGATAATATTATGGTTAATTATTCTCAATGGCATACTGAAAGATCTTCTAATAAAAAAGTGCATGCGATAGAAGAAATCAATGTTTTGAGTGGAAAGATGGATGAACTTATGAAATTATTTGCTACTAAGAGTGTTTCTTCTAATCCTAATGATATGCCTTTGTCTACTTTGATTGAGAATAACAATGAATCTATGGATGTGAATTTTGTTGGTAGGAATAATTTTGGTAACAACGCTTATAGAGGGAATTTTAATCCTAGGCCATATCCTAGTAATCCTTCTAATAATTATGGGAATTCCTACAACAACTCTTATGGAAATTATAATAAGATACCCTCTGAATTTGAGAATAGTGTTAAAGAGTTTATGAATTCACAAAAGAATTTTAATGCTTTGCTTGAAGAGAAATTGCTTAGAGTTGATGATTTGGCTAGAAACGTTGATAGAATTTCTCTTGAGATTGATTCTTTAAAGATTAGATCTATTCCTCCTAAGCATGATATCAATGAGTCTCTCAAAGCCATGAGAATTTCCATTGATGAGTGCAAGGAAAGAACCGCTAGGATGCGTGCTTCTAAAGATGCCTTTATTAAAGCGTGTTCTTCCAATTCCTATGAAAATCAAGATGAAGATATAAAAGTTATTGATGTGTCACCTATTAAATATTTGTTTTGCAATATGAATCTTGATGAAACTGAATATGATCTTCCTTTACCTAGAAGGCGTCCTAAAAATTTGGAGTATTTAGATCTTTATGATGAAATTGATGAAAGTGGGATTTAAAGAAATAAAAATCTAGATGTTGCTAAACCCACTATATTGTATTTCAAGGAATTTAATTATGAAAGTTGCTCTTTAATTGATTGTATTTCCTTGTTACAATCCGTGCTAAATTCTCCACATGCTTATAGTCAACATAAAGCCTTCACCGAACATATTGTTGATGCCTTGATGCAATCTTATGAAGAAAAACTTGAGTTGAAAGTTTCTATCCCTAGAAAACTCTATGATGAGTGGGAACCAACTAATAAAATTAAAATTAAAGATCATGAGTTTTATGCCTTGTGTGATTTGGGTGCTAGTGTCTCTACTATTCCCAAGACTTTGTGTGATTTGCTAGATTTACATAATTTTGATTATTGCTCTCTAAACTTGCATCTTGCGGATTCCACTATTAAGAAACCTATGGGAAGGATTAATGATGTTCTTATTGTTGCAAATAGAAATTATGTGCCCGTAGATTTCATTGTTCTTGATATAGATTGCAATCCTTCTTGCCCTATTATTCTTGGTAGACCTTTCCTTAGAACGGTTGGTGCGATTATTGATATGAAGGAAGGGAATATTAGATTTCAATTTCCATTAAAAAAGGGCATGGAACACTTTCCAAGAAAGAAAATAAAATTACCATATGAAACTATCATGAGAGCCACTTATGGATTGCCTACCAAAGATGGCAATACCTAGATCTATCCTCGCTTTTATGCCTAGCTAGGGGCGTTAAACGATAGCGCTTGTTGGGAGGCAACCCAATTTTATTTTTATTCCTTGCTTTTAGATCCTGTTTAGTAATAAATAAATTCTTTAGCCTATGTTTTGGTTGTGTTTTTTTGTGTTTTATTAGTGTTTGTGCCAAGTAGAACCGTTGGGAAGACTTGGGGAAAGTCTTGTTGAACTTGCTGTAAAAAACAGAAACTTTAGCGCTCACGAGAACTGCTGTCATTTTTATATGAAATGCTATTTAGTTAATTCTTTTTGAAGATGATTAATAGATAAATTCCTCACGTCCAGCAATTTATTTTAGAATTTTTGGGGTTCCATATCTTGCGCTAGCTACAGATTACTACAGACTGTTCTGTTTTTGACAGATTCTGTTTTTCGTGTGTTGTTTGCTTATTTTGATGAATTTATGGTTAGTAAAATAGTTTATAATCCATATAGAAGTTGGAATACAGTAGGTTTACACCAATATAAATAAATAATGAGTTCATTACAGTACCTTGAAGTGGTCTTTTGTTTTCTTTCGCTAACGGAGCTCACGAGTTTTCTACTTTAAGTTTTGTGTTGTGAAGTTTTCAAGTTTTGGGTGAATTCTTTTGATGGATTATGGAACAAGGAGTGGCAAGATCCTAAGCTTGGGGATGCCCATGGCACCCCCAAGATAATCCAATGACACCAAAAAGTCAAAGCTTGGGGATGCCCCGGAAGGCATCCCCTCTTTCGTCCACTTCCATCGGTAATTTACTTGGAGCTATATTTTTATTCACCAACATGATATGTGTTTTGCTTGGAGTGTCTTGTATTATTTGTGTCTTTGTGTCTTAGTATGCCACAATCATCCTTGCTGTACACACCTTTTGATAGAGCCATACATGAATTAAAATTTGATAGAATACTCTATGTGCTTCACTTATATCTTTTGAGCTAAGTAGTTTTGCTCTATGTGCTTCACTTATATCTTTTGAGCTAAGTAGTTTTGCTCTATGTGCTTCACTTATATCTTTTGAGCGTTATAATTTTGCTCTATGTGCTTCACTTAGATCTTTTAGAGCACGATGGTGGATTTGTTTTAAAGAAACTATTGATCTCTCATGCTTCACTTAAATTATTTTGAGAGTCTTAATAGCATGGTAATTTGCTTAATAATAATATGCTTGGTATTCAAGATTTGTGAAACTTTCTTTTGAGTGTGTTGAATACTAAGAAAAGATTGAAGCATGATAATTCTTTTGAGATATGGAGGTGATAATATTAAAGTCATGCTAGTTGAGTAGTTGTGAATTTAAAGAATACTTGTGTTAAAGTTTGTGATTCCCGTAGCATGCACGTATGGTGAACCGTTATGTGATGAAGTCGGAGCATGATTTATTTATTGATTGTCTTCCTTATGAGTGGCGGTCGGGGACGAGCGATGGTCTTTTCCTACCAATCTATCCCCCTAGGAGCATGCACGTAATACTTTGCTTTGATAACTTCTAGATTTTTGCAATAAGTATATGAGTTCTTTATGACTAATGTTGAGTCCATGGATTATACGCACTCTCACCCTTCCACCTTTGCTAGCCTCTCTAATACCACACACTTCTCGCCGGTATCATACACCCACCATATACCTTCCTCAAAACAGCCACCATACCTACCTATTATGGCATTTCCATAGCCATTCCGAGATATATTGCCATGCAACTTTCCACCGTTCCGTTTATTATGACACACTCCATCATTGTCATATTGCATATTCCAGTACACCGCCAGAGGCATTCATATAGAGTCATATTTTGTTCTAAGTATTGAGTTGTAATTGTTGAGTTGTAAGAAAAATAAAAGTGTGATGATCATCATTATTAGAGCATTGTCCCAGTGAGGAAAGAATAATGGAGACTATGATTCCCCCATAAGTCGGGATGAGACTCCGGACGAAAAATAAAATAAAAAAAAGGGGCCAAAGAAGCCCAAATAAAAAGAGGACATAAAAAAGAGAAAAGGCCCAAATAAAATAAAAAAATGAGAGAAAAAGAGAGAAGGGACAATGTTACTATCCTTCAGTTTGTCCATCAGTTTGGGGGTGACAAGGGCACATCTTAGTAGTAGAATGCAATGAACGATTATAAGCAAATTCAATATGAGGCAAGAATTCTTCCCACATTTTCTTATTATTCTTTAAAACAGCCCTAAGCATAGTAGACAATGTTCGACTGACTACTTCAGTTTGTCCATCAGTTTGAGGGTGACAAGTGGTACTAAAAAGTAGTTTAGTCCCCAACTTAGCCCATTAACATCTCCAAAAGTGGCTAAGAAATTTAGTATCACGATCTGAAACAATAGTATTTGGCACACCATGCAAGCGAATAATTTCACGAAAGAACAAATCAGCAACATTAACAGCATCATCGCTTTTATGACATGGTATAAAGTGTGCCAATTTCGAGAACCTATCCATGACAACAAATATGCTATCCCTCCCCTTCTTTGTTCGAGGTAAACCTAAAACAAAGTCCATAGATATATCCTCCCAAGGAACACTAGGTATAGGCAAAGGCATATATAAACCATGAGGATTGAGTCGTGACTTAGCTTTTTGACACGTAGTGCAGCGCGCAACAAAACGCTCAACATCCCGTCTCATCTTTGGCCAAAAGAAATGTGTAGCAAGTATATCCTCCATCTTCTTGACGCCAAAGTGTCCCATTAATCCTCCTCCATGCGCCTCCTGCAACAACAAAAGACGAACGGAGCTAGCTGGAATGCATAGCTTGTTAGCACGAAACACGAATCCATTGTTAAGAACGAACTTGTTCCAAGTTCTCCCTTCCTTACAATTTTTCAATACATCTTTAAATTCAACATCATGCACATATTGATCTTTGATGGTCTCCAAACCAAATATTTTAAAGTCAAGTTGTGAAAGCATAGTATAACGATGAGACAATGCATCAGCAATAACATTTTCTTTACCCTTCTTGTGTTTAATGACATAAGGGAAAGTCTCAATGAATTCAACCAATTTAGCATGTCTACGGTTCAGTTTTGCTTGACTTTTAATGTGTTTCAAAGATTCATGATCAGAATGTATGACAAATTCCTTGGGCCATAAATAATGTTGCCATGTTTCTAAGGTTTGAACAATAGCATATAATTCTTTATCGTAAGTAGAATAGTTCAGACTAGGCCCACTCAACTTTTCAGAAAAGTATGCAATAGGTTTGCCATCTTGTAATAACACACCTCCTAATCCAATTCCACTAGCATCACATTCAAGCTCAAAAGTCTTATTAAAATCAGGAAGTTGGAGTAAACGAGCATGTGTCAACTTATCTTTCAATACCGTGAAGGCTTCTTCCTGTGCGGTACCCCAAACAAAAGGCACGTCCTTCTTTGTAAGCTCGTTGAGAGGTGCATCAATGGTGTTGAAATCTCTCACAAAAAGCCTATAGAAACCAGTGAGGCCAAGAAAACTCCTCACTTGTGTGACCGTTTTGGGCTGCGGCCAACTCTCAATAGCTTCAATCTAGGCTTTATCAACTTCAATTCCCTGTGGAGTAACAACATATCCAAGAAAAGATACTCGGTCCGTGTAGAAGGTGCACTTCCCAAGGTTACCAAACAAACGTGTATCATGTAGAGCAATAAAAATTAACACGTAAATGTTCCAAATGTTCCTCCAAAGATTTGCTATAAATCAATATATCATCAAAATAGACTACCACAAATCGTCCAATGAAAGCACGTCAAACTTCGTTCTTTAGTCTCATGAAAGTACTAGGTGCATTAGTTAACCCAAAAGGCATGACTAACCACTCATATAAACCAAACTTAGTTTTAAATGTCGTTTTCCATTCATCTCCCAATTCCATACAAATTTGATGGTATCCACTACGCAAATCAACTTTGGAGAAAATTGTAGATCCACTCAATTCATCGAGCATATCATCTTGCCTAGGAATAGGATGACGATAACGAATAGTAATATTATTAATGCCTCTACAACCAACACACATATGCGACGTACCATCCTTTTTAGGCACTAGTATAATAGGAACAGCACAAGGACTAAGAGATTCGCGTATATATCCTCTTTCGAGCAGCTCCTGTACTTGACACATAATCTCTGAAAGTGCTAGTGATCGACTAGAGGGGGGGTGAATAGGCGATTTTTAAGAAAGTCTTCAAAACATGGAAGTTTCGAAGACAGACGATAGAAATAAACCTATTACCATGCAGCGGAAGGTAGACTGCACTAAGCAAGCCATAGTCAAGTATTCAATGAAATGAAAGCACAAAGACTAATAGCAGCTAGGCAGTATAGATCAGGATGGAAGATAGTATGAAGCCAATCAGAACAAGCAGTCGCACAGTGAAGACAAATAGATAATGCAAACAGGCAATGACTTCACAAGGACCACTACAAATAAAGAGATGGGAAGGATAGAACCAGTGGCTCGTTGAAGACAATGATTTGTTGGACCAGTTCCAGTTGCTGTGACAACTGTACGTCTAGTTAGGGAGGCTGAGATTCAACTCAGAAGACCGCGTCTTCACCTTATTCCCCTTGAGCTAAGGACACCCAGTCCTCGCCCAATTACTCTGGTAAGTCTTCAAGGTATACTTCCAAACCTTCACAGACTTCGTTCACCGGCGATCCACAATGACTCTTGGATGCTCAGAACGCGACACCTAACCGGCTGGAGGATTCACAGTCCTCAAGTGTAATAAGTCTTCAGATCACACAGACAGGAAGACTTCAGTGATGCCTAACACTCTTTAGCTCTGGGTGTTTAGGGCTTTGTCCTCGCAAGGATTTCTCTCTCAAAGGCTTCGAGGTAGGTTGCTCTCAAATGACAAAAGTCGTGCACTAACTCTGAGCAGACGGCCAATTTATGGTGTAGGGGGTGGGCTATTTATAGCCACTAGGCAACCCGACCTGATTTGTCCGAAATGACCCTGGGTCACTAAGGAACTGACACGTGTTCCAATGGTCAGATTTCAAACACACATGGCAACTTTACTTGAGCTACAAGCAAAGCTGACTTATCCAGCTCTGGATAAGATTTGCTCTCATTGTCTTCGCTCGAAGACATAGGATTTTGGTTAAGCATCACTTCAGTCATTCTGACTGGTTCACATGGACCCCACTTAACAGTACGATGGTTCCTATGACTCAATAAAGAAGAAAACGAAACAACTAAGTCTTCGTGCTCCATAGTCTTCACACAATGTCTTCTCTTGTCATAGACTTCAATGTGAATACCTTCACATACCACCTTTGTCTTCAATGTCTTCATACATTTTTAGGGGCCATCTCCGGTAGGTAAACCGAATCAATGAGGGACTACTACCTGTGTTATCCTGCAATTCTCACAAACACATTAGTCCCTCAACCAGGTTTGTCGTCAATACTCCAAAACCAACTAGGGGTGGCACTAGATGCACTTACAATCTCCCCCTTTTTGGTGATTGATGACAAACTGGTTGAAGTTTTCAACGGGGATAGAAATATGTGAAATTGTAAAGGATTTAAGTATTGTCTTCGTAAGTAGCAGAAAGGCTCCCCCTAAAGATGTGCATATATGTATTTTGCTTTTGAATGCAAATGCACATGGCAGGTTGTACTTGCGGAGCTCCTCTTCTACTTATGAAGACAATTCATCATGCATGCAATGATATGATGAAGATAATGACATCCATAATGAAAAATGGACGTCTGCAAAATGACTTCGTGCGGAATTTATCGTCGCACATGCGGAATTTATCATCGCATCACATAGTGTCGAAAAAGGTAGTAGACGACCATCAAGTTTAAGTGTTACAACTCAAAAATGAACCAAATGTCTCAAAAGCGAGAGTTGTAAGCACTTGGCAAAAGTAGCAAAAAGTAAAGCAACCACCCATATGGACCCGCTTGAAGACTATCAACTCATATGCTTCTCCCCCTTTTGTCAATAATGACCAAAAAGTTTTGAAGACATAGAGCTTCTACTCGTTCCCATGAGGTGCAGGCGAAGCAGTAGGGTCGTCGTTAAGGTCAGGTGGTGCAGAAGAACTTGGTGCAGTGTCGAGACGCTCTAAAGGTGGAGGTGGTGAAGTGGCATCATATTGATCATCGATAACTCTGGCATTCACCGTGGCAGCTAAGGAAGAATAGTCAGAGTGTTCAAGGGAGGGAGTCTGACGCAAGTGAGCATTCCTTGGAGGAGTGGAGTCAAACTTGAATCTTTCTGTGAAGCCATCGTCTTGAGGATCTTCTTCAGCAGTGAGCGAAGTCAAACTCTTCCAAGACCTCCGACAGGTTTCATGTGTGACAAAGGCATTCTTGGTGGAAAGATTGCAAATGCGATTGACGTCCACCAAGAGGCTTTGCATCTGACACTTAAGCCAGTCATGATGCTTATCCTGTTTCTGATGTAGCGCGACGAGAAGCTCTCGGTCATTGAGAACACGAGATCACTTCCGAGGCCTTTGGGCAATCGTGCTTCCAGTGGCGTCAGTTTGGGCGCGAGGGGCACATGTGTTACCAGCCAAGGGATAAACACGAGAGACTGCTTGAACTCCTTCAATGGGCTGGGTGAAGCTTTGACGATCAATGTTGTGAAGATAGATTGGATCCTTAGCAGGCTCTGGGTAAATAGCTTCAACAGACAGATCAACCTCTGGCCAGAATACAGATGATTGCGCGCAGACGGCTGATAGTTGAAGGCAGAGTGAAGCTTGATAAGGCGCATTACCCATGGAGCATAGAACTTCAGACCAAAAATGTCGGAGCCAGATGCAGCCAACTGCCTGATGAAGAAGTCTTGAGCATTGAAGCTTATGCCATTGAAGATATAGAAAACCAAGGTCTTCATTGCTCCTTCAAGCTTCGCTGTAGATGAATGTCCTTTGACAGGCCATAGAGTTTTTCTGATGATATGGTAAATGGTGCGGGGAAGATACTCTAGGTCTTCAACAAAGAATTCGGTTGGTTATTCAGCGTCATGAGGCAAAGGCTTCATCATGCTCAGCATTTGGCTCATGTTGGGTTCTGGCTTCTGGAAAATGCTCTCCAAAGCATTCTGGTGTTGATGACAACCTGGTTCATAATATTCACCAGGAGTGGGCAGAGCTGTGAGATCAATGATGTCTTGAGCTTTAGCTTCATGATGAACATCTCCTGTCATCCACTCAAGGATCCAAGTCTTTGGATCCCTGTTGTACCCACGAATGTGGAGGGTAGCAAAGAATTAAAGCAGAAGTACTTCATTCCAGTGTTCCTTTGTAGTCACAAAATTAAGCAGACCCGCATCACAGAAGCAATCAAGGGCTTCTTCAAGGTATGGCAGTCCAGCAATGGCTTCACAGTCAAGATGCATGTGAGGGAAGATGTGTCCCTGATTGTACAAGATGCATGAATAATAGCTTCGCTGCTGATAACTCCAAAATCGGTCCGAAGAGATTCTTGGCCTTGTGTAGGGGTTCTTGGCACTGTTGAAGAATGTGTTGTGTGCCTTGAATCCATTCAGATTAAATGATCCTGGTGAAGTTGCACTACCTGGAAACCGTGATAGCCTTGGCTTTGGCTTCTGGACCTGAGGCCTGTGCTCCACATGATAGGCAAACTGAGGTCCGGGAGCAGGCGGAGGAACCAGGATTGGCCAGCGGATGGTAACAAGATGTCCACGATCATATGCTTGCTCGATGGTGTGTGGCCTTGGAGGAGGTACAGGAGCAGAGGCATTGGCTTCAGGCGGCGGATTTGCTTCGGGTGCTGCATTGGCTTCAGGTGCATTCACTTCTGGCACCACATTAGCTTCAGGCGCCACATTAGCTTTAGCCATGACAATGTCATTGGCTTCAGTGTTGATGTTGGTGGCCGTCTCAGTATTGGTAACCTCCACTTCAGGAGCTGGAGGGTCGGACACGTTCTCCTCGAGAACAACTTCAAGGTTGGACGAGGGTGTACCAAAACGTTCTTCTTCTCTTGGTTCTTCTTCATGGAAATCGGCTGACGCAGCAGGAATATCTTCAGCTGTTTTGGCTTTAGATTCAGGAATGTTCATAGTAGGAGAGGCTTCAGGAAAGACTTCGCGTGAAACGGATTGGTGCTCTTCTCCTTCTCGAACACTTGACAATGTGACCTGTGGCCTTGGTCCTTTGTGAATCCTGCGAAATGCTGGCGATGCCTGTGGAGATGGAGTTGGTTGGGCCTCAAAGTCTTCACTATCAATCACCGGAGTGGTGACATGTGGTGGGGGAGTGACTGGTGTTTCTTCAGCATGAGGGGATTATTGAGGGTGATCAGCCCATGAGTCATCCTGAGCAATTGGCGTCAATGGACGACCATTGATGATGAGTTTGCTGTTCGTGAGAACAGGCGATGATACCAAATTGTGCTCGATCTGAGGAAGGACTTCATCATCTTCAACATTGTCGTGAGGACCAATGTCTTCAGCTATGGTGGGGTCAACAGCTAGATTCTCTTCAGATTCAGGAGCCTCTGTGGAAGCAGGCTCATGAACTACCAGACAACATTCACGATGTTCAGACGCAGGAAGAGCAACAGAAATTGGCTCGACAAGAAGGGGCTCTATGGAAGCAGCCCGGTCTCTCTTCTTTGTTTTCCTTTTCTTGGTTGGGGGAGCATCATCAGTGGTGGCTTTGGTCTTGCGCTTTCTGGCTTCGGCTTCAGCTGCTCTAGTCTTCTTGAATTCTGAAGCCACTGTGGGGACCTTAGGCTTCGAGCCTGTCATACTGGCTAGGAAGACAATGCGAGGTTCTTCCTGCCTTGATGATTCTGGATCTGCCATAGCTGGCTTCTTCTTCTTCTTGGCAGCCATTCTGGGGTCGATGCCTGGTCGCCCCAAAGCCTTGCGCTTTTCAGCTTCATTGTAGCCTTGAACACATTTGGCAGCAAGATTCTTCATGCGCTCACGAGAACCTTTTGCTTCTTCTCGTTTCTTGTGGAATGCCTCCTTGAGCTCATGCATCATGACCTTGAAGTTTTGAATGTCTTCAACATTGAGCTTCGCCATGTGCCTCTTGAACTGAGCCTTTTCATAATCGATCTTTTGCTTCAGCTCAACAATTTTCTGAGCAAGAGCCAGCTCATGAGCAATGGCTCCGTGGAAGGAGACACCGAGGCCAATTGGAAGCTGAAGATCATCAAAACTGACATCTGGGCTGTCAAACCACTCATCAATAAACTTGTATAAGATTTCCACATCAAAGAGGGGAAGATCATTGAAGATTTCCACCTCTTTCTTTCTCTTTATCAACTGCTCAAGAGCGTCATCGCCAAGATCGTCATCGCTGGACAGATCAATGGCGTCATTCTCGTTTCTCAAAACAGCAGCAGGGGTCAGTGCTTGACCAGTGGGTTGCATGGGCTTTTTCAACTTGGCAGACTTGGAGATGCGTGAGAGATCTTCAGACTGCACACTGGCTTCAGGAGGTGCAGTGGCCAGAGGCTTCACCCGTGAGACCTTTGGTGTAGAGGGGGGCTTTGAAGCCTTTGGTTTCTGTTGCTTCACAGGCTTCGGAGGTGCAGGCGCTTCATCAGAATCAGAGTCATCTGCAGAGTGGTCCATGGCTGCCCCTTGAACCTGAATGTGAGGGATGAGACCTTCTAAGTTGTAGAAGGGCCCAATAAGATTGGGTTCAGCTTCGCGTGTGCCATCAGCTCGTGGTGCAGAAGGGCCTGGGTTGAAGTCTAATCCCAAAGACTTCTTGTTTTCCTTGGCCGAGTTCTTTGCAGCCTGATAGTTGCGCTTGAACATATTATCTTCACGACACCATAACAGAGAGGATGGGTCGGCATTAGCAGGCTGAGGTCCATGAATCATGCAGGGGTAGAAGCCTTGAGCAATAGCTTCGGACTTCGACTTGGGCTGAAGACCTTTGTAAATTATATCTCCCCAGGGGCCCTTTAAGGCATTCTTCTCAGCACACTCCTTGGTGACGAATCTATACTTGAACCATTCCTCTGCCCAATGTCGTCAAATCCATTGGATTCGGTTCTTGCATTCTCCATAGGTTTCTTCTGGATCTGACATGTATAACTCATAGAGATCCGGTGGCAGGTCCTTAGCAGTGTTTCCACGGCGTTGTCTGCCGCCCTTCCTGACTGATTTTTGAGTTGTCATGAAGTTTAGACTGAAAGGCTTCAACACTGTCGAAGTGTTACGTCTACTGGTCAGACATGAACTGGCTTTAGGAGAATTTATGTGACGCTGTAAGAACTCTGCAAATGAATGCAGACTATGAGAACCAAGGTATTCTCCCACGGACATGTACCTGTGACAACATTAGAGATGCAAGGGAAGGGGAAGAGGTCATATGCATTCTCAGAAGATTTTGAAGATAAATCAGTTTAGAAGACATTGACATCATAGTGCGAAGACATTCACTCATATGTAGAGAGTTGGTTCCAGATTTGTACGAATCCACGAATAAGTACAAGTGAGGAATCTAACTACTTTGTGAAGCATAAGTGAACATACTAGGCATGCTATGAGATGCAGAATGAGATAGATCCAACTTATAGGAACAGAAACCACTTGTGGTTGAAAATGGATGAATCTATTGGATCAAAAAGACTGTAAAAAAAATTTATTTACCACACGAGGAACTGCTAGACGGAGTGGGAGAGGAGGCTGAGCAGTTCGATCTTCCGTGCCCTAACTTGGCGACGGAGGACACCTACGACGACGGCAGAGAAGACGATGTCCGTGGCTGGCGTGAGGACGGCGTCGGTGAGGTCGCGACAGCTAAGTGCTTCGTCGTCGGCGTCATCGAGGGCTAGCGGCGGCGCTAGGGTTTGTGCGAGAGTGGAAAAAGATATAATGACTGGGGTGAGGCGTGTATTTATAGGGACAGTGATGGCATAGTGTTATTACACCGGTGCCCCTGGCGGTACAGATCTGAAGGACATGTGGCGATCATGCAACACATTGGAGGTTGTTCCACGTTCCCACGCACGCCTGGATTGTCGGGTGGTCGTTCCCACTTCTCCGGGTTTCAGGTAAAAAGAATTGAGCATTGAAAACAGATTAATGTTTGTCTCTGTGTCTTCTGCTGACAAGGACAGAGAGAAGACGTTTTGACAGTTTCAATAGAATGCATATGATTTGGATAGACAGACTTAAGACGGGAGCATAGAAAGGTCAGGGTACGATCACATTCACTTAGTTCAAAAGATTCAATTAGAAGAGATAGCTATAAGTGAATGTTGTAAAGGACAGAAACCAAATCAGTACATTGAAGATAAACATGAAGCCATGTTAATAATGAAGACAAACAAAATGCAAAGACTTTGCAAATGTAACGCCAACAGAAAGTATTCCAAACAAAAGTTTGGTGGTGGCGTTACCCACCGTATAGGAAATATTAGACCCAGACACGGCGCACAATTATCGTGGCGCTCCAAAGTCAAATTCCGCATTAATGTATTCACACTTAGAGTGTAAGTCCGATACGTCTCCAAGGTATCTATAATTTTTGATTGCTCCATGCTATATTATCTACTGTTTTGGACTATATTGGGCTTTATTTTCAACTTTTATATTATTTTTGGGACCAACCTATTAACCGGAGGCCCAACCCAGAATTGCTATTTTTTTTGCCTATTTCAGTGTTTCAAAGAAACGGAATATCAAACGGAGTCCAAACGGAATGAAACCTTCAGGAACCTGATTTTCTCACCGAACGTGATCCAGGAGACTTGGACCCTATGCCAAGGCATCAGAGAGGCGGTCATGAGGGTGGGGGAGCCCCCCCTAGGGCGCGCCCCCTGCCTCGTGGGCCCCTCGATGCTCTACCGACGTACTTCTTCCTCCTATATATACATATGTACCCCCAAATGATCAGATACGGAGCCAAAAACCTAATTCCACCGCCGCAACTTTCTGTATCCATGAGATCCCATCTTGGGGCCTGTTTGGAGCTCCGCTGGAGAGGGCCATCATCACGGAGGGCTTCTACATCATCATAGCCTCTCCGATGAAGTGTGAGTAGTTTACCTCAGACCTTCGGGTCCATAGCTAGTAGCTAGATGGCTTCTTCTCACTTTTTGGATCTCAATACAAAGTTCTCCCCCTCTCTTGCGGAGATCTATTCGATGTAATCTTCTTTTTGCGGTGTGTTTGTTGAGACCGATGAATTGTGGGTTTATGATCAAGTCTATCTATGAATAATATTTGAATCTTCTCTGAATTCTTTTATGTATGATTGGTTATCTTTGCAAGCCTCTTCGAATTATCCGTTTGGTTTGGCCAACTAGATTGGTAGTTCTTGCCATGGGAGAAGTGCTTAGCTTTGGGTTCGATCTTGCGGTGTCCTTTCCCAGTGACAGAAGGGGCAGCAAGGCATGTATTGCATCATTGCTATCGAGGATAACAATATGTGGTTTATTTCATATTGCATGAATTTATCTCTCTACATCATGTCATCTTGCTTAAGGCGTTACTCTGTTTTAACTTAATACTCTAGATGCATGCTGGATAGCGGTCAATGAGTGGAGTAATAGTAGTAGATGCATAATCATTTCGGTCTACTTGTCACGGACGTGATGCCTATATACATGATCATGCCTAGATGTTCTCATAACTATGCTCAATTCTGTCAATTGCTCAACAGTAATTTGTTCACCCACCGTAGAATACTTATGCTCTTGAGAGAAGCCATTAGTGAAACCTATGGCCCCCGGGTCTATTCTCATCATATCAATATCCATCACTTTAATCTTCCTTTACTTTTTACTTTGCATCTTTATACCAAAAATACCAAAAATATTATATCTATCAGATCTCACTCTCGTAAGTGACCGTGAAGGGATTGACAACCCCTAATCGCGTTGGTTGCGAGTAGCTATCGTTTTGTGCAGGTACAAGGGACTTGAGCGTGGCCTCCTACTGGATTGATACCTTGGTTCTCAAAAACTGAGGGAAATACTTACGCTACTCTGCTGCATCATCCCTTCCTCTTCGTGGGAAACCAACGCAAGCTTAAGACGTAGCAATTATTCATGCTAGAAACTTCCGTGTGTAGCCACAAGCTATTATGGGCTCTAGCATAGTTGAGTATGTTGCATGACCTCTTCAAGTGGTAGGCTAGCAGATGTAGGGGATGTAGGTTGGTACTGTCTACCCAGGGTTAGAGTTAATGCTTCTGAAAGACTGTGTCTCGGTCATCCATTTCTCAAACACCATGTAGTGCGAGAAATCCAACGGAGGAGATCGAGTCTTGTGGGGAAAAGTGCGCAAACCTCTGCAAAGTGTACACACTAATCATGGTTAGCCGTGTCCCCGGATATGGACAACTTGAGTATCTGGAACTTGAATTATTGGTTTGATCTCATCACTCTAAATTAATTTGTTGGGTTTCTAATGTACACTTTCTAATTGGGATTGAGATGGGGGTGCCATTCTCAATGTTTCAACCACAATGATAGTTAAATAAAATATAGTCCTTTCTTGTAGGGAAAAATTGGCTTTTCACAAAAAACATTATAACCATAGAGCCTCCACCAGCCATATATGCATATAGTGATAGCATTTATCTGTTCATTGCTCTACTCTGTTATATTGCCAGCATATTCCATGTGCTGACCCATTTTCGGGCTGCAACATATCATGTTGCAGACTTTTCAAACGAGGAGTAAGGTGCGCTAGGTCGTTTGTCATGCACTTAGCTATGCCGTTCGAGTTGAAGGACTCACTTTATCTTCCAAGCCTTCCGCTGTTATCTTATCTAGGTGGCCTTAAGCCATATTTATTGTAATAAGTTCTCTTTTGAGACACTCGATGTAATAAGTGTGTGATTGCTACTCTATTATAAATCCTTCAAGTACTGTGTGCGTCAGCATTACCGATCCAGGGATGACACTGAACATAGAGATTTGACCATCTGAGGTCGGATCGCTACAATTTTGGCAGTGGCTAGGGTTTTGTCTTCTGTTTTGTAGTCGTAATTGTATGTGACACCTATTTTTATGCCACAATAATTTGAACTAGATTATTTTTAGTGCATACAATTGAACAATACGCATTCATAATTTTAAGTGGCACAACTCAAGTTCAAAGTCAAACTTTTTTAACACAAAACCATCAAGCAGCTTGTGCCATCCGATCTCTGGGGTGGCCTGGCAGCATGATAGCGAGCTTGGGACTGAAGTGATAGATACCTAGGTGGCAGCAAGCTTGAGAGGTTGTGGCTCACGGGGAGAGGAGGAGGTATAGGGTGGCGAGGAAGGACGGTGCAGCACGAGATGACGATGGAGAAGGCAGGCAAACACTTGCCGAGCTACACGTTTGGCTCGCCGTCCGTAAGCTTTGTTGGGGTCCTATATCGTTAGCCCTTAATTACGTTAAGGGAGTACACACACGCAGCTTTTGGCAGAGAGTTGCATGCTCCACACACCCCACATCTCTTACTTCTTTTTACTTTCAAAATTGAATTTATTATATTTCTTGAACTGAAAGTCCAATTGGTTGTTTGTTTGCATATTCGTGTTCCTTACTATGAGGGTTTTGAAATAAGACCACTCTTACACATGTTTTGAAAAGTTTTAATTTCTTTTATTTAAAACTTCTTACTCATTATATTATGTTTTTGCCAAGCTTCATCATATTTACCAATTTCCATACGAATCAGCTCAATCGGTAAGACCGAGTTTTTGTTGTTTAGGATTTAAGTTTTAGTATTTGGAACTTGGTGAATTTATCCTTCATTCTTATCAAGTTTCAATAGTTGAAACTTGGCGAAAATTTGAAATTGACCGATTTATGTTAAAGAGCGGTCTTGTTTCAAAGACCCCATCACAAGAAACATGAATATGCAAAAGATACAATAGAGCCAATTTTGAAACTAAAACAATTTAAAAAGTTGAGTGGTTTAGCTTGCAATCTCGGCCAAAAAGTGCATACGTGGACCCACTAAAAATAATAATTAATAGACCCGGATAAGAGCCACACGTGTGGCGCGGACACACGACAACTCCGAACGTTTTTATGGTGTCTATAATTTATGAAGTATTCATGCCATGTTTACTATAATTTCTATGATTTTGGTGTACTTCTATATGACTTTTATGGACTAACTTATTGACCAAATGCCCAGTGCCAGTTGTCATTTTCTGCATGTTTTTGGTTTTGTAGAAAATCATACCAAACGAAGTCCAAATGCGATGAAACTTTTTGATGATTTTTCTAGAAGGTAAGAGACCCGAGAAGCTTTGAGGGAGTACCAAAAGACCCACAGGGACCCCACAAGGCAACAGGGCGCACCTTGGGCGGTCGGTGTGCCCTGATGCCTTGTGGCCCCCTGTGGCACCTCTTCGCGTGATTCCAATGCTAAAACTTCTTATATATAAAGAAACCCCCGAAAGTTAACCTAGATGAGTTTTTCAGTCGCCATAAGCCTCTGTTCTGAAGCAATCTCAATCGGAGCCCTGTTTTGGCACCCTGCTATAGAGCAGAAGTCATCATCGGGGCCATCTTCATCATCCTCGATGCTTCCATGATGAGGAGGGCGTAGTTCACCCCTAGGGCTGAGGGTATGTACCATTAGCTATGTGTTTGATCTCTCTCTCTCTCATATTCTTGATCCGACGTGATCTTGATGTGACCATGAGCTTTATTGATATAGTTGGGTCATATGGTGTTCTTCCCTCTCTATCTTTGTCGTGATGAATTGATTCCTTCCCTTTGAAGTTTCATTATTGTCGAATTGAATATTTTGGATTTGAGATCACTTGATGTATGTCTTGCCTGTGGATACCCGTGGTGACAATGGGGTATTCTATTGAGTCACCTTATATATGTTTTAGTAATCAACTTGCGGATTCCCGTGTTACATGGGGGTAATCTATGCATAGGGGTTGGATTCTTTGAAGTCTTTGTGTTTGATGGAATATTATGAATCTTAAATTTTTTGATGCATACTGAATAATTAACACGCAGATACTTGTCATGACATTGGAGTATCTAGGTGACATTAGAGTTGATTGATTCGTATCATATGGTGTTATCGTAGTACGAACTTTAGGGTTGTTTGTGACACTTATAGGGATGGCTCAATGATTGATCCGAAAGATAACTTTGAGGTGGTTTGCTACCTACAACAATTACATCTTATGTTATCTACTATTGATAAGAACTTTGGAGTGATTCTTTGTTGCACATTGAGGGATTGTTATATGATTCTATTATATTAGCACTATTGAGAGATTGCACTAGTGAAAGTATGGACCATACGCCTTGTTTCCAAGCATTGAAATACCATTTGTGCTTACTTTTGTTACTTGATACCTTGATTTTTTATCATTTCAAATTACAAAAACCTATTTCTACCATTCATACTACACTTGTATCACTATCTCTTCGCCGAACTAGTGCACATATACAATTTACCATTGTATTGGGTGTGTTGGGGACACAAGAGATTTCTTCTATTTGATTGTAGGGTTGTTTGAGAGAGACCAACTTCATCCTACGCCTCCCATGGATTGATAAACCTTAGGTCATTCACTTGAGTGAAATTTGTTGTTGTCCTACAAAATTCTGCTCTTGGAGGCCCAACTGAGTCTACAAGAATAAAGTTGTGTAGTAGACATCAAGCTCTTTTCTTGTGCTGTTGCCTGGGAGGTGGGTGCTTTAAGGTATATCTTTAGATCTTGCAGTTCAATCTTTTAGTTTCTTATTTATTCACTAGTTTGGTTTTATAAAAACAAAACTACAAAAGAATGGAAATGAAGTACCATCAAATGCTTTACCTTTATGATGTCTTTTTTCAGAATGATGGTTCGGAAAAATTGTGCCAAAGTGCTAGAATAAGAATTCAATAAAATGTTTGGCATAAAATCCTTGAATGATAAGCATGATTACAATTTTGTTAGTATAATTTCTATGAGTATTCATAATGCTAATGATGATTGCACTAGTCGTGATAAAATTTATGAAAAGGGGGTTTCTTATAAGCATGTCGATTTTTGTGGAGTGCATAGACTTTGGGAAGACATGCCAATTAGGGATGATAGATTTTGTAAGGAGCATAAACATGACAAAACTGAATGGTGGATTAAAGAGATAGATGATTTTGCAAGAAAATTATGTTATGTTTATCCCATTACGTGTGAACTTTGCAATAAAGTTGGTCATCTTTGTTTCCAATGCATGCTTTTTCATGGTCGAATCATGGCCAAATATTGAAATAACTTAATCACCCTTGAACTTTATAATGAACTTTATTTAGTTTTGGGGTGTGAAGAATTGTCACATACAAATAGTTGGTTTGAAGCATTCATATTCACAGACCATCCTGAAACTAATCTACAAGAAATCTATATGTTTGGTGTGGTAAATTGCAATGAGGATGCTTATATTGCCAACTATAGAAAGATGAGAAAATCAATACAATATAAAAGGAATACTAATGGAAGGGTAAATATTTCCCCTTTCCCTCGTATTGTCTCTCGTGATGAAACAGGTGACAAGTAGGAGCTTCCTATCCAACCAATCTCTTCAATAAGAAGCTCGAAATAATTAATTAAACCCACACATAATGTGAAGGAGAATAAGAGGAAGAAAAGAAGAAAAGTAAAGGTAAAAAGGCATATCTCCCAAATAATGTTGCTCCTATTACTGTTGTGCTTCTTGAGAATGAATCAAAAATAATTGTGGAATATGATACACTTGATGATGATTTTGTTATGCCTATTACTTGTTGTGATAATTACGATTGGGAAGATAGGATACTTCTTATAATCTTGAAAGTCTTTTTGGAACCAACTTGGAAAATTATGATGATATTAATTGTTGTACATTGGTGCTATTCATGCCATTAATGATAAGAGTGATTATGCTAATGATATGCAAAGCCACAAGCTTGGGGATGCTAAGTTTGATGAGAATGATATATTTGATAATTTATTTACTACAAATAATGTTTATCATAAGCTTGGAGATGCTATGCTTATTGAAGATGATCTTTTTTGCCCCCTACTTTTCATGATCAAATTTATTATGATGATTGCATGACTCCTATTTATGATGATTGCAATAATTATGGAAGTGGGTTTGGAAGAGTATCAACTTTATGTAATAATTATAGCACTATTTTGGAGGGTGTTGAATCTTATCATAATGATGAAAGTGGACTTGGAGAGGTCATGATGATTATTGTGTAAGAGGTTTCAATTGATTATGTTGAGAACAAAGTTTCTACTTACGATGATTATTGTCGTGATACTTATGTTGTAAAAAGTAGGATAATTATCTTTATAAAACTTGTCATAATTATGATTACCCTTTTACTGAATATTACTATTTTAATGTGGAAACAATTTTGAGCATTTGAGTTTCATATGATACTCCCACTATTATGAATGAAAATAAACTTGCTTGTGTGGAGAGCAATAAATTTTCTATGCTTGTGAATCATGAAAAGGATGCTTTATGTGATGGATATATTGTTGAATTTATTCATGATGCTACTGAACATTATTAGGAGGGAGGAACATATTCTTGTAGGAATTGCAATAATATCAAGTTTCCTCTCTATTTGTTGAAAATTTTGAAGTCATGCTTGTTTTGCCTTCCTATGCTAGTTGATTCTTGCTCCCATAAATTGTTTGATCACAAAATCCCATGCATAGAAAGTGGGTTAGACTTAAATGTGCTTTCCATATGTTTCATGATGCTCCCATTATGCTTCAACCCTTTACTTTATGTGAGCATCATTGATCTCATCATGCCTAGCTAAAAAAGCATTAAAGAAAAGCACTTGTTGGGAGACAACCCAATATTTATACCTACTGTTTTTGTGTGTTCACATGATTAAGCTACTGCATTAATCATGTTTTATAGCTTTTGTTTCAATAATGTGCCAAGTAAAGCCTTTGGGATAGTGTGGATGATGGTTGAATTGATTCTGTGCAAAAAACAGAAACTTTTGCACCCAGTGCTCGAATTTTAGATTTTAACTTGATCTTGGTATGAAATTTTTACACAATATTGATATACAAATTGCCTGCGTTGTTGTGATGCCTGCTACCTCTTGAGCACTGCGTTGGATTTCCCCGAAGAGGAGAGGATGATGCAGCATAGTAGCGTAAGTATTTCCCTTAGTTTTTGAGAACCAAGGTATCAATCAAGTAGGAGGCTACGCACGAGTCCCTCGTACCTACACAAAAACAATAGCTCAACGTAACCAACACGCTTAGGGGTTGTCAATCCCTTCACAGTCACTTACGAAAGTGAGATCTGATAGAGATGATAAATAATATTTTTGGTATTTCTGGTATAGAGACGCAAAGTAAAAAAGTAAAGCAAAGCAATGATAAAGTGATGGAGATTAATATGATGAAAAAGAGACCCGGGGGCCATAGGTTTCACTAGTGGCTTCTCTCAAGAGCATAAGTATTCTACAGTGGGTGAACAAATTACTGTTGAGCAATTGATAGAATTGAGCATAGTTATGAGAATATCTAGGTATGATCATGTATATAGGCATCATGTCCGAGACGAGTAGACCGACTCCTTCCTGCATCTACTACTATTACTCCACTCATCGACCGCTATCCAGCATGCATATAGAGTATTAAGTTAAAAACAGAGTAACGCCTTAAGCAAGATGACATGATGTAGAGGGATAGTTTCATGCAATATGATAAAAACCCCATCTTGTTATCCTCGATGGCAGCGATACAATACGTGCCTTGCTGCCCCTTCTGTCACTGGGAAAGGACACCGCAAGATCAAACCCAAAGCTAAGCACTTCTCCCATGGCAAGAACAACCAATCTAGTAGGCCAAACCAAACTGATAATTCAAAGAGACTTGCAAAGATAACCAATCATACATAAAAGAATTTAGAGAAGATTCAAATATTATTCATAGATAGACTTGATCATAAACCCACAATTCATCGGTCTCAACAAACACACCGCAAAAAGAAGATTACATCGAATAGATCTCCAAAAGGAGGGGGAGAACATTGTATCGAGATCCAAAAAGAGAGAAGAAGCCATCTAGCTACTAACTATGGCCCCGTAGGTCTAAAGTAAACTACTCACACTTCATCGGAGAGGCTTGGATGATGATGTAGAAGCCCTCCGTGATCCATGCCCCCTCCGGCGGAGCTCCGGAACAGGCTCCAAGATGGGATCTCGTGGATACAGAAAGTTGCGGCGGTGGAATTAGGTTTTTGGCTCCGTATCTGATCGTTTGGGGGTACGTGGATATATATAGGAGGAAGAAGTACGTCGGTGGAGCAACAGGGGGCCCACGAGGGTGGGGGCGCGCCTGGTAGGGTAGGGCACGCCCCCCTACCTCGTGGCCTCCTGTTACATGCCTTGACATAGGGTCCAAGCCTCTTGAGTTGTATTAGTTGAGAAAGTCACGTTCCCGAAGGTTTCATTCCGTTTAGACTCCGTTTGATATTTCTTTTCTTTGAAACCCTAAAACAGCCAAAAAACAACAATTCTGGGCTGGGCCTCCGGTTAATAGGTTAGTCCCAAAAATAATATACAAGTGGATAATAAAGCCCAATAATGTCCAAAACAGTAGATAATATAGCATGGAGCAATCAAAAATTATAGATACGTTGGAGACGTATCAAGCATCCCCAAGCTTAATTCCTGCTCGTCCTCGAGTAGGTAAATGATAAAAACAGAATTTTTGATGCGGAGTGCTACTTGGCATAATTTCAATGTAATTCTTCTTAATTGTGGTATGAATATTCAGATTCAAAAGATTCAAGACAAAAGTTCATGTTGGCATAAAAATAATAATACTTCAAGCATACTAACAAAGCAATTATGTCTTCTCAAAATAACATGGCCAAAGAAAGCTATCCCTACAAAATCATATAGTCTGGCTATGCTCTATCTTCACCACACAAAGTATTTAAATCATGCACAACCCCGATGACAAGCCAAGCAATTGTTTCATAATTTTGACATTTTCAAAACTTTTTCGATCTTCACGCAATACATGAGCGTGAGCCATGGATATAGCACTATATGTGGAATAGAATGGTGGTTGTGGAGAAGACAAAAAGAGGGGAAGATAGTCTCACATCAACTAGGCGTATCAACGAGCTATGGAGATGCTCATCAATAGATATCAATGTGAGTGAGTAGGGATTGCCATGCAATGGATGCACTAGAGCTATAAGTATATGAAAGATCAACAAAAGAAACTAAGTGGGTGTGCATCCAACTCGCTTGCTCACGAAGACCTAGGGCATTTTGAGGAAGCCCATCATTGGAATATACAAGCCAAGTTCTATAATGAAAAATTCCTACTAGTATATGAAAGTGACAGAATGAGAGACAATCTATCATGAAGATCAGGGTGCTACTTTGAAGCACAAGTGTGGTAAAGGGTAGTAACATTGTCCCTTCTCTCTTTTTCTCTCATTTTTTGTTTGGGCCTTCTCCTTTTTTATGGCCTCTTTTTTTCGTCCGGAGTCTCAACTCGACTTGTGGGGGAATCATAGTCTCCATCATCCTTTCCTCACTTGGCACAATGCTCTAAAAATGATGATCATCACACTTCTTTTTTTCTTACAACTCAACAATTACAACTCAATACTTAGAACAAAATATGACTCTATATGAATGCCTCCGGCGGTGTACCGGGATATGCAATGAATCAAGTGTGACATGTATGAAAGAATTATGAATGGTGTCTTTGCCACAAATACAATGTCAACTACATGATCATGCTAGCAATATGACAGTGATGGAGCATGTCATAATGAACAGAACGGTGGAAAGTTGCATGGCAATATATCTCGGAATGGCTATGGAAATGCCATGATAGGTAGGTATGGTGGATGTTTTGAGGAAGGTATTTGGTGGGTGTATGATACCGGTGAAAAGTGTGCGGTATTAGAGAGGTGATAACCCACAAGTATAGGGGATTGAGGGAGTCCTGGATTAGGGGGTTTCCGGGCAGCCGGACTATATCCTTTGGCCGGACTGTTAGACTATGAAGATACGAGATTGAAGACTTCGTCCCGGGTCTGGATGGGACTTTCCTTGGCGTGGAAGGCAAGCTTGGCAATACGGATATGTAGATCTCCTCCCATTGTAACCGACTCTGTGTAACCCTAGCCCTCTCCGTTGTCTATATAAACCGGAGGGTTTTAGTCCATAGGACAAACAGACAATCATACCATAGGCTAGCTTCTAGGGTTTAGCCTCTCCGATCTCGTGGTAGATCTACTCTTGTACTACCCATATCATCAATATTAATCAAGCAGGACGTAGGGTTTTACCTCCACCAAGAGGGCCCGAACCTGGGTAAAACATTGTGTCCCTTGTCTCCTGTTACCATCCGGCCTAGACGCACAGTTCGGGACCCCTACCCGAGATCCGCCGGTTTTGACACTGACATTGGTGCTTTCATTGAGAGTTCCTATGTGTCGTCGCCATTAGGCTTGATGGCTCCTACTATCATCAATAGAGATGCAGTCCAGGGTGAGACTTTTCTCCCGGGACAGATCTTCGCGTTCGGCGGCTTTGCACTACGGGCCAATTCACTTGGCCATCTAGAGCAGATCAAAAGTTACGCCCCTAGCCACCAGGTCAAGTTTGGAAGCTTAAACTACACGGCCGATGTCCGCGGAGACTTGATCTTCGACGGATTCGAGCCTCTGCCTTGTTCGCCACGCGGTCACGATGAGTACGATTTAGCTCTACCATCGGACAGTGTTCAGGAGATCGCACCGGCAGCCGCTCCGACCCTCGATTTGGAGCCAGTTGCGCCTTCCACGGACGGGTGGATGGACCCCGCCACGGAGGCCTTACCCTCAGCGGCGATCAAGCCGAACATCGACCTTACCTTGCACAAGAGCCGTGTTGATAAACTGCCGGATCCTTCTCCGGCCACGGACTCCGAACCGCCTGTGCTTGTTCCTGCCGGGTCCGTCCAGTTTGGACCGTATACTCGATCGCCTGTGTCAAATACATGGCACCCCAGACAAGCCAGCCAATCACACCAACAGGGATTGTTGGGTGTTCAAGCAGGCCGGAAAGTTAATTGCCGAAAACAAGGACAAGGAGCCGCATAGCGATGACGAGGGGGAACCCCGGCAGCCACACACCGGAGGACAGAAGAGGTTTCCCCCACAAGTGCGGATGGTGAACATGATATACGCAACCCACATCCCTAAGAGGGAGCGGAAGCGTGCGCTCAGGGACGTATATGCGTTGGAGCCAGTTGCCCCAAAGTTCAACCCTTGGTCCTCCTATCCGATCACCTTCGATCGCAGGGTCCACCCCACTAGTATCCGTCATGGCGGATTCGCCGCACTGGTCCTAGACCCAATCATTGACGGATTTCACCTCACTCGAGTCCTTATGGATGGCGGCAGCAGCCTGAACCTGCTTTATCAGGACACAGTGCGAAAAATGGGTATAGACCCCTCAAGGATCAAACCCACAAAAACGACCTTTAAAGGTGTCATTCCAGATGTAGAGGCCCATTGCATAGGCTCAATTACACTGGAAGTGGTCTTCGGATCCCGGATAACTTCCGAAGCGAAGAGTTAATCTTCGATATAGTCCCGTTCCGCTGTGGTTATCACGCGCTGCTCGAGCAAACCGCATTTGCTAGATTCAATGCAGTACCGCATTATGCATACCTCAAGCTCAAGATTCCAGGACCTCGCAGAGTTATTACAGTCAATGGAAACACAGAGCGCTCTCTCCGAACAGAGGAGCACATCGCGGCCCTCGCAGCAGAAGCGCAAAGCAGCCTCTCAAGGCAATCAACCAGTTCGGCGCTTCAAAGGCCAGACACCTTCAAGCGCGCTCGGAGCAATCGGCCGACTGGCAAGATCTGAGCTCGCGTAGCAATACGGCGGCCACCCCAATCCCAGCCCAACGGCAAAACTCATGCCACGCATACATAATTACGCATTAAAAATACCATGGGCACAGGTGGGGAGGGGGGCACAACTGCGGCATGCCCCAAGACGCGGCATAAACTGCGCTAGGGGCTTCCCGTTTGGTTATTTTTCTCCTTTTTCTCAGGACCTTAATCTCTGCAAACACTATCCGGCAGCACTATTGCCGAACACATGATGCAGCAACCAAGGAGGCAGACATCTACGTCATACCACGAAATTCCCAGGTGGATTACAGTAACGAGCAAAATATTCAATTTAATATCATTCCTCAGCTTGCCCTTGGAAGGGACATAGTCCTACTCTTTGCTTATCGCACTATCTGTATCACTCTGCTTTAACGCAATTTTTTAAACAATGCATGACATTACGACTATTGTTGCATTCTTGTTATATATATATATATATATATATATATATATATATATATATATATATATATGTGTGTGTGTGTTCATTAATGACGCCTTGCAACCGTACACTTTGGTACGGCCAATACACCAGGGGCTTACGTACCCCACAATATGGTGTGAAAAGTCCGAACACTTTCACAAGTGTGGCACCCCGAACTTATAGCATTATATGCATCAGCTTCGAATCATGTCTTTGGTCAAATGTTGGGTTTGCCCGGCTCCTATGTTTTGGTACCTTACGTTCCGCTCTATCAGCTAAGGTAGCGCTAGGAGAACTACTGCGATTGTGCCCCGGCTCTGCTGGGTTCAGCACCTCAGTAGAGAAAGCTAAAACTGACTATCATGATAAGGCGAGAGACTGGTCGCTGTTCGGCGAGGTTTTCGAGTCCCTAAAGACTTATGCCGCTTAGAGCGAGGGGCCAGCCCTGTCCATCTTAAAGGCGTGTATCACGCCCTGAATTCGGCCTTCCGAATACTAGGGCTTCGCCGAAATTTAAAATTATAGAATTCTATGGCTAAGTGAGAGTGACAAAGCATTATTAGTCCGGTTGCCTTGTTCGCTGTGCTGAGCACCTCCCTCAAAGGACCCAAACATGGGAACAAGAGTGATTAGATTTATCCCGAACACCCCAGCACTCATGGCATGCAGGCAGAAGCCAAGGACTAGCCATCTCTCAGATTGGATAAACAGCCAAACAGAAGGCAATATTTTAAATTCAAACAAGCGTTGCATAGCGCATATGAAACAAGTTTTCATAAATACAGGATAAAATGAGCAAATCTCACTCAAATATTACATCTTTTGAACACTCGTCCGCTATGAGACGAGCACCCGACAGAACACCCTCGTAGTACATCTCGGGTGGCGGTGCTCCTTGCCCTCCGGCGGCCCCTCCTTGATCAGCTTCACGGCGTCTAGCTTGACCCACTGCAATTTCACACGGGCGAAAGCCCGACGTGCACCTTCAATGCAGACAGATCGCTTGACAACCTCCAGCCGCGGGCAGGCATCCACAAGCCGCCTCACCAGGCCGAAGAAGCAGTTCGGAAGGGTGTCGCCAGGCCACAGCTAGACTATAAAGCCCTTCATGGCCTGATCGGCCGCCTTATGTAGCTCGACCATCTGCTTCAGCTGGTCGCTCATTGGCATCGGGTGTTCGGCCTCAGTATACTGAGACCAGAACAGCTTCTCCGTTGAGCTTCCATCCTCGGCCTGGTAAAATTGTGCGGCATCGGACACGCTGCGGGGCAAATCTGCGAATGCTCCTGGAGAGCTCCGGATTCGGGTAAGTAATCGGTAATTAACTTTTACATGCTTGCTTTGCATATAGAAAGCCTTACCTGCCGCTATCTTCTTCATTGCGTCGATCTCCTGGAGGGCCTTTTGGGCTTCGGCCTTGGCACTTTTTGCGCTCTCGAGGGCCGCGGCAAGCTCAGACTCCCGCGTCTTTGAGTCAAGCTCCAACGCCTCATGCTTCGCCACGAGAGCCTGGAGCTCTTGCTGCACCTCGCCCACCCGAGCTGCGTGCTTCTCTCGCTCGGTGCGCTCCTTCGCCGCTTTATCTTCGGCCTCGGACAGCGCTTGCTTTAGGGTCGCCACTTCCATCGCGGCCCCTGGCAAATTCATGATAATCCTGTCATTTTGCAATCGCATTCTTTTTATACATATCTATAGACAGGGTATTACTTACCCTTGTTCTCCTCGAGCTGCCTCTTGGCAAGGCCGAGCTCTTTCTTGGACCCTTGAGCTCCTACTTCAGTACGGCAACCTCCGCAGTCAGTGCGGCGGACGCAAGTAGCGAGGCCTACATACGCATATTGACATACATTAGACTCCTGCGATATTATTTGATCCTCTGTTCGGCTTTTCTTTGTGAACACCGAATAAAGCATTAGGGGCTACTGTCTATGTGGTAATATTTTTCCTATATTTTAAAAAACACTTACCTCAAAGCCTGTTAGAAGGCTAGCACAGGCTTCAGTCAATCCGCTCTTGGCGGACTGAACCTTCTGGACCACCGCACTCATAATAGTACGGTGCTCCTCGTCGATGGAAGCGCTGCGAAGCACTTCCAGCAGATTGTCCGGCGCCTCTGGATGGACAGAGGTCACCGGTACAGGCGTCTTGCCCCTCTTGGAAGGAGGCTTCCTGCCCGAGCCTGGGACCACTGGAGGTTCTGGCGCGGTGTTCGGCTGAGGGCCGAACTCGGAGCTCTCAGGGGCCCCGTCCCCTCGGCTCCCGAATTCTGGAAGGTCACCTTGAGGCGCCTCCGGGACTGTCTCCCCTCGACCCGATGCCGCTTGAGACAACACCTCGGCGTCGTCAGCGGGATGAGGGGAGGTGGCGGTCGGGACTGGATCGCTATCCATGTCCGACGCCCAGGGAGCCGTCCGATGATACATCGATACTTGCTTGTGGCGGCCTGCATAATTATGTTCGGTGTTAGGGAAAGCAGTGCGACAAAGGAATGCTATGAGTTACTCTGGTATCTGAATACTTACGATCTCCCCAGGGGCTTGGCCCTGGGCAACCACCCGTCTTCGCCTTCGTCGGCGGCGGTGGAACTGCCCGGAAGGAGAGTCCTTCCCTTCTTGGACCCTTCGCCCCCTAGTTGGGGCGGCCTTCCTTTTCATATATCCCCCAGCTGGAGGGGGAGCATCTTCTTCTTCTTCCTCGTCTTTGGGGGAGGAGTGCGCCGCAGAGTCATCGGACGAAGAGTCCGACGACGCCTGGCGTCCGGAATTCTTTCGGGTTCCCTTGGCCTTCATGGTCTTCTCCGGCACCGTATAAGGAGCCGGAGTCAGCATCTTCGCCAGAAGAGCGTCCGCTGGGCCTTCGGGCAAAGGAGCCGGACAGTCGATCTGGCCGACTGTCTCCTGCCAGTCCTGTCAAAGGTACGTGAGTTTAGATCCTGCATGGAGTCAATCTATAAAAGATAAGTATCCTGTGAAAGGTAAAGCAGCTTACCGCACTGGCTTGGCGCTTCGCGCTGAATCCGCGATCCTCAGTAATGGGAGGATGGACCTCAGCACTTTTGAACAGCACCCTCCAGGCATCTTCGTGAGTTGTTTGAAGAGCCTGTTCAGAGTTCGGTGCTGCGCGGGGTCGAACTCCCACAAGTTGAAGTCCCGTTGTTGGCACAGGAGGATCCGGCGGTGGAGCATGACCTGGACTACGTTGACGAGTTTGAGCTTCTTGCTCACCATGTTTTGAATACATGTTTGGAGCCCGGTCAGCTCTCCCAAACTACCACAGGACAGGCCCTTCTCTTTCCAGGAGGTAAGCCGCATGGGGATGCCATATCGGAACTCGGGGGCCGCTTCCCATGCAGGGTCACGCGGCTCGGTGATGTAGAACCACCCCGATTACCACCCCTTTATGGTTTCCCCAAAGGAGCCCTCAAGCCATGTAACGTTGGGAATCTTGCGCACCATGGCGCCTCCGCACTCCGCCTGGTGGCCGCCCACAACCTTCGGCTTGACATTGAAGGTCTTCAACCATAAGCCGAAGTGGGGCTTGATGCGGAGGAAGGCCTTGCAACGACGATAAATGCCGAGATATTGAGGATGAAATTCGGGGCCAGATCATGGAAATCCAGGCCGTAGTAGAACATGATCCCCCGGACAAATGGGTGGAGAGGGAATCCTAGCCCACGGAGGAAATGGGTAAGGAACACTACCCTCTCATGGGGCCCGGGGGTGGGGATGAGCTGCCCCTCATCTAGGAGCCGATGCGCGATGACGTCGGGCAGGTATCCGGCTCTCCTCAGCTTCTTGATGTCTCCCTCCGTGACGGAGGAGACCATCCACCTGCCTCCCACTCCGGACATGGTGGGGGGAGGTTGAGGTCGGAAGTGCGGACTTGGACGCTAGGGCTCGAGTGTGCGAAAATGGATGAGCAAAGGAGGAAGAAGGCGTGGATGAAAAGGTGAATCCTTATCCCTTTATATGGGCGGATGAAACTATGCATCCCTACTAGCCAAGTAAAACTCGCTCGTCCCCCATGCTCTGTAATCGATGGCGCGGTTGGGTTACCCACACCCGTATTGATGAGAATCCCGTGATAAGGGGACACGATCTCTGTTTTGACAAGACGTGTCAAAAAAACTGCCTCGCGTTGTGTACGGGGCTAGTTAAAGGAAACGGTTCAAATAATCACCGGGCCATGACATAACGTCATGCTGCCAAAACAAGTCAGCAAATTAGATTTGCGAAAATATTATTCTCTCTACGGTGGTATGTGGAACTTATTTTGCAGGGTCGGACACTATCCTTGTATTCAAATTCTTCCGTGGTGTATTCGGAGGAGGAACCCGCCTTGCAATGCCGAAGACAATACTGCGCATCGGACTCATCGTCATTGAAGCCTGGTTCAGGGGCTACTGAGGGAGTCCTGGATTAGGGGGTTTCCGGACAGCCGGACTATATCCTTTGGCCGGATTGTTAGACTATGAAGATACGAGATTGAAGACTTCGTCCTGTGTCCGGATGGGACTTTCCTTGGCGTGGAGGCAAGCTTGGCAATACAGATATGTAGATCTCCTCCCATTGTAACCGACTCTGTGTAACCCTAGCACTCTCCGGTGTCTATATAAACCGGAGGGTTTTAGTCCATAGGATGAACAAACAATCATACCATAGGCTAGCTTCTAGTGTTTACCCTCTTCGATCTCGTGGTAGATCTACTCTTGTACTACCCATATCATCAATATTAATCAAGCAGGATGTAGGGTTTTACCTCCATCAAGAGGGCCCGAACCTGGGTAAAACATTGTGTCCCATGTCTCCTGTTACCATCTGGCCTAGACACACAGTTCGGGACCCCCTACCCGAGATCCGCCAGTTTTGACACCGATAGGGATCGCAACAGCTTTCGAGGGTAGAGTATTCAACCCAAATTTATTGATTCGACACAAGGGGAGCCAAAGAATATTCTCAAGTATTAGCAGCTGAGTTGTCAATTCAACCACACCTGGAAACTTAGTATCTGCAGCAAAGTGTTTAGTAGCAAAGTAATATGATAGTGGTGGTAGCGGCAACAAAAGTAAAGACAGCAAAAGTAATGTTTTTGGTATTTTGTAGTGATTGTAACAGTAGCAGCAGGAAAGTAAATGAGCGTAAACCAGTATATGGAAAACTCGTAGGCACCGGATCAGGGATGGATAATTATGCCGGATGCGGTTCATCAAGTAACAGTCATAACATAGGGTGACACAAAACTAGCTCCAGTTCATCAATGTAATGTAGGCATGTATTCCGTATATAGTCATACGTGCTTATGGAAAAGAACTTGCATGACATCTTTTGTCCTACCCTCCCGTGGCAGAGGGGTCCTATTGGAAACTAAGGGATATTAAGGCCTCCTTTTAATAGAGAACCGGAACAAAGCATTAGCACATAGTGAATACATGAACTCCTCAAACTATGGTCATCACCGGGAGTGGTCCCGATTATTGTCACTTCGGGGTTGCCGGATCATAACACATAGTAGGTGACTATAGACTTGCAAGATCGGATCAAGAACTCACAAATATTCATGAAAACATAATAGGTTCAGATCTGAAATCATGGCACTCGGGCCCTAGTGACAAGCATTAAGCATAGCAAAGTCATAGCAACATCAATCTCAGAACATAATGGATACTAGGGATCAAACCCTAACAAAACTAACTCAATTACATGATAAATCTCATCCAACCCATCACCGTCCAGCAAGCCTACGATGGAATTACTCACGCACGGCGGTGAGCATCATGAAATTGGTGATGGAGGATGGTTGATGATGACGACGGCGACGAATCCCCCTCTCCGGAGCCCCGAACGGACTCCAGATCAGCCCTCCTGAGAGGTTTTAGGGCTTGGCGGCGGCTCCGTATCATAAAACGCGATGATTTCTTCTCTCTGATTTTTTTCTCTCCGAAAGCAAATATATAGAGTTGGAGTTGGCATCGGAGGGGGCCCACGAGGTAGGGGGCGCGCCCCCCACCCTCGTGAGAAGGGCGTGGGACCCCTGGTCTTCATCTTTGGCGAGGATTTTTTATTATTTTTTCTAAGATGTTTCGTGGAGTTTTAGGTCATTCTGAGAATATTTGTTTTCTGCACATAAAACAACATCATGGCAATTCTGCTGAAAACAGCGTCACTCCGGGTTAGTTCCATTCAAATCATACAAGTTAGAGTCCAAAACAAGCGCAAAAGTGTTTGGAAAAGTAGATACGACGGAGACGTATCAACTCCCCCAAGCTTAAACCCTTGCTTGTCCTCAAGCAATTCAGTTGACAAACTAAAAGAAAGAATGAAAAACTTTTACAAACTCTGTTTTCTCTTGTTGTTGTAACTATGTCAAGCCAGCATTCAAGTTTTCAGCATAGATCATAACTAACCACATTTGCAATAATTCTCAGGTCTCATAATTACTCATATCAATAGCATCATCAACTAGCAAGCCATAATAATAAATCTTGGATGACAACACTTTCTCAAAACAATCATAATATGATATAACAAGTTGATATCTCACTAGCCCTTTCTGAGACCGCAAAACATAAATGCAGAGCACCTTTAAAGATCAAGGACTGACTAGACATTGTAATTCATGATAAAAGAGATCCAATCATAGTCACACCCAATATAAATTAACAGTGATGAATGCAAATGAGAGCTGTGCTCTCCATCTAGTGCTTTTTAATAAGAGGGTGATGACTCAACATAAAAGTAAATGGATAGGCCCTTCGCAGAGGGAAGCAGGGATTTGTAGAGGTGCCAGAGCTCGGTTTTGAAATAGAGATAAGTTGTATTTTGAGCGGTATACTTTCATTGTCAACGTAACAACTAAGAGATGGCGATATCTTCCATGCTAAACACATTATAGGCGGTTCCCAAACAGAATGGTAAAGTTTATACTCCCCCTCCACCAACAAGCATCAATCCATGGCTTGCTCGAAACAACGAGTGCCTCCAACATACATCAGGTCCCAGGGGGAGTTTTGTTTGCAATTAATTTTGATTTAGTTTACATAAAGCATGGGACTGGGCATCCCGGTGACCAGCCATTTTTCTCGTGAGTGAGGAGTGGAGTCCACTCCTCTTGAGAATATCCTGCCTAACATGGAAGATAAGGACAGCCTTGGTTGATACATGAGCTATTCGAGCATACAAAACAGAATGTTTATTTGAAGGTTTAGAGTTTGGCACATACAAATTAACTTGGAACGGCAGGTAGATACCGCATATAGGAAGGTATGGTGGACTCATCTGGAATAACTTTGGGGTTTAGGGGATTGGATGCACAAGCAGCATTCCCGCTTAGTACAAGTGAAGGCTAGCAAAAGACTGGGAAGCGACCAACTAGAGAGCGACAACAGCCATGTACATGCATTACAATTAATAAACATTGGATGCAAGCATGAGTAGGATATAATCCACCATGAACATAAATATCGTGAAGGCTATGTTGATTTTGTTTCAACTACATGCGTGAACATGTGCCAAGTCAAGTCACTTAAATCATTCAAAGGAGGATACCACCCCATCATACCACATCATAATCATCTCAATAGCATGTTGGCACACAAGGTAAATCATTATAACTCATAGCTAATCAAGCATGGCACAAGCAACTATGATCTCTAATTGTCATTGCAAACATGTTTATTCATAATAAGCTGAATCAAGAACGAGGGACTCATCATATTTACAAAAACAAAAGAGGTCGAGTTCATACCAGCTTTTCTCATCTCAGTCAGTCCATCATATATCATCATAATTGCCTTTCACTTGCACGACCGAACGGTGTGAATAATAATAAGAGTGTACGTGCATTGGACTAAGCTGGAATCTGTGAGCATTCAATAAACAGGAGAAGACAAGGCAATATGGGCTCTTGGTTAAATCGACAATAATGCATATAAGAGCCTTCAACAATTTAGTTATGGTCTTCTCCTACTCACCCCCAAATAAAAGAAAATAAATAAAACTATTTACACGGGAAAGCTCCCAACAAGCAAAAGAAGAACGGGAAAAAAAATTGGGTTTCCTTTTTAATTATTACTACTACAGCAGAAAAATAAACTACTACTAATTTTTTGTTTTTCTTAAGGTTTAACAAACACACAAGAAGAAAGCAGGAAAAAGAAAATAAACTAGCATGGATATTACAATGAAAAAGTATGAGCACCGAGATCTAACAATGAGTGTGTGTGAACATAAATGTAATGTCGGTGAGAAATACGTACTCCCCCAAGCTTAGGCTTTTCGCCTAAGTTGGTCTATGGCCACGGCTGGCCTGGCGGATATCCATAATAATAGTTGTTGGGGTCGTATTGTGATGAGGAAGAAGAAGGCTCCAATTGCCAATGGCTGGCAATCATCTCCAGATCCCACTGATAGTTAGACTGCCGTGAAGGATCAAACTGTGGTTCCGGTTCTGGCTCCTCGGATGGTGCAGGGTTCCGATAGGCGTGAATAGCCGTCAATGGAACAAGGTACGTGCCTACAGTCAAATCAAACAAAGAAGGAGCAGGAAGGATAATAGTCTCAGGATGATGTTTGTTAAAGAACAATTGATATTTAAGCTCTCCTGCCCTATTCTTAACAATAAAATCGTGTGCCACCATACTTTTATGATCTAGATAAACACAGGGCAGCACCTTTTCTTCCTTCTCACCATGCCTAATAGGTATGTTAAAATGTGCAGCTAGGCGTGTAGCATAGATGCCTCCAAAGATGGGACCCTTAGTACGGATCATACTTAACCGTCTAGCAATAATACCGCCCATACTAAAAGTGTTATCACTGTATAAACCGTGGTGCAAAATAATTATACCAGGGATACTAAGGTTTCCACAGTTTCCGCGTCCAATTAAACAACGACTAGCAAATAATGCAAAGTAACGTAAAACAGGAAAATGTATGCTAGTGATTCGTGCGTCGGAAACCTTCCTAGTTTCTCCTACAGTGATAGTATCAATAAACCCAGCCACATCATCATAATGTGGTTCTTCTGTCTTGCCCTCAAAAGGGACTAAACAAATCCGACAGAAATCATAAAGTGACATCTCCTTATGCTCATCATATAAATGAAACTCCACCGTAGGTGGCGAGTTCCTAGAATGAAAATGAAAGTTCTACACAAAAGTATTTGCGAGTAAGAGATACTGATCGCATTGGTCGTGGAGGAAAGCGGTGAGGCATGCATTGTGAGCCAATTCATGAAAATCTTCATAGATACTGGCTGCTCTCAAGAAATCATCAGAAGGCCATTCACACGCCTGAATCTTCGCGGTGCGCGGCAAATTATACTTAGGGTTCGGTGCCTTTTCCTTTGAGCTTTGGCTCGATGAGCCCTTCAAAAATCTCCTCATTATTTTTCTGAAATAATCTAAACTTTTTAGTAACTTCAAACAAAAACGAACCAACTTCAATAATATTGATAGCAACTACTCCTACAAGTGCCTAGAGCCAATATCAAGCATTAGAACCACTTGGAACCATATAAATTTGACATGCAAGCTCAAGAACATGGTCACCTATGCAGCACAAATTTTCAAAGAATAAAGCACTAGAACAAAAACTAATTGGACCAATGGAGGAGTCACATACCAAGGAACAATCTCCCCAAGCAGTTTTGCGAGAGGTGCTTGGAGCAAGGAGATCGAAAATCACAGCAAAAGTGGCTGGAACTCGTGCTTGAGTTGGTTTTTCGGGTTTGTGTGAGACAAAGGAAGAAGATGGGTGCTGGGATAAGTGGAGGAGGGCCACCGTGGGCCCACGAGGCAGGGGGGCGCGCCCACCACTCTCGTGGCCAGGTGGCAGCTCCTCCCGCGGTAATTTTTGCACAGTAAATCCTCAAAAATTCCCGAAAAAATCATATTAAATTGGCATGTCATTCTGAGGACTTTTATTTTTTGGATATTTTTATATTGCACATATAAGTCAGGAAACAGATAGAAAAATACTAATTTTACTTTATTTCTACTAACTAACAGAAAGTATAGAGAGGGTACAGAAGTTTGTGCTTCTAGTTTCATCCATCTCATGCTCATCAGAAAGAATCCACTAACAAGGTTGATCAAGTCTTATTAACAAACTCATTCCGATAATCATGAAACCGGAGAAATTTTGAATAACACTAAGTTACCTCAACGGGGATATGCACATCCCCAATAATAAGTATATCATATTTCTTTTTGACAGTAGGAAGAGGAAATTCAAAACCTCCAAATATAATCGATGGAATTTTTCCAATAGAGTTGATACTATGAACTTGAGGTTGTTTCCTCGGAAAGTGTACCATATGCTCATTACCATTAACATGAAAAGTGACATTGCCTTTGTTGCAATCAATAACAGCCCCTGCAGTATTAAGAAAAGGTCTTCCAAGAATAATAGACATACTATCATCCTCGGGAATATCAAGAATAACAAAGTCCGTTAAAATAGTAACGTTTGCAACCACAACATGCACATCCTCACAGATACCGACAGGTATAGCAGTTGATTTATCAGCCATTTGCAAAGATATTTCGGTAGGTGTCAGCTTATTCAAGTCAAGTCTATGATATAAAGAGAGAGGCATAACACTAACACCGGCTCCAAGATCACATAAAGCAGTTTTAATATAATTTCTTTTAACGGAGCAAGGTATAGTAGGTACTCCGGGGTCTCCAAGTTTCTTTGGTATTCCACCCTTAAAAGTATAATTATCAAGCATGGTGGAAATTTCAGCTTCCGGTATTTTTCTTTTATTAGTAATGATATCCTTCATATATTTAGCATAAGGATTTGTTTTGAGCACATCAGTTAATCGCATACGCAAAAAGATAGGCCTAATCATTTTAGAAAAGCACTCAAAATCCTCGTCATCCTTTTTCTTGGATGGTTTCGGAGGAAAAGGCATGGGGTTCTGAACTCAAGGTTCCCTTTCTATACCATGTTTCCTAGCAACAAAGTATCTTTTATCATAACGTTGATTCTTTGATTGTGGGTTATCAAGATCAACTGCAGGTTCAATTTCTACATCTTTATCATTACTAGGTTGAGCATCATCATGAACATCGTCATTAATATTTTCATTAGGCTCATGTTCATTACCAGATTGTGTTTCAGCATCAGACATAGAAATATCATTTGGATTATCAGGTGGTTCAACAATAGGTTCACTAGAAGTTTGCACAGTTGTATTATTTTTCTTCTTCTTCTTTTTAGAAGAACTAGGAACATCAATATTATTTCTTTGAGAATCTTGCTCGATTCTCTTATGGTGGCCTTCAAGATACAAAGGTTCTTGAGTCATTCTACCAGTTCTAGTAGCCACTCTAATAGCATAATCATTTTTCTTACTATTCATTTCATCAAGCACTTCTTTTTGAGCCTTAAGTACTTATTCTACTTGAGTGGTAACCATAGAAGCATGTTTGCTAACAAGTTTAAGTTCACTTTTAATATTAGCCATATAATCACCCAAGCGTCTAATCATATAAGCATTTTCTTTTAATTTTCTACCAAAATAAGCATTGAAGTCGTCTTGCTTAAACATAAAGTTGTCAAACTCATCCAAGCACTGACTAGCAATTTTAGTAGGAGGGACTTCAGCTTTATCATATCTACAGAGAGAATTTACCTTTACTACCTATGTCGGGATATCGAGATCATGAGGTTCTTCAGTAAATAAAGAATTAAGATCATATGTTTCTTCAACAGGCGGTGAATTAAGACCATGTATTTCTTCAATAGGAGGTAAATTCTTAACATCTTCAGCTTTAATACCTTTTTATTTCATAGATTTCTTTGCCACTTGCATATCTTCGGGACTGAGGAATAGAACACCTCTCTTCTACGGAGTTGGTTTAAGAATAGGCTTAGTAATTGGAGCAGGAGTTGGCTCAGGAGCTGGCTCTGGAGGTTCCCAATTATTTTCATTTGTCAACATATTATTCAATAGGATTTCAGCTTCATCCGGTGTTCTTTCCCGGAAAAGAGAACCAGCACAACTATCTAGGTAATCTCTGGAAGCATCGGTTAGTCCATTATGAAAGATATCAAGTATTTCGGGTTTCTTAAGAGGATGATCAGGCAAAGCATTAAGTAACTTGAGAAGCCTCCCCCAAGTTTGTGGGAGACTCTCTTCTTTAGTTTGCACGAAGTTGTATATTTCCCTCAAAGCAGCTTGTTTCTTATGAGCAGGGAAATATTTAGCAGAGAAGTAATAAATCATATCCTGGGGACTACGCACACAACCAGGATCAAGAGAATTAAACCATATCTTAGCATCACCCTTTAATGAGAACGGAAATATTTTGAGTATATAAAAGTAACGCGATCTCTCATCATTAGTACACAGGGAGGCTATATCATTTAACTTAGTAAGATGTGCCACAATAGTTTCAGATTCGTAGCCATAAAACGGATCAGATTCCACCAAAGTAATTATATCAGGATCAACAGAGAATTCATAATCCTTATCAGGAACACAAATAGGTGAACTAGCAAAAGCAGGGTCGGGTTTCATTTTATCTCTAAGTGATTCTTTGTGCCATTTAACTAATAACCTCTTAAGCTCATATCTATCTTTGCAAGCTAAAATAGCGGCAGAAGATTCCATATCAAAAAGATAACCCTCAGGAATAACAGGCATATTTTCATCGTCACTATCATCATCGTATTCAGATTCAATAATTTCTTTTTCTCTAGCCCTAACAATTTGTTCATCAAGAAATTCACCAAGGGGCACAGTAGTATCAGGCATAGAAGCAGTATCATCATAAGTATCATGCATAGCAGAAGTGGCATCATCAATAACATGCGACATATCGGAATGAATAGCAGAAGCAGGTGTAGGTGTCGCATACTTACTAATAACAGAAGGTGAATCAAGTGCAGAGTTAGATGGCAGTTCCTTACCTCCCCTCGTAGTTGAGGGATAGATCTTGGTTTTTGGATCTCTCAAGTTCCTCATAGTGTCCAGCAGATATAAATCCCAAGTGACTCAAAGAATAGAGCTATGTTCCCCGGCAACGGCGCCAGAAATTAGTCTTGATAACCCACAAGTATAGGGGATCGCAACAACTTTCGAGGGTAGAGTATTCAACCCAAATTTATTGATTCGACACAAGGGGAGCCAAAGAATATTCTCAAGTATTAGCAGCTGAGTTGTCAATTCAACCACACCTGGAAACTTAGTATCTGCAGCAAAGTGTTTAGTAGCAAATTAATATGATAGTGGTGGTAGCGGCAACAAAAGTAAAGACAGCAAAAGTAATGTTTTTGGTATTTTGTAGTGATTCTAACAGTAGCAGCGGGAAAGTAAATGAGCGTTAACTAGTATATGGAAAACTCGTAGGCACCGGATCAGTGATGTATAATTATGCCGGATGCGGTTCATCATGTAACAGTCATAACATAGGGTGACACAGAACTAGCTCCAATTCATCAACGTAATGTAGGCATGTATTCCGTATATAGTCATACGTGCTTATGGAAAAGAACTTGCATGACATATTTTGTCCTACCCTCCCGTGGCAGCGGGGTCCTATTGGAAACTAAGGGATATTAAGGCCTCCTTTTAATAGAGAACCGGAACAAAGCATTAGCACATAGTGAATACATTAACTCCTCAAACTATGGTCATCACCGGGAGTGGTCCCGATTATTGTCACTTCGGGGTTGCCAGATCATAACACATAGTAGGTGACTATAGACTTGCAAGATCGGATCAAGAACTCACATATATTCATGAAAACACAATAGGTTCAGATCTGAAATCATGCCACTCGGGCCCTAGTGACAAGCATTAAGCATAGCAAAGTCATAGCAACATCAATCTCAGAACATAATGGATACTAGGGATCAAACCCTAACAAAACTAACTCGATTACATGATAAATCTCATCCAACCCATCACCGTCCAGCAAGCCTACGATGGAATTACTCACGCACGGCGGTGAGCATCATGAAATTGGTGCTGGAGGATGGTTGATGATGACGACGGCGACGAATCCCCCTCTCCGAAGCCCCGAACGGACTCCAGATCAGCCCTCCCGAGAGGTTTTAGGGCTTGGCGGCGGCTCCGTATCATAAAACGCGATGATTTCTTCTCTCTGATTTTTTTCTCTTCGAAAGCAAATATATAGAGTTGGAGTTGGCATCGGAGGGCATCCAGGGGGCCCACGAGGTAGGGGCGCGCCCTAGGGGGGCGCCCCCACCCTCGTGAGAAGGGTGTGGGCCCCCTGGTCTTCATCTTTGGCATGGATTTTTTATTATTTTTTCTAAGATGTTCCATGGAGTTTCAGGTCATTCCGAGAATATTTGTTTTCTGCACATAAAACAACATCATGGCAATTCTGCTGAAAACAGCGTCAGTCCGGGTTAGTTCCATTCAAATCATACAAGTTAGAGTCCAAAACAAGGGCAAAAGTGTTTGGAAAAGTAGATACGACGGAGACGTATCAAGAGGCTAGCAATAGTGGAAGGAAGTAAAGTGCGTATAATCCATGGACTCAACATTAGTCATAAAGAACTCATATACTTATTGCAAAAATCTAGAATCTATCAAAGCAAAGTATTACGCGCATGCTCCTAGGGGGATAGATTGGTAGGAAAAGACCATCACTCGTCCCCGACTGCCACTCAGAAGGAAGACTATCAATAAATAAATAATGCTCCGACTTCATCACATAACGGTTCACCATACGTGCATGCTACAGGAATCATAAACTTTTACAAAAGCATTTCTCAAATTCACAGCTACTCAACTAGCATGACTCTAATATCACCATCCTCATATCTCAAAACAATTATCAAGCATCAATTTTTTTCTTAGTATTCAACGCACTCAAAAGAAAATTTTACAAATCTTGAATACCAAGCATATTAATTATTAAGCAAATTACCATGCTATTAAGACTCTCCAAATAATCTAACTGAAGCATGACAGATCAATAGTTTCTATAAAACAAATCCACCACCGTGCTCTAAAAGATATAAGTGAAGCAGTAGAGAAAAATTATATAACTCAAAAGATATAAGTGAAGCACTAGAGTAAAACTATAGAGCTCAAAAGATATAAGTGAAGCACATAGAGTATTCTATCAAATTCCAAATTATGTATAGATCTCTCAAAAGGTGTGTACAGCAAGGATGATTGTGGTATACTAACAAGCAAAGACTCAAATTATAAAAGACGCTCTAAGCAAAACACATATCATGTGGTGAATAAAAATATAGCTCCAAGTAAACTTACCGATAGAAGTAGACGAAAGAGGGGATGCCTTCCGGGGCATCCCCAAGCTTTGGATTTTAGGTGTACTTAGATTATCTTGGGGGTGCCATGGGCATCCCCAAGATTGGGCTCTTGCCACTCCTTGTTCCATAATCCATCAAATCTTTACCCAAAACTTGAAAACTTCACAACACAAAACTTAAAGTACAAAACTCGTGAGCTCCGTTAGCGAAAGAAAACAAAAGACCACTTCAAGGTACTATAATGAACTCATTCTTTATTTATATGGGTGTTAAACCTACTTTATTCCAACTTCTCTATGGATTATAAACTATTTTACTAGCCATAGATTCATCAAAATAAGCAAACAACACACGAAAAACAGAATCTGTCAAAAACAGAACAATCTGTAGTAATCTGTAGCTAGTGCAAGATCTGGAACCCCAAAAATTCTAAAATAAATTTCTGGACGTGAGGAATTTATCTATTAATCATCTTAAAATATAATTAACGAAATAGAGCTCTCCAAATAAAAATTACAGCAGTTCTCGTGAGCGCTAAAGTTTCTGTTTTTTACAGCAAGTTCAACAAGACTTTCCCCAAATCTTCCCAACGGTTCTACTTGGCACAAACACTAATTAAACACAAAAAACACAACCAAAACAGAGTTTAAATAATTTATTTATTACTAAATAGGAGAAAAAAGCAAGGAATAAAAATAAAATTGGGTTGCCACCCAACAAGTGCTATCGTTTAACGCCCCTAGCTAGGCATAACAAGCAAGAATAGATCTAGGTATTGCCATCTTTGGTAGGCAATCCATAAGTGCCTCTCATGATAGATTCATATGGTAATTTTATTTTATTTCTAGGGAAGTGTTCCATTCCCTTTTTTAATGGAAATTGGAATCTAATATTCCCTTCCTTCATATCAATAATTGCACCAACCGTTCTAAGGAAAGGTCTATCGAGATTAATAGGGCAAGAAGGATTGCAATCTATATCAAGAACGATAAAAATCTACGGGCACATAATTCCTATTTGCAACAATAATAACATCATTAATTCTTACCATAGGTTTCTTAATAGTGGAATCCACAACATGCAAGTTTAGAGAGCAATCATCAAAATTACGGAAATCTAGCAAATCACACAAAGTTTTGGGAATAGTAGAGACACTAGCACCCAAATCACACAAAGCATAAAACTCATGATATTTAATTTTAATTTTAATAGTTGGTTCCCACTCATCATAAAGTTTTCTAGGGATAGAAACTTCCAATTCAAGTTTTTCTTCATAAGATTGCATCAAGGCATCAACGATATGTTTAGTAAACGCTTTATTTTTACTATAAGCGTGAGGAGAATTTAGCACGGATTGCAACAAGGAAATACAATCAATCAAAGAGCAATTTTCATAGTTAAATTCCTTGAAATCCATAATAGTGGGTTTAGCAACATCTAGGGTTTTAATTTCTTCAATCCCAGTTTTATCAAATTTAGCATCAAGATCAACAAATTCCAAATTCTTAGAACGCCTTCTAGGTGAAGGTGGATCATATTCAGTCCCATCATTATCAAGATTCATATTGAAAAACAAAGATTTAATAGGGGACACATCAATAACTTTTAGATCTTCATCATTATTCTCATAGGAACTAGAAGAACACGCTTTTATAAAGGCATCTTTCTTAGCACGCATCCTAGCGGTTCTTTCTTTGCACTCTTCAATGGAAATTCTCATGGCTTTGAGGGACTCATTGATATCATGCTTAGGTGGAATAGATCTAAGTTTCAAAGAATCAACATCAAGAGCAATTCTACCAACGTTCCTAGCCAAATCATCAATCTTAAGCAATTTTTCTTCAATCATAGCATTAAAATTCTTTTGCAAAGAAATAAATTATTTAATATTAGATTCAAAATCAGAGGGAATCTTATTATAATTTCCATAAGAATTTTTGTAGGAATTACCATAATTATTAGAGGGATTACTAGAATAAGGCCTAGGATTGAAATTTCCTCTATATGCGTTGTTACCAAAATTGTTCCTACCAACAAAATTCACATCCATAGATTCATTATTATTATCAATCAAAGTAGACAAGGGCACATCATTTGGATCAGAAGAAACACTCTTATTAGCAAATAATTTCATAAGTTCATCCATCTTTCCACTCAAAACATTAATTTCTTCTATCGCATGCACCTTTTTATTAGTAGATCTTTCAGTATGCCATTGAGAATAATTAACCATAATATTATCTAGGATTTTAGTAGCTTCTCCTAAAGTGATTTCCATAAAAGTGCCTCCCGCGGCCGAATCTAAAAGATTTCTAGAAGCAAAATTCAATCCAGCATAAATTTTTGTATAATCATCCACAAATTTAAACCATGAGTAGGGCAATTACGTATCATTAATTTCATTATCTCCCAAGCTTGTGCAACATGTTCATAATCAAGTTGTTTAAAATTCATAATATCGTTTCTAAGAGAGATGATCTTTGTGGGAGGAAAATACTTAGAGATAAAAGCATCTTTGCACTTGTTCCAAGAATCAATACTATTTTTAGGCAAAGAAGAAAACCAAGCTTCAGCACGATCTCTAAGCGAAAAAGGAAATAGCTTCAATTTAACAATATCATTATCGACATCTTTCTTCTTTTGCATGTCACACAAATCAACGAAGCTATTAAGATGGGTAGCGGCATCTTCACTAGGAAGGCCGGAGAACGGATCTTTCATGACAAGATTCAGCAAAGCAACATTAATTTCACAAGATTCAGCATCCATAAGAGGAGCAATCGGAGTGCTAAGGAAATCATTATTGTTGGTATTGGTGAAGTCACACAATTTAGTATTATCTTGAGCCATCGCGACAAGCAAGCAAACTAACACAAAAGCAAACAAAGAGGCAAACGGGCAAAAGAGGCAAATAGAGAAAGAGAGGGAGGATAGAGAGAGAGGGCGAATAAAACGGCAAGGGTGAATTGGGGGATAGGAAAACAAGAGGCAAATGGCAAATAATGTAATGCGGGAGATAGGGATTGTGATGGGTACTTGGTATGTTGACTTATGCGCAGACTCCCCGGCAACGGCGCCAGAAATTCTTCTTGCTACCTCTTGAGCACTGCGTTGGATTTCCCCGAAGAGGAGAGGATGATGCAACAAAGTAGCGTAAGTATTTCCCTCAGTTTTGGAGAACCAAGGTATCAATCCAGTAGGAGGCTACGCGCGAGTGCCTCGTACCTACACAAAAACAATAGCTCAACACAACCAACGCGCTTAGGGGTTGTCAATCCCTTCACGGTCACTTACGAAAGTGAGATCTAATAGAGATGATAAATAATATTTTTGGTATTTTGGTATAGAGATGCAAAGTAAAAAAAGTAAAAGCAAAGCAATAATAAAGTGATGGAGATTAATATGATGAAAAAGAAACCCGGGTGCCATAGGTTTCACTAGTGGCTTCTCTCAAGAGCATAAGTATTCTACGGTGCGTGAACAAATTACTGTTGAGCAATTGACAGAATTGCGCATAGTTATGAGAATATCTAGGTATGATCATGTATATAGGCATCACGTCCGAGACGAGTAGACCGACTCCTGCCTGCATCTACTACTATTACTCCACTCATCGACCGCTATCCAGCATGCATCTTTAGTATTAAGTTAAAAACAGAGTAACGCCTTAAGAAAGATGACATGATGTAGAGGGATAGTTTCATGCAATATTTTAAAAAACCCCATCTTGTTATCCTCGATGGCAACGATACAATACGTGCCTTGATGCCCCTTCTGTCACTGGGAAAGGACACCGCAAGATCGAACCCAAAGCTAAGCACTTCTCCCATGGCAAGAACAACCAATCTAGTAGGCCAAACCAAACTGATAATTCGAAGAGACTTGCAAAGATAACCAATCATACATAAAAGAATTCAGAGAAGATTCAAATATTATTCATAGATAGACTTGATCATAAACCCACAATTCATCGGTCTCAACAAACACACCGCAAAAAGAAGATTACATCGAATAGATCTCCACGAGAGAGGGGGAGAACATTATATTGAGATCCAAAAAGAGAGAAGAAGCCATCTAGCTACTAACTATGGACCCGTAGGTCTGAAATAAACTACTCACACCTCATCGGAGAGGCTTGGATGATGATGTAGAAGCCCTCCGTGATCGATGCCCCCTCCGGCGGAGCTCCGGAACAGGCCCCAAGATGGGATCTCGTGGATACAGAAAATTGCGGCGGTGGAATTAGGTTTTTGGCTCCATATCTGATCATTTGGGGGTACATGGATATATATATAGGAGGAAGAAGTACATCCGTGGAGCAACAGGGGGCCCACGAGGGTGGGGGCGCGCCTGATAGGGTAGGGCGCGCCCCCTACCTCGTGGCCTCCTGTTACGTGCCTTTACGTAGGGTCCAAGTCTCCTGAGTTGTATTCGGTGAGAAAATCACGTTCCCGAAGGTTTCATTCCGTTTGGACTCCGTTTGATATTCTTTTTCTTCGAAACCCTAAAATAGGCAAAATAACAGCAATTCTGGGCTGGGCATCCGGTTACTAGGTTAGTCCCAAAATAATATAAAAGTGGATAATAAAGCCCAATAATGTCCAAAACGGTAGATAATATAGCATGGAGCAATCAAAAATTATAGATACATTGGAGACGCATCAATGCCCCTGATTCAATCGTACACTAATCATACACGAAAATGTGTACGATCAAGATCAGGGACTCACGGGAAGATATCACAACACAACTCTAGACACAAATTAAAATAATACAAGCTTTATATTACAAGCTAGGGGTCTCGAGGGCTCGAATATAGAAGCTCGATACACAAGAGTCAGCGGATGAAACAATATCTGAGTACAAACATAAAGTTAAACAAGACTGCCTTAAGAAGGCAAGCACGAAAGAAACAACGATCAAGAGGCAAGGCCTCCTGCCTGGGACCTCCTAACTACTCCTGGTCGTCGGCGGTCTCCAAGTAGCAGTAGGCTCCACGGGGTAGTAGTATTCGTCGGCGGTGGCATCTGGCTCCTGGGATCCACCATCTGGCCGCAGCAACTAGAAAGAAGGAAGAAGGGGGAAACGTGGTAGCAAAGCAACCGTGAGTACTCATCCAAAGTACTCGCAAGCATCAGATCTATACTAAGTATGCATCAGTATCAAATTGAAGGGTTGTATCTGTGGACTGAACTGTAGAATGCCAGAATAGAGGGGAGGCCTAGCCTATCAAAGACTAGCATCTTCAAGCATCTTGCAGCATTCAGAAGAGTACAGAATAACATTTTATAATTAACAAGCATGTTGTAGCATTAACGCCTAGAGATCCTTCCTCGACTCCCTGCGAGGAAGCAATCCCGGAGACAACGTATGCACCTCATGTCTCAAGTAACTAGTTCTAGTCGTAATAGATCAAGATACCATTCTGAGTGTCTGTTAGCATGGACACGACTATTCGAATAGATAACTTCCCTGCAGGGGTGCACCACATTACCCAACACACTTGATTACTCTGGCCAGACACACTTTCTTGGGTCCATTTCCGGCCTCGGAAGATCAACACGTCGTAGTCCTACCTAGGCTCAGCAGAGAGGTCCCTGTCGGTTTACATCCTAGGCACTCCCGAGTCTTGGGCCCATCGCCCGTTGCACTCTGGGTCATTGCGCGCAGGGAGGGTGCAGAATCCACCTTTGTCATGGATGGTGCCGGCTCGGTCGTGCCGCAATGCTGAATTGGAAGTCTGACAAAGCTTCGGCTGATACTATGACGCCGAGTGCCCATATCTGCTCCTGCGTGGTGGTTAGTGCGAGTAGGCTAGTGGCCAACTCGGAACAAATACCCAAAACCTTAGTGTATTAGGAGCTTGTGGAGATGAGTAGAGACTCACGATAATGCGACCCCGTCGCCCCGTCTTGAGGAAATACGGCAAGGCCCAGACCCAACCCTCTCTCTGTTTAGGGCGGTCTACCTTCCCGGCCGTGCCTCATAATTATCTAATGGGTGCTCTCCGGGCCCGCCAGACTTTCACATCAACTCACGGGTACCCCTCAGGGCCGATCCGACTAACCAAAGACTGTCGGGAACTCAGGTCCACCTCAACCAGGCTGGTACTGCCTATCCCTTTTGTCCTGCAGTAACAGTACACGGGGGGCTACAGGTAAAGGTAACTATGTGTCCATAACATCATGGGGGAAACCCGAGGAATTACCCTCGATGGAATCCACCTAATGTAATCGTCAAGGTGAACATATGAGGAATCACCCTTGAGGTTCACACTTGAGGTGTTGCACGGCAGAGTCGTATCGGGAGTGGTGAAGGATGAATCACCCTCGATGACCACGACCGAATAGCTACACTACAGATTTATCATCAGGAGTGCGTTATGAGGTATCACCCTCAGCACTCGATAGTAGCTCTACAGAGTCAAGAAACAAAAGAGGGTGTGATGTGATGTGTTGGGCCCTAGACGTCGATCACATTGATCGAGTCACCGGTCATCAAGCCGAGGCAACTGGGACAAGGTAAGGGGTCACTAATGGAACACTAACCAACCTATATTAAGCAGTTTAGGATAAGCAGGTAAGGTACAATGAGCAGGTTACAAAAGCGGGTTATGCATTAGAATAGGAGCAATCAATAATAGTAGCGAAATATAATGCAAGCATGAGAGAGAATGGAATGGGCGATATCATAATGATCAACGGGGTTTGCTTGCCTGGAAGCTCTGCTAAAAAGGAAGAAGGGTCGTCGTTGATGCAATCGATCACAGTGGAATCAACAGTGGTCTCGGGGTTTACCAGAGAGAAGAGGGGGAAGCAACAGTAAATACAAAGCACATGGGTGCAACACTAAGCATGACAAGACAATAAGCAACGCTAGGGGTGTTCTAACGTTGTACTAGATGATCCCGACGAAGGGGGGAAACATATGGGAAACTATCCTCAGTGTTAGCCATTTTTGGACAGATGAAATGGAGAAGGACGGTTGCATGTTTGCTATGATAGAGGCACGTGACAAACTAACGGAATGCTTATTCGGATTCTTCACATTTTTCTAAGAAACTTTCATGTATAAAACTTTTTCATCCGAGTTACAGATTATTTTATATTAATTTACAATGTTTTAAACATTTTTCTGAAATTATTATTCATTATTAAATTTGACAGAAAACGAGTCATGATGTCAGCATGAGGTCAGAGTGACGTCAGCAGTCAACAGTATGTTGACTGGTCAAAACTGACATGGGGGACCCACCTGTCATAGAGAGTGGGTTTAAACATAGTTAAAACTAATCTAAATCTAGATAATTAAACTATTGGGACCACGTGTAAGTGACTAGTTAAATTAGCAAATAAAGTTAACAACTTAATTATTTTTAAAAATGGATTAATTAACATGGGGACCACATGTCAGCGAAACGGGCCGCCCAGTCAGCAAGGTTGACTTGGTCAACCCGGGCAAGGGGGCGAGCACGGGCCACTGGTCCACCGGCCACCTTGATATGTCTCCAACGTATCTATAATTTTTGATTGCTCCATGCTATATTATCTACTGTTTTGAATGTTTATGGGCTTCATTATACACTTTTATATGATTTTTTGGGACTAACCTATTAACCCAGAGCCCAGTGCCAGTTTCTGTTTTTACCCTGTTTTAGGGTTTTGAAGAAAAGGAAAATCAAACGGAGTCCAATTGACCTGAAACTTCACGGAACTCATTTTTGGAAGGAAAGAAGCCCAGAAGACTTGGAGTGCACGTCGGGGGCTCTGCAAGGAGGTCACGAGGCAGGGGGCGCGCGCACCCCCCTGGTCGCGCCCTCCACCCTCGTGGGCCCCTTGTGGCCCCCTGACGTACTTCTTCTGCCTATATATCTCCACATACCCTAAAAACATCCGTGAGCACAATAGATTGGGAGTTCCGCCGCCAGAAGCCTCCGTAGCCACCGAAAACCAATCTAGACCCGTTCCGGCACCCTGCCGGAGGGGGCAATCTCTCTCTGGTGGCCATCTTCATCATCTCGGTGCTCTCCATGACGAGGAGGGAGTAGTTCTCCCTCGGGGCTGAGGGTATGTACCAGTAGCTATGTGTTTGATCTCTCCCTCTCTCTTATGTTCTTGAGGTGGTACGATCTTGATGTATCGCGAGCTTTGCTATTATAGTTGTATCTTATGATGTTTTCTCCCCCTCTACTCTCTTGTAATGAATTGAGTTTCCCCTTTGAACTTATATTATCGGATTGAGTCTTTAAATATTTGAGAACACTTGATGTATGTCTTGCCGTGGATATCTGTGGTGACAATGGGATATCACATGATTCACTTGATATATGTTTTGGTGATCAACTTGCGGGTTCCGCCCATGAACCTATGCATAGGTGTTGGCACATGTTTTCGTCGTGATTCTCCGGTAGAAACTTTGGGGCACTCTTTGAGGTTCTATGTGTTGGTTCAATAGATGAATTTGAGATTGTGTGATGCATATCGTATAATCATACCCACGGATACTTGAGGTGACATTGGAGTATCTAGGTGACATTAGGGTTTTGGTTGATTTGTGTCTTAAGATGTTATTCTAGTACGAACTCTAGGGCTGTTTGTGACAATTATAGGAATAGCCCAACGGATTTATTGGAAAGAGTAACTTTGAGGTGGTTTCGTACCCTACCATAATCTCTTCGTTCGTTCTCCGCTATTAGTGACTTTGGAGTGACTCTTTGTTGCATGTTGAGGGATAGTTATGTGATCCACTTATGTTATTATTGTTGAGAGGACTTGCACTAGTGAAAGTATGAATCCTAGGCCTTGTTTCCTAGCATTGCAATACCGTTTACGCTCACTTTTATCATTAGTTACCTTGCTGTTTTTATAATTTCAGATTACAAATACCTTTATCTACCATCCATATACCACTTGTATCACCATCTCTTTGCCGAACTAGTGCACCTATACAATTTACCATTGTATTGGGTGTGTTGGGGACACAAGAGACTCTTTTTTATTTGGTTGCATGGTTGCTTGAGAGAGACCATCTTCATCCTACGCCTCCAACGGATTGATAAACCTTAGGTCATCCACTTGAGGGAAATTTGCTACTGTCCTACAAACCTTTGCACTTGGAGGCCCAACAACGTCTACAAGAAGAAGGTTGTGTAGTAGACATCACACCTACCCAGGGTGGTGGCCCCAGCCGGCCATGTAGGCGGGGCGCCGGAGAGAGCTTCGGCAAGCCTCTCCCGCGGCGGCCCTTCACTGGAGACGGCCAAAAAAACGCCACAGTGACCCGTTCTACGCGCGTGAGGCGCCATTCGAGAGCTGGCGACGCCGCGCAACCGAAGGGGTGGTCACAGGGCTTGGGGATTGTTGGCAGGGGCACCGGCGACGAGCCCTTGCGGCGGATAGGTGCCATCGGCAGTAGGCTACACGATGCTGAAAGTGCAACTATCCCTGGGTGGTTTTGGTAATTCCTAACAACATATAGCTCATTGTGCTAACATTATTCCAAGATTAATATTTCAGGAAAAGCTCAATGAATGGCATGGCATGGATGAGGAAAGTGGATCCCTCAAAATTCTACGGACAAAAAGTTTGGCTCAAGCTTGAAGCTCAAGACTCTATATTTTATATTTTAGTGATCCAAGATCACATTGAGTCTATAGGAAAAGCCAATACTATCAAGGAGGGATGAAGTGTTGCTTAATGGCTTGCTTGCTGAAAATGCTTAGTGATATGCTCCAAAATCCTCAACTACCTTCCCACATCCACATATGACCTAAACCAAAAGTCAAACTCGGCCCCACCGATTCTTTCTATCCGGCGCCACCGAGTTTCAAATGTCATAGCCACTGCCACAAACCCTAGGCAAATCGGTCTCACCGATAGGGATCTCGGTCTCACCGAGATGGGATTGTAATCTCTCTGTTTCCCTTCGTAATGTTTCGGTCTTACCGAGATGAGCGATCGGTCCCACCGAGATTGCAATGTAAACTCTCTGTTTCCCTTTTGTAACATTTCGGTCTCACCGAGATGAGCGAATCGGTCCCACCGAGTTTACCTGACCAACTCTCTGGTTAGCTTATTACCAAAATCGGTCCCACCGAGTTTGTGTAATCGGTCACACTGAGATTACGTTATGCCCTAACCCTAACCATATCGGTCCTACCGAGTTGCATCTCAGTCCCACCGAAAATCCTAACGGTCACTAGGTTTGCTGAATCGGTCTGACCGAGTTTAACCATTCGGTCCCACCGAGTTTGGCAAATTGTGTGTAACGGTTAGATTTTGTGTGGAGGCTATATATACCCCTCCACCCACTCTTCATTCATGAAGAGAGACATCAGAACATACCTACACTTCCAATACACATTTTCCGAGAGAGAACCACCTACACTTGTGTTGAGGTCAAGATATTCCATTCTAACCATATGAATCTTGATCTCTAGCCTTCCCCAAATTGCTTTCCACTCAAATCTTCTTTCCACCAAATCCAAATCCTTTGAGAGAGAGTTGAGTGTTGGGGAGACTATCATTTGAAGCACAAGAGCAAGGAGTTCATCATCAACACACCATTTGTTACTTCTTGGAGAGTGGTGTCTCCTAGATTGGCTAGGTGTCACTTGGGAGCCTCCGACAAGATTGTGGAGTTGAACCAAGGAGTTTGTAAGGGCAAGGAGATCGCCTACTTCATGAAGATCTACCACTAGTGAGGCAAGTCCTTCGTGGGCGACGGCCGTGATGGAATAGACAAGGTTGCTTCTTCGTGGACCCTTCGTGGGTGGAGCCCTCCGTGGACTCGTGCAACTGTTACCCTCCGTGGGTTGAAGTCTCCATCAACGTGGATGTACGATAGCACCACCTATCGGAACCACAACAAAAACATCCGTGTCTCCAATTGCGTTTGAATCCTCCAAACCCTTCCCTTTACATTTTTGCAAGTTGCATGCTTTACTTTCCGCTGCTCATATACTCTTTTGCATGCTTGCTTGGATTGTGTGGAGATTGCTTGACTTGTGCTAAGATAGCTAAAATTTGCCAAGAACTAAAATTGGGAAAAGGCTAGATTTTTATTTGGTCAAGTAGTCTAATTACCCCCCCCCCTCTAGACATACTTTCGATCCTACAAGTGGTATCAGAGCTTTGGTCTCCATTTGCTTTGATTTCCATAGCTTTTGGTGGTCATAGCCTTGGTTTCACAACCTAGGAGAGTATGGCGTCTAGCAAGGGAAATTATCACCGTAGAGGTCCTTACTTTGATGACACTAATTTTGCTAGTTGGAAGCATAAGATGAAAATTCATATTCTTGGACGTAACCCCGCCATTTGGGCTATTGTGTGTATTGGCTTGCAAGGTGAATTCTTTGACGGGAAAGAACCGAACCGTGAAGCCACCACGGAAGAGTTGAAAATGCAACAATACAATGCTCAAGCTTGTGATATCCTCTTCAACGGATTGTGCCCCGAAGAATTCAACAAAATCAGCCGTCTTGAGAATGCAAAGGAAATTTGGTATACTTTGATTGATATGCACGAAGGTACCGACTCCGTCAAGGAATCCAAATTGTATGTGCTTCAAAGTCAACTTGACAAGTTCAAAATGAAGGATGGTGAAGGTGTTGCTGAAATGTACTCTAGGCTTGCTCTTATCACAAATGAGATTGTCGGCTTAGGGAGTGAAGAGATGACCGATAGATTCATCATCAAGAAAATCCTAAGAGCCTTGGATGGAAAATATGATACCATGTGCACATTGATCCAAATGATGCCAAATTACAAAGATCTCAAGCCAACGGAAGTCATCGGAAGAATTGTTGCTCATGAGATGTCACTCAAGGATAAAGAGGAACTTCACAACAAATCAAGTGGTGCTTACAAAGCCTCATGTGAAGCCCCCACATCATCGAGTGATAAACAAACCTTCAATGAAGAATTGAGCTTAATGGTGAAGAACTTCAACAAGTTCTACAAGAATAGAAGCAAAGAGAGAAGCTCCAAGTCAAGGTCGTACAATGACAAAAGATCTTCTAGTCGAGAGCGAAACTGCTGCAATTGTGGAAGGCCCGGACACTATTCCAATGAGTGTACGACCCCCTGCAAGAGAAGAGAAGATTCTCCCAAGAGAAGAAGTAGAAGAGAAGAATCACCATCTAGAGAAAGAAGGAGTAGAGATGATCGTTATGAACGAAGACCCTCACGGAGAAGCAAGGATTCGAAAAGAAAGGACAAGTCATCAAGGAGCTACACAAAACGAAGACATCAAGCTCATGTTGGTGAATGGGTATCCGGCTCCAACTCCGACAACCACTCCGAGAGAAGCTATCATTCCGACTCCGAATGTACTCAAGATGAAGGTGTTGCCGGTCTAGAACTTGTGACAACAAACTCCTACGACATATTTGACTCACCAAATGAAGGAGTTGGAACATGCTTCATGGCTAAAGTCCCAAAGGTATCACACCCCGAGTATGTTGATTTCAATAGTGATGAAGATGACTTGTTAGGTGATGATGATTTACTTGTTGACAACTCTAGTGATGAATACTGTGATGAAACATCAATTAATCATGCTAATCAAGATAAAACGAATGACAATGATAAGGAGAAGATTGAGTCTCTAACTAAAGAACTAAACACTCTTAAGTTAGCTCATGAAACTATCTTAGGAGTTCATCGAGAACTTTTAAGGACTCATGAGAAATTACGCTTTGAAAAGCTCAACCTTGAGAAAGAGCATGAGTTCTTAAAAGCAATCAATGCTGATCTTCGTAAGAAAAGTTCTTCTTACATTGCCAAGCGTTTACTCTTATCCACTTACATGCCTCAAGTCAAGTCTAGCAACAAGAACAAGAAAGATTCTTCCTCTAGTAGTAACAATAATCTTGCTAAATCCAATATTGTTGCTTCTAGTAGTTCTCTTGATTCCACTAATGATTCTCTTAGCCAAGTTACACTTGAGCAAGAAAATAGCTTATTGAAGGGAATTATAGAGAAAGGTGTTTACAAGAGCCTTGCCGGAAGTAAGCAATTCGAGGAAATTGTACGCAAGCAAGGAAGGCACCAGAAGAATCAAGGTGTTGGTTTTGAACGAAAGTTCAATGCCAATGGAGTTGAGTGGGAAGAAGATCAATACCCCAAGGCGAAGTTTGTTCCTCAACAAGAGAAGTATGATCCTACTTCTTTCAAAGGGACACAAGCTCAAGATGATCTTCCACCACAAGACCACAAGCAAAAAGGCAAGGACAAGCTTCAAGAGGAAATTGATGCATTTGAAGAAGCTCCTAAGGCCTTGGTCAAGTGGGTTCCCAAGACTACTTCAAGTTCCACTTCATCAAGTACAACTACAACACCAAGGATTCCCATCAAGATGGTGTGGATCCTGAAGAAGAAGAACTAGAGAGTTCTTGAGGGTGACTCCGCTAACATACTTCACTCTTACCATCTTGGCAAGAACAAGTGCAATCAACTTCCACATCTTGCACTAGTTCAAGGAGTCACAAACCCTCTTGTTGGTAAGACAAGGGACAAGGTAACCTAAAAGCTTTCATAGACATCATCTTGTGTGTGCATCACTTTATCTCTATGGATATCCTTGTTTGTTCCTTGTGGGACTAACCCGTGTAGGTATTGAAAGTGCAACTCACTCCAATGGATAGCTTCAAATGATCTACATCAACATTGAGCATCCACATCTTCAACATCTGCACGAAGTCATCATCGACAAAACCCAAGGTTAGTTCATCCCTCTTAGGGGGGATATCACATCTAGGGGGAGCTTTACTCTAAGAATTGAGCTAAAGCAACTCTAATGGTGTGAACACAACAATGCTTTATGTAAAAGTGGTAACCCCACTTGTGCTTAAACGATGAGTATGACCTATGATCAAATGTTCTCATTTGACTCCTAAGTCAATATACTCATATATAGATGACCTAGTCATCGCAAATTGTTTGATAGATGCTAGAATTGGTTGTGCATGCTTTGCCACATATTTCAATTGCCATTTTATTGTGTGAGCATGTTGATTGCATATTTTACTCATTTGAGGACATCCACTTGTTGTTTTGATTGATTGGTTTTCTTTTCTTTTGCCAAGTGGATGGACAAGAATGCCTAAGAACCCTCTCTAGCTATCTATGCTTTTCTCGTCTCAAACTCTATTCATGCTACATCACAAAATTTGATCAAGTCAGATTCGAACCACTCTGTGTGAGGAGCACTCGGAGTCCCCGATTCTTCATAGACTTAAACTTCCAAAACTTCTTTGTGCGTTTCGGTCTGACCGATTCATCCATTTTGGTCATACCGAGATCTCTAAGTCGATCTAGGTTTTCAATCTCGGTGCAACTGATTTGAACCTTTCGGTCACACCGAGTTTCAGTAACTGGTTGCAGTTATGAATCTCAGTGCCACCGAGTTGTTCCACTCGGTCACACTGACAGGGTCGGGCTATATATACCCACGGGTCAAATTTTGGAAAACTTTCCGAACCTCCTCGACCCGTGCTTAGCCCGCTCTGCCTCCTGGGTCTCCCGATCGTCTTCCTCGTCGCCAGCCGCCTCCTGCCGCTGGTCTCCGCCGCCGTCACGGGAATCATCCCCGTCGTTGCCGCCATAGCGAGTTCATCGCCGAACTAGGGTATGAACTCGATCACTGTGATATCCCTATCTGATTCCTAGCACATTATGTTCGCCATGTATCTTGCCACGATTGAGATCATTCTTATCCAGTCAAAACACTCTGTAGTTTAGTCGTGAATTGAAAATTTAGGGTTAGGTTTCCGCCGAAACAATCTCGGACCCACCGAGTTGTGGAACTCGCTACCACAGATTCGGCTCAGGCCATTGCACATGTAATTTTCGGTCTGACCGAGAATTGCAAATCGGTGTGATCGAGTTCAGGACTTTGTGGAACCCTAGCAGTCTCGGTGCCACCGAACTGTGACTCGATCTGACCGAGTTCACTAGTTTAGGTTCCAACAGCTGCTTCGGTATCACCGAGTTTATAAATCGGTTGATCCGAAATGCTTTCTGTGGAAAAATAAAACTAAGTTTTTGACTCATTCTTTTGCAAAAACCTCTGCATTTTGTGATGCTCATCCACTCTATATCATCTATATCTATTCACAGGGTCTGCTGTCAGTGTTTGCAATATGTCTGATCAGAGTGACAGCCAGAACAGGTCAGAGGAGCAGGTTCACCTGAGTGAGGGCACTAGTCCCTCTAGCAGTTCAGATGATGGTAGCACGAGCACCCCAAGCAACTTACCCAAAGCTGCCACCAGGGCCAGAAAGAAGAAGACCTCTGAATCTGAGGATGAAGACTATGTGGCAGTTGAGGATGAGGCCACTTCCAAGAAGAAAGTGGTTAAGAAGGAATATAGCACTGTTGCTACCACCAAGCCAGGCATGAAGCAAAAGGTTCCTGCAAAGAGAATTCCAATGTCTAAGGCCAGAGCATCTACTCAAGTCCCTTTGCGATCTGAACCCAAAGAGGCTGCTGCAGAAGGGAAGAAGAGGAAGGAGAGGATCAAAAAGACCACTGCTAGAGTGCTTGGGAGATCCTCAATCATGAGAGATTCTGAAGAGGAAGAGGAAGAAGAGGTTGCTGCACCAGCACCCAAGGCACAAAAGCTGATGGGTGATGCTATAAAGTCAGGGGCTGCAACATCAAAGCCCAAAGAAGCACCCAAAGCAGCCTCCAAGCCCAAGAGTGCACCTAAGAGGAATACCAGGAGTATACCAGCTGCTGAGAAGAACAAGGCCCCAGTGCGTGAAGTTGCTGATAATGAAGATGATGAAGGACAAGTCCTGAGGAAGCTCAAACCCAAGATTCCAGACCACAATGATGATCATCCTGTGGCTGAGAACATGAAGATCAGGAGAGACTCAGGGTTGAGGCTATGGAGAGAGTCAGATCCATATGCCACCAGGAGAAGGACTGTTGTTGATTACAGGTTCCACACAAAGGAATAGCAGGACTTCTATGAGACAGTGCTACTTGACAAGAAGCCCATAGTGTGTGACATGAGATGGGTCGACTGGGACTACATCAAGGAGAATGAGGATCACTATCCAGGTGTACATGATAGTTTCAAGGCTTGTGGAGTCGATGAGTTTGTGGCTCAGAAGCTCACAAAATGGAATGATGAGCTCAGCATGCAGTTCTACTCCATAGCTCATTTCTACCCAGATGGAAGGATTGTATGGATGTCTGAAGGTACGAGGTACCAGTCCACAGTTGCTGAATGGGCGAAGTTGATCAATGCCCCAAAAGAGAGTGAAGATGACTTGGATGTCTATGCCAATAGGAAGAAGGATCACAACACAATGACACACATGTACAAGGAGATCCCATATGCTGCTCTTGAGACACATAAGTTTGGATATGTACATTACCTTCTGTCAGGCTTGCAACCATCAACTGGATCCTCAGGCAGACTCTCTTGGCAAAGTCAGGTGATCACAAGATGATCAGAGGCCATGCAATTAACTTGCTTCACATCTTTGATGTCCCACAGAAGTTCAAAGTCATGAGCCTAATAGTTGAAACTATCAAGAGGACAGCTGCAGATCAGAAGAGGAGTTGTGGGTATGCTCCACAGATCCAGGAGCTAATCAACTCCAAGATGGGCACTGGTACATATCTGCTGGACAAGGAGCACATGCCTATCTATCCAGACTTGAAGGACAACAATGTGGTTATGAATGAGGATGAACCATCTTCTGTGCACGCACAAGCCAAGAAGGAGAAGGCAAAAGATGAAAAGGCTGCAAGGATGCCAACTACTGAAGAAGCATCTCAGTATCTCCTGAAGAGCAAGCAAGATCAGCTTGGCTGCCTGATTGCATCCACTCTGAGGATTGAGAAGGGACTGGCCACCCTGACTCAAAACCAGGAGAGCTTGGAAAGAATCGTGGAGCAAAAATTCTATGACTTGGATGTGAAAGTAACTGAGATTCAGTCTATTGTGGAGCAACTTCAAGATGATATGCAGGAGAGGAAGGGCAAGACAACCACGGATGCATTTGCCAGAGTGCCTAGAGCTCAGAGGTCTGCTACAGTGCCTGTTCCAGACACTAGAGCCACTTCATCTGCACCAGCTACAGCTTCAGCGCAACCAGCTCCAGCACCACCTCCTTCAGCTCCATCCACATCAACTAAAGTCTTCGTCCAAGGAGCCATCTCTACGCCACCACCTGAAGACCAAGCTTAAGAGACGTTTTAGTGCTATGCATTTTCTATGAACTTTTTGGTAACTTGTTGCCAAAGTGGGAGAAACATGTATAGATCATAGGCTTCGAGAGAGAGCGTTGCTTTTTATTCTCCCTTGCTTTGATGGTTGAACTTTGTTTGTCTTTTGATTGCTTGAGATACTATGCTATTATCTGTGAGACATTGATGATCATGTGGTTGATCATAAGCTACACTTATGCTTGTTAGATGATATTATCTTACTTATCCTTATATGATCATTCACTTTGCTTGGTGATGAGTGCATGTATTCAATCTTTATTATTTTGAGCGCTCCACCAAGATGTATGTGACATGGAAGAGTAACCCATGATCCTAACTCATTGTGCATTTGCAGTCCAAAGCAAATCTTAAGATATGCACAAATTTAGGGGGAGCTCTTGCTTTTCACATACTTCTCAAAGCGACAATATCTTTCACTCTTATTATCATTTGTCGAAGCTTTGATCTATATGTTGTCATCAATTACCAAAAGGGGGGAGATTGAAAGTGCAACTACCCCTGGGTGGTTTTGGTAATTCCTAACAACATATAGATCATTGAGCTAACATTATTCCAAGATTAATATTTCAGGAAAAGCTCAATGAATGGCATGGCATGGATGAGGAAAGTGGATCCCTCAAAATTCTAAGGACAAAAAGTTTGGCTCAAGCTTGAAGCTCAAGAATCTACATTTTATATTTTAGTGATCCAAGATCACATTGAGTCTATAGGAAAAGCCAATACTATCAAGGAGGGATGAGGTGTTGCTTAATGGCTTGCTTGCTCAAAATGCTTAGTGATATGCTCCAAAATCCTCAACTACCTTCCCACATCCACATATGACCTAAACCAAAAGTCAAACTCGGCCCCACCGATTCTTTCTATCCGGCGCCACCGAGTTTCAAATGTCATAGCCACTGCCACAAACCCTAGGCAAATCGGTCTCACTGGTAGGGATCTCGGTCTCACCGAGATGGGATTGTAATCTCTCTGTTTCCCTTCGTAACGTTTCGGTCTTACCGAGATGAGCGATCAGTCCCACCGAGATTGCAATGTAAACTCTCTGTTTCCCTTTTGTAACATTTCGGTCTCACCGAGATGAGCGAATCGGTCCCACCGAGTTTACCTGACCAACTCTCTGGTTAGCTTATTACCAAAATCGGTCCCACCGAGTTTGTGTAATCGGTCACACGAGATTACGTTATGCCCTAACCCTAACCATATCAGTCCTACCAAGTTGCATCTCAGTCCCACCGAAAATCCTAACGGTCACTAGGTTTGCTGAATCGGTCCGACCGAGTTTAACCATTCGGTCCCACCGAGTTTGGCAAATTGTGTGTAAAGGTTAGATTTTGTGTGGAGGCTATATATACCCCTCCACCCACTCTTCATTCGTGGAGAGAGCCATCAGAACATACCTACACTTCCAATACACATTTTCTGAGAGAGAACCACCTACACTTGTGTTGAGGTCAAGATATTCCATTCCAACCATATGAATCTTGATCTCTAGCCTTCCCCAAATTGCTTTCCACTCAAATCTTCTTTCCACCAAATCCAAATCCTGTGAGAGAGAGTTGAGTGTTGGGGAGACTATCATTTGAAGCACAAGAGCAAGGAGTTCATCATCAACACACCATTTGTTACTTCTTGGAGAGTGGTGTCTCCTAGATTTGCTAGGTGTCACTTGGGAGCCTCCGACAAGATTGTGGAGTTGAACCAAGGAGTTTGTAAGGGCAAGGAGATCGCCTACTTCGTGAAGATCTACCGCTAGTGAGGCAAGTCCTTCGTGGGCGACGGCCGTGATGGAATAGACAAGGTTGCTTCTTCGTGGACCCTTCGTGGGTGCAGCCCTCCGTGGACTCGTGCAACCGTTACCCTCCGTGGGTTGAAGTCTCCATCAACGTGGATGTACGATAGCACCACCTATCAGAACCACGACAAAAACATTCATGTCTCCAATTGCATTTGAATCCTCCAAACCCTTCCCTTTACATTTTTGCAAGTTGCATGCTTTACTTTCCGCTGCTCATATACTCTTTTGCATGCTTGCTTGAATTGTGTGGAGAGTGCTTGACTTGTGCTAAGATAGCTAAAATCTGCCAAGAACTAAAATTGGGAAAAGTCTAGATTTTTATTTGGTTAAGTAGTCTAATCACCCCCCTCTAGACATACTTTCGATCCTATAGATGCAACGATAGAGGCAGCGGGAACATTGGAGTGCGACAGCGGGCGGCAGCAGGGGAGTGCCCTGAGCGCATCCGCGTGTTCACCTGGCCCCAGGACGACATGTGTGTTGGGGAACGTAGTAATTTCAAAAAAATTCTATGCACACGTAGGATCATGGTGATGCATAGCAACGAGAGGGGAGAGTGTGTCCACGTACCCTCGTAGATCGAAAGCAGAAGCGTTAGCACAACACGGTTGATGTAGTCGTATGTCTTGACGATCCGACCGATCCAAGTACCGAACGTACGGCACCTCCAAGTTCAGCACACATTCAGCGCGATGACGTCCCACAAACTCCGATCTAGCAGAGCTTAGAGGGAGAGTTCCGTCAGCACGACGGTGTGATGATGGTGATGATGATGCTACTGACGCAGGGCTTCTCCTAAGCACTGCTACAATATGACCGAGGTGGATTATGGTGGAGGGGGGCACCGCACACGGCTAAAAGATCAATGATCAATTGTTGTGTCTCCAAGGGGTGCCGCCCTCCCCGTATATAAAGGAGTGGAGGAGGGGGAGGGCCGGCCCTCTCTATGACGCGCCCTAGGGGAGTCCTACTCCTACCGGGAGTAGGATTCCCCCTTTCCTAGTAGAACTAGGAGCCCTTCCAAGTAGTAGGAGTAGGAGAGAACGAAAGGGAAAAGAGAAGAGAAGGAAGGAGGGGGCGCTGCCCCTCCCCCTAGTCCAATTCGGACTAAGCATTGAGGGGCGCGCAGCCTCTCCTCTCTCTTTCCACTAAAGCCCAAAAAGGCCCATATACTCCCCGGCGAATTCCCGTAACTCTCCGGTACTCCGAAAAATACCCGAATCACTCGAAACCTTTCCGATATCCGTATATGGTCGTCCAGTATATCGATCTTTACATCTCAACCATTTGGAGACTCCTCGTCATGTCCCCGATCTCATCTGAGACTCCGAACTACCTTCGGTACATCAAAACAAATAAACTCAGAATACAAATCGTCACCGAACATTAAGCGTGCGGACCCTACGGGTTCGAGAACTATGTAGACATGACCGAGACACGTCTTCGGTCAATAACCAATAGCGGAACCTGGATGCTCATATTGGCTCCTACATATTCTACAAAGATTTTTATCGGTCAAACCGTATAGCAACATACATTGTTCCCTTTGTCATCAGTATGTTACTTTCCCGAGATTCGATCGTCGGTATCTCAATACCTAGTTTAATCTCGTTACCGGCAATTCTCTTTACTCGTTCCGTAATACATCATCCCACAAATAACTCATTAGTTACAATGCTTGCAAGGCTTATAGTGATGTGTATTACCGAGTGGGCCCAGAGATACCTCTCCGACGATCGGAGTGACAAATCCTAATCTCGAAATATGCCAACTGAACAAGTACCTTCGGAGACACCTGTAGAGCACCTTTATAATCACCCAGTTACGTTGTGACATTTGGTAGCACACAAAGTGTTCCTCCGGTAAACGAGAGTTGCATAATCTCATAGTCATAGGAACATGTATAAGTCATGAAGAAATCAATAGCAACATACTAAACAATCAAGTGCTAAGCTAACGGAATGGGTCAAGTCAATCACATCATTCTCCTAATGATGTGATCTCGTTAATCAAATGACAACTCATGTCTATGGTTAGGAAACTTAACCATCTTTGATTAACAAGCTAGTCAAGTAGAGGCATACTAGTGACACTATGTTTGTCTATGTATTCACACATGTATTATGTTTCCGGTTAATACAATTCTAGCATGAATAATAAACATTTATCATGAAATAAGGAAATAAATAATAACTTTATTATTGCATCTAGGGCAAATTTCCTTCAATGTGGTCTCAGCGTGGAGCTTCACTGCGACGGCGAGCCCACGGGTGGGTGGTGAGGGGAGTTACGGGGATGGATTCGAGGCATGAAGTGTGGGTTTCACGCGCGAGCTCACCTTGGAGCATAAGAAAAGCTCATTAACAGCTTAGGAGTGCAGACGATGGAGAATTCATCGGAGAGCCGCCGGTGGCCGAAGTGGAAGAAGTGTCCGACCTGCTCACGCTGGTGTGGCTCCGGTCGAGCGGTCGGACTCAAACGGCGTGAACAAGGGCGACGTAGCTACTGGACGTCCTCCCGGGTGTTGGGGGGGCCAGAGAGCATGTGTGCGCCGGTGGTCATGACGGTGATGGCTTTGCTTGGGGAAGAAGGAAACGACGCGAGGGAGGAGGGAATCTGGAGGTCGGGGTGGGTGGAGGCAGGTCGGGGGAGGAGGCCCGAGGAGGCGGGGGATCCTTATCCCCTCCCTGCTGACGGCAGCGAGCTGGTCCATCTGGGACGGCTCGGTCTCTCCCAGGTCTACCCCCCGTGTAGCGAGGTAGACGACAAGGGAGCGGACAGGCTGGGCTGCTGGGCCGGGGCCTACCACTGTGGCCTAAGGCCCAGGGCAGTGAGGGGGGCCTTTTCATTTTATTTTTTATTTATTTTCTTTTGCATTTAGTTTCAATTTATTTTTTAGTTTTATAAAATATAATGTTAGCACCTAAATTAGTATTAATAATTAGGCTAGTGGCATAATTAGTTTGAGATTTTAAAAATAGCTTAGTATTTTTATAATTTAAAAAGAAATTAAATTATTATTTAGGCCATTGTTTTGATTAATTTAGGGCACTGAAACACTTTATAAAAATGATGGGTCACCACCAGAATTAGTTATGGAATATTTGCCACACTTTGAACATTTTAGTTTGCATGTTTGAGAAATTTGAATTTTTTTACTTTAACTTGATTTTGAATTTGAACGGGGTTTAAATCAACGCAAGTTTATCAACAGTAATCGTGGTGACGTGGCATCATTAGTAGAGGGTTACTGTAGCTTAATTATCCAGGCGTCACCATTGTCCTATTTTTTCATAATTTTTGGAGTTAGAAAAGTATGGTTTTTGACAAATTTTGTTTTGAATGCATAGTTTGCTTATTCAATAGTTTCTATGACTTATATTGGTCAAAATAAATTTTATAAATGTTAGAATATGGTCGTCATTATGTCAGAACAATTATGAATCTTGTCTTGACAGTACCAAAGTGAATGAGTTGCTCTTTATCGTACTAACCTATCTCACGAGTTCCGTTAAGTTTTGTGTGATTGAAGTTTTCAAGTTTTTGGTGAGATATAGATATGAGGAGAACAAGGAGTGGCAAGACCCTAAGATTGTGGATTCCCAGGGTATCCCAAGGTAATACTCAAGGAAGACTCAAGCTCTAAGCCTAGGGGTGCCCCGGATGGCATCCCCTCTTTGATCTTCAATATTATCGATAACCTCACTTGGAACTATATTTTTATTCGTCACATGATATGTGATTTTCTTGGAGCTTATTTTTTGTTTGATGTTTGAATAAAATAGTTGGTTTTGAAATCTTGATTTAGAGACAGTCTTCACATAGCTACTTAATTCTTTAACTACTCATTGATCTTCACTTATGTCTTTTGGAGTAGTTTGCCATTCACTCTTGTGATTCACTTATATCCTAAGAGTAAATTGTTGAATGAATTGAATATCATAAACCTCAAATTATATGCTTAGTAATATTTTCACATCAGGTTTAGAAAGTAGAATCTACTATAGTTTGACAATCACAATATTTGTCAGACAAGCAATGCATGAAAGATTGGTATAAGGAAGAGAAATTTCACATACAAATACATTATATTGGACATCCTTTATGATTGTGAATCCATTATAAGGAAGCATCACTTGATATATGTTTTGGTAATCAACTTGCGGATTCCCATGTGACATTGGAGTAATCTATGCATATGGGTTAATAAACATTTTCGTCCTACTTTCTCTGATAGAAACTTTGGGTAATCTTTGAAGTTCTTTGTGCTGGATTGAATATTATGAATATGAAATTTATTTATGCATATTGAATAATTAACTCACGGATACTTGTCATGACATTGGACTATCTAGGTGACATTCGAGTTGCTTAATGCGTATCATATGGTGTTATCGTAGTACGGACACTAGGGTTGTTTGTGACACTTATTGGGATGGCTCAATGGATTGATCGGAAAGATAACTTTCAGGTGGTTTTCCACCTACAACATTTTCAGATTATGTTCTTGCTATTGATAAGAACTTTGGAGTGATTCTTTGTCGCACATTGAGGGATTCTTATATGATTCAATTATGTTAGCACTGTTGAGAGATTGCACTAGTGAAAGTATAAACCCTAGGCCTTGTTTACAAGCATTGAAATACCCTTTGTTCTTACTTTTGTTACTTGCTACCTTGCTGTTTTTATTATTTCAGATTACAAAAAACCCATTTATACCATCAATAATCCACTTGTATCACCATCTCTTTGCCGAACTAGTGCACCTATACAATTTACCATTGTATTGGGTGTGTTGGGGACACAAGCGATTTCTTGTATTTGATTGCATGGTTGTTTGAGAGAGACCATCTTAATCCTACACCTCTCGTGGATTGGTAAATCTTAGGTCATCCACTTGAGGGATTTGCTGCTCTCTTACAAAACTCTGCGCTTGGAGGCACAACCAAGTATACAAGAATAAAGTTGTGTAGTAGGCATCATTTAGTGATGTGAGAATGATAACTTTAGTTTTCAAGGATGGGAATTATCTTTTAGGATGGAAAGTTTTAGCTTTTTTGTTTGTTTTTTATTATTGGATGGCAACTTTAATTGCAAAAACGACAGGACCGAAGTGCTTGGTGCCACACCTTCATGCTGTTGGGAATCATTGCATGGAAAAGAAAAAAAATTCTACGCACACGCAATGATCTATCCATGGAGATGCATAGCAACGAGGGGGAGAGTGTATCCACGTACTCTCGTAGACCGTAAGCAGAAGCATTCACAACGCGGTTGATGTAGTCAAACTTTCTTTGAGATCCAACCGATCTAGTACCGAATGGACGGCACCTCCGTGTTCTGCACACATTCAGGTCGGTGACGTCCCTCGCCTTCTTGATCCATCAAGACTTCGATGTAGTAGATGAGTTTCGTCAGCACAATGGCATGGTGACAGTGATGGTGAAGTGATGTCCGTAGGGCTTCGCCTAAGCACTACGAAAATATGACCAGGGGTGTAAACGGTGGAGGGGGGGCGCCGCACACTGCTAACAATTGATCTGGTGGATTCTAGGCGCCCCCCTCCCACATATATATATATATAGGTGGGAAGGAGGGAGGAGCAGCCATAGGAGGCACCCAAGTAGGAGGAATCCTACTTGGAGTCCCTCCCAAGGCGTGCCCCCTGCCATATATAACCGAGGGGGAAGGAAAGAGGAGGGGAGAGGGAAGGAAGTGGGAATCCTAATCCACACTTTCCTTTCCCTTCCCCCTTTCCTTCTCCTCCTAGGCTGGACAATATGGGGGGTGCACCAGACCCTTGTGGCTGGTGTGTTTCCCCTCTTGGCCCATAAGGTCCATATTCTTTGCCGGGGGCGCCCAGAACCCCTTTCCGTGACCCGATAAGTACCCGGTACCCCCCCCCAAAACACTTCCGGTGTCCGAATACCATTGTCCTACATATCAATATTTACCTCTCGACCATTTCGAGACTCCTCGTCATGTTCCTGATCTCATCCGAGACTCCAAACAACATTCGTTCACCAAATCACATAACTCATATAATACTATATCGTCATCGAACGTTAGGTATGCAGACCCTACGACTTCGAGAACTATGTAGACATGACCGAGACACCTCTCTGGTCAATAACCAATAGAGGAACATGGATACCCATATTGGCTCCTACATATTCTACGGAGATCTTTATTGGTTGAACCATTATGACAAAATATGTAATTCCCTTTGTCCATCGGTATGTTACTTGCCCGAGAATCGATCGCCGGTATCTTGATACCCAGTTCAATCTAGTTACTGGCAAATCTCTTTACTCGTTCCATAATACATCACCTCATGACTAACTCCTTAGTCGTTTGCTTGCAAGGTTATGATGTGTATTACCGAGAGGGCCCAGAGATACGTCTCCGATACTCGGAGTGACAAATCATAATCTTGATCTATGCCAACTCAACAAACACCTTCGGAGATACCTGTAGAGCATCTTTATAATCACCTAGTTACGTTGTGACGTTTGATAGCACACAAGGCATTCCTCTGACATCCGGGAGTTGCATAATCTCATAGTCGAAGGAATATGTATTTGACATGAAGAAAGCAATAGCAATAAAACTGAACGATCATTATGCTAAGATAATGAATGGGTCTTGTCCATCACATCATTCTCCTAATGATGTGATCCCGTTATCAAATGACAACTCATGTCCATGTTTAGGAAACCTTAACCATCTTTGATCAACGAGCTAGTCAAGTAGAGGCTCACTAGGGACACAGTGTTTGTTTATGTATTCACACATGTATTTATCTTTCCGATCAATACAATTCTAGCATGAATAATAAACCTTTATCATGAATAAGGAAATATAAAATAACAACTTTATTATTGCCTCTAGGGCATATTTCCTTCACATTCCACACGTGTGGCACTTATCATTTGTGTAGTTAATTCCTAAATGCATGCATGTCCCAACCAAATCTACGAATCAGGAGACAAACATGCTACACCTTGCTACAAATCCTTTCCCTCTTATAGACCCGACCCAAGGGAGTTGTACCTGATTCGTGTAGCCTACGAACTCGCGCGGAATGCAAGAGTCCATGGCAGGGGTGGACCTAGAAACTTTTTTTGAGCGGGGACAAAATACTTGAATTGGGGCATATTTTGACACATCTTGTATAAATTTAGAGAGTTTTAGTTTTTTCCTAATAATACAACAAAATCATATAAGATTTTCAATACTTGAGTGGGGTCTAGGGCCCCCACTCACATCAACATGGGTCCGCCCCTACATAGTCCCTTTCCCGAATAATCCTACACGTACAAAAGGACTACCAAGGGGCTACATAACCTTCCTTCTATAATTCTTTGCCTCCCTATTTTCAGTGGAGAGGGCCCTGCCCCCCCATCCCAATCAAAAACGGCCAACTGGCTAATTACGTAAAATTTACATAGCACCCTTCGTAGGTGTTGCATTGCCGTACCTTCCCTATCAACCTTCGTGGTCGGCAATGGTAAAAAATTAGCAAAAAATATGACCCATCCACGCTCTAGTTCTCGCGGCAGCCTGAGCCCCGTCCTAGTATTCCACCAGCCCTCCCTCCCTGGCGGTCGCCACTCTGTCGCCACTGGCCACCCACACAAGGTCTCCCCGGCGCCACCTCGATGGCCTCGCCTCGCTCTCTGTGTTGTGGGCTTTCCCATCCCCTGCACCCGCTGGAAACTGCCGCTGTTCTCCATCGGACTTGGATATAGATTAGAGGTTGGCCACTCCTCTACCCCTGTTGCGGGGCTCGAGGCGATGGACGGCTGGGTCACCGTCACGTCCTGTCGGCCGCACCGATCGGCTTTTCCTACGACGTCATTGAAGCTACGTTAACCCATCCCAGACTAGATTAAAGGACTATGTTTTTGCTACCTCTTCCCTCGCCATGGACAAGTTGGGTGCCACAACCAGATCACATGTCGCCTTTGCTTCCAACCCAGCCACAAAGCAAGGAGCTGCTTGAATAAACTTGCCTCCCACCTCCGCCCAGGCGCCACCCTCACGCGCCCCAGTCGTCCCTTTCCCATGCGTGTGATGCCTACGCGGGCGCCACCTACGGCTCTGCCTCATCCCCAAGGCCCTCCTCACGACATGGCTTGGTCTGGGGACCACTCGCAGTGGCTAGCTGAGGTGTTTATGGTGATCCATGCCATGCCAGCCATGCATCAGGAGGCGACGCTCCTCGGCTCGAATACCATCGTGGCTTGGCTCAACCGCGACCTCATGGCCACCATGAAAAACCTAGCCGCCTCCATCATTACTAAGATGGGAAAGTTCATGGACGACGTGTCTGTCGTCAAGCACTTCCCAGAGGCCCACCTCGTGCATTTCTTCCACCAACACCACTGCACGGATGCGGCAGGCCATCGGGACCTGTCGTTCTGGGACACCAGGCTGTAGATGCGCCCATGGAGGCTCAAAGCTCACTCCAAGAACGTGGACCTCATCCACCACGCCCGCTCTGCCTGGACGGGCTCCCGCTGCAAGCGTGGGATGACTACGCTATCACGTAGGCCATCAGACCGAGGTGCTCCATCAACTACATCAAGGCTGCATCCAAGCTCAAGACAGACACCAAGGTACTATGGGTGTGGGCATGGACGGCGTCACTGGCAAATGTGCCAGACATGAACTAGTGATCCTGCCAGTGCCCGCGGGGGGTCAGCTGATCATCAGGCGACGTGGCTTGGAGCAGTAGGTAATTATCCACCTGTTCATTCATGAAGATCCCATGCAAGGGCCCATGATCGTGTCCAAGGGGTACACCTACCAGAAGGATGTCATCGATGGCGAGCAGCAGGCGCGCGACGCCCATGAGCACATATCTCGCCCTGTCCACCACCATAGGAGGGACCCCAATGATGACCGAGGTCATGATCGCGAGGATGATGACCGACATGGCCGCAATTTTTCACGCAACCATGAGGGATGGGGTGACTGCATCAGGCGCAGCCTCTCGCGCCAGCCTCGGGATGCCTCGCATGACAACCGCCGTGAAGAGGGGTGGGATGGCCAGGGTGATGGTGGAGGTCATTGCCGCTCTGCTGAGCTGGGCGTGGCTGTGGGCCACTCTGTGGTGTTCTAGGGCTCTGGCTTTGCAAGTGAAGACGCGGCCCGCGTTCTCGAGTTTTTGCCCATGTAGGCCACTCCTTTGGCGGTTGCTGGGCGCGGCTGAAGCCTTCTGCACCAGCTCTCGCCGCGCGCCGCACACCACCGCTCCCAGGAAGACCTCACACCGATTGCCGCCCACAACCATGCTCCCACCATCATCGTGCTCCGAGAGAATCGATGAACACCCCTCTCCGCCATCGCAGGCTCTCCCAACCGAGGCATTACTCCAGCTCTACTTGTCGGTCACGCTCCAAGCACCGTTGCTCTGACCTGCAAGGCCACAGGGTTTCGAGGCCTCCCCAATGCCTCCCCTGGTTTCCAATGGACCATTGCGGTGCACGCCATCGCCTGTGTGGCTGCGTAGTGGTGATGCCACGGTTGGAGGTGCGGTTTGCTTGCAATGCCTTGCGACACTCTTCGAAGAGCACCAAGGCGCCATCCCCCCTCCCCTGCTTCAACACCTGCTAGGGCACCATCAACTCCTCGAAAGACAATGGTTGTGATTGCCATCTCGAAGATTGGTGGAGGGTTCTCCATCACCAAGCAACATGATGTAGGCCATCCCAAGTTGGCTCCAGCGGCTAGGGCAGTTGAGTTGCTTCTGTGCCGCACTTTAGGCATTGTCGGTGATGGGGAAGACGCCACTAGTGCCGGACTAGACGCATTCGCAGAGCTGTTCAAGGAGCAGCTATCGCCGAACATGATCATGGATATGCCTGGGCTATTTAAGCTCGACAATGACAGTGCTATGGGTGTTGAGGAAACCCTCATTGCACATGGGGGACAAGGTGCACTCGACCTGGAGACGAACAACAACGGTACTACGGCTCAGTAGGCGGTCGCTGAGTGCTTGATGTTTCTATCCACCTAGGGTCCTAGTTTCCTTATGTTAGCACAAGATCATGCATTGTTATGCACCTGACCCGTGTGTAAGGGTGCTCAATGTGTTTGGAGCATGATTCATGTTTGCCTATGGCTATGTACCCTTAGTGGGGTTTTTTCCACTATCACTAGATTGCAAGGTTCTGTTGTGTTTGTTTGTAGTGCTTCTGCTATGGAGACAGACTACATGGTGCTCCCCGTTTTAAATGTTAGAACAACCAATTAACTTCCCGAGTTGGAACATGAGGGGAATCAACCTCCCGGATCGACGATCCACAATCAATGCCACGATGGTCTCCTTATAGTGTCATGTCATGTGCCTCCAAGAGACTAAGCTCGACAATGTCGACCAGTTCATGACAGCATTCCTGGGCGGGCATAGGCTACATAGCATCACATAAAGACCAACAGTTGATACTAGGGGTGGTATCTTGATGCTTTGGGCAGATCTCCTTGTGGATGTTTCCTGCATCAACTCCACAGCATATTGCCTTTCTGCCATGGTCCTGGTAAGAGGCACTGATGTGCTCTTCAAGATCACTTTCGTCTATGGTCCCATAGATTCCTCTTGCAAAGACGCTTTCTTTGCCGAGCTGCTAGCAGGGAAGCTGCCACTAGGGATGGACTGGCTTGCCATCGGTGACTTCAACCAAATCTACCGAGTGCAAGGTAGAAATAAGAGAAATCTTAGCCGCAGCAGAGTCAACTGTTTCAGGGCAATGCTCTAGAGCTATGAGCTCGAAGAAACCCACCTTCAAAATCGGAGATTCACTTGGAGCAACGAGAGGGAAAACCCAACCTTGTACAAGCTAGACTCCTTTTTTGCATTGCCGAGTAGGACACTAGATTCAACACCCATGTCCTTAATGCGCTTTATTCCTCCCTCTACGACCATTGTCTGCTTCTGCTTGCGATGACCAGGGACCAGGAAGACCTCAGGTCTTTAAATTTGAAAACTTTTGGGCATCCATGCATGGGTTTAATGAGGTGTTCCAATAGGCATGGAACGAGAGGGTTGACCACACTGAGCCATACCAAATCCTCTATAACAAGATTAATAAGACGATGCTCTACCTCTTCGAATGGAGTAGGGGCCTTTTCTCAAAGGCTAAAATTCGCCACTAGGCCGCGCTTTTGGTAATCCTTCACCTCGACAATGCCAAAGAGGATAGGCTTCTCTCCACCGAGGAACTTCAGCTCCGGGCTAGGCTCAATAGAAGGGTCGTCGCCTTGGTTGTGCTCGAAATATCACGTAAGAAGCAATGTGCAAGAATTTCCAACCTTAAAGAAGGGGACAAAAATCAATTTCTTCCACCGCCGAGTAAATGCAAGGAGGAGAAAAAATCATATCCATAGAAACAAGAACGAGCATGGTTGGGTCATCAAGCACAATGCCAAAGAAAAGCTAATTCATGACCATTTTTCCAATGTCATGAAGAGAGGCCCCCAAAGCCGCAAAGATTTCAATTGGGAGGAGCTAAATTTGGAACCTCTTAATTTGCATGGCCTTGGCTCCCAAGTGGCCGAGAGTGAGGTTCTTGAAGCAACCAAAGACATGTCAAGCAACAAGGCACCGGGGCCGGATGGATTCTCGGGCCTCTTTTTCAAGAAATGTTGGGACATCATCAACCCGATCTCATGAGGGTCATTACGTATTTCAACTCCCAGCACACTTCAAATCTCAAGTGGCTCAACTCCGCAATGTGGTCCTCTTGCCTAAAAATGAAGGGGCCGAGGGGATCGCCGACTATAGGCCCATTAGCCTCATCCACACGATCACGGAGATTATTGTGAAGGTGCTCTCCACGAGGCTTGGCCCACATATGACAAACCTCATCCCAACGTTTAAAGCGCCTTCATCAAAACAAGAAGCATCCATGACAACTTTTTGTATGTTCGAAATCTTGCTCGATGCCTTCGCAAGAGAAAGACCCCTCCTCCTCTCAAGAATGATATTCGCAAGGCCTTCGACTCCATTAAGTAGGAGTACTTGCTTGATCTCCTCCAACAGTGAGGATTTCCATGTAAATTCAGGGATTGGATCGTGGCCCTCCTTAGCTCTTGCCTCCTCGAGGATCGTCCTCAATGCTATTGTTGGTTGTCCAATCAAGCATGGGCAGGACCTTCGGCAGGGAGACCCCATCTCTCCGCTTCTCTTCATCATCGCCATTGATCCACTCTAAAAAATTCTAGGTGTGGCAACAAGGAAGGGGCACCTCCATAGAATCCAAGGAAGGGGGGCCATGATGAGGACCTGTCTTTATGTGGACAATGTGGCCATCTCCTTGGCTCCTATCAAAAAGGATGTTGACAACCTTGCAAGCATTTTGAGGGCTTTGGGACGAGCCTTTGCACCAATTTCCAAAAGATCTCGATGGTGCCCATTCGTTGCAACCACCTTGATTTCGGTCGCTTAACTCAAAGTTTGCCGGCGGCATAGATTTCTTTCCCATTGCGATATTTGGGTCTCCCCCTCTCCGTTTGGAAGCTAAAATTGATGGATCTCCAATTTCTCGTGGAAAAATGGCAAGCAAGTTATCAACGTATGATGGCCAAAACATCACCACGATCGGGCGAACGACTCTTGTCAAGTCCGTGATCACATCCCAAGTGGTCTACCCTGCCACCCGGTTGGTCATCCCATCAACCATCCTCCTCAACATCAACAAGCTCTAGAGAGCTTTCCTATGGTCCAGATCAGACAAGACATCGGGGGCCAAATGCAAGGTGAATTGCGAGAATCTTTGCCAGCCACTTGAGTATGGAGGGCTCGGGGTCCTCAACACCAACAAGTTTACAAGGGCTCTCCGGTTGCACTGACCATGCTATGAATGGAAGAATCTCACTAAGATGTGGGTGGGAATGGGAAACCCATGTGATGAGGAGGACCTCAACTTCTTCTATGCTTCCACCACCATCATCGTTGGTAACGGCGCGAAGACCCCCTTTTGAGACTCTCCTTGGCTTCTTGGGCGAAAGCCAAAAGACATTGCCCTGCTCATCTGGGAGGCTTCCAAGAGAAAGAACTGGAAGGTGAGGCTATTCGCATATTGCTTGCTTATGCTAACCATCATAATATCGTCTTATATCAAGTGGATGTGAAAAGTGCATTCCTCAGTGGTAAGCTTGGGGAAGAAGTATATGTTGCTCAACCCTCAGGTTTTGAAGATCCTAACCATCCTGACAAAGTATTCAGACTCAATAAGGCACTCTATGGCCTCAAGCAGGCCCCTTAAGCGTGGTATGATACTTTGAAGGAATTCTCATGAATAAAGGCTTCAAACCCGGTTCACTTGACACAACTCTTTTCACCAAAACCTATGATGATGAATTATTTGTGTGCCAAATATATGTTGATGATATTATCTTTGTCTGTACTAACCAATGTTACAGTGATGAATTTTCCTATATGATGAGTGAGGAATATCAAATGTCTATGATGGGAGAATTGAAATTCTTCTTAGGTCTTCAAATTCGTCAACAGCGAAACGACATATTCATATCTCAAGATAAATACCTCAAGGATGTATTGAGGAAATTTGGCATGCAAGATTGCAAAGGCGTCAAAATCCCTATGCCCACAAATGGCCATCTATGCACTGATGAAAATGGTATAGACTTCCATCAAAGGTATACCGCTCCATGATTGGCTCTTTATTGTATCTATGCGCATCTAGGCCAGATATTATGCTTAGTGTTTGCATGTGTGTCTATTTTCAAGCTACACCGAAGGAATCACACCATAAGGCTGCGAAGCATATTCTTCCATATCTACCTCACACTCCAACACTTGGATTATGGTACCCCAAGGGATCGGCTTTTGATCTCATTGGATATTCTGTCTCTGACTATACTGGTGATCAAGTGGATCGCAAGTCAACATCAGGCACATGCCATTTCCTCGGACGATCCTTAGTAGGTTGGTCCTCAAAGAAGCAGAATTGCGTATCACTCTGTACTGCTGAAGCTGAGTACATTGTTGCTGGTTCATGCTATGCTCAATTGCTATGGGTGAAGCAAACCCTCAAGGACTACGGCATCAATGTGAAGAATGTGCCACTCTTCTATGACAATAAGAGTGCCATCAAGATTGCTCATAACCCAGTTCAACACTCGAAGACAAAGCACATCCAGATTCGTCATCATTTTCTTCAAGATCATGTGTTGAAGGGCGACATCTCTATTGAGCATGTGAGGACTGAAGAACAACTAGCAGATATCTTCACAAAGCCCTTGGATGAGAAGAGATTTAGCAAGTTGCGGTGTGAGCTAAATATCTTAGAATCTTCAAATATTCTTTGAAAAGGACACACATCCTAACACTTATGCAAAATTGATGACTTAGATGTGCAACACATGAAGTAACATTTTTCTTTAATCAATGAAGACTAACCCTCTAAGTGTGAAGAAATTAATGAAGAATTAGATTCTAAGAGCCCTACGACAACTGTACGTGGCGCCTGAAATCATCATTCTTATACGGTGGGTCACTCCACCAACAAAAGTTGAAAATCTTCAATTTGAGCTTTTTCTTCATTTTGCAAATTCTTCAATTCTCAAATTCCTCAATGTTCAAATTCTTCAACCTTGCATTGTCTTCACTCTTTCCGACTGTGTTCTTCATTGACTATTTATATTTGAGTTTTCAAGTCCTCTACAACATTCACTTATTGCTAATTCTTCAAGTTGCCTTTTTGCCTAAGTGAATGTGATCGGACCTGTCTCCCTCTATGCTAAACTCAGCCCAGTATGTTCACAAATTCTTCATGTGCGTTCTATTTGAAACCCTTTCAGAATCTTCACTGTGTCCTTGTCAGCTGAAGAATTTGCGAACGAAACACTAATATATTCTTATCTAAATTTTCGGCTTTTGCCACTCAAGCCGTTCTACATCCCACGATAAGATTAATCTATTCACCCATGATCTAACATGATCTCCACTTCTCAGTACGTGGGTGACACATGTTGCTAGGATGGCAAGGGTCAGGGGCACGTTCGTCCATTTTCCTCGGACGAGCGGTTTTCACTGTGGTTATAAATACCCATCGCCCTCGTCATACCTCATTTACCTCGCTCGATCTCACTCCCTCGCTCGAGCTCTCTGACCTAGCGCCGCCATTACCTTCCATCATTGCCGGTGAGGAAGAGCTTCACTTCCTCAACCTCGCTGCCGTCGTACTCACGCCGACCGCTGAAATCTTCACTCTGTCGCCGCCGTAGCTGTCTTCCGCTGCCAAGTTCAGGCATGGAAGATCTGAATGGACGAGCTTCTCCACTACTACTCTTAGTTCGTCGTGTTCTTCGTCAAGGGTAAATAAAATCTATTTTTACTACCCTTGTTGATTCTCATGATTTCCCCAAAATCTTCAAAAGGTGTTTATTCTTAAACTTCCATACTCTTAAACACCATGTTGCTTCTGTTCTTGATTTGTTTCTCTAAGCAACGTTTTTCCTCAAGATTCCTCAATTGTGTGGAATTTCAAATCTATACAACTCTGGAACCTAAGTCAATAATTCCTAGTAAAATTCCTCGAGACTCCCCTGGTCAAATTCCTCAAACTTGATTTTTTTGAAAAACTTCTGAGAACTCATATGACCTCTCCAAATTCTTCGCACCTATATTCTATTCACAGGTACACATGTCCACTGCTGAATCTCTAGGTTCTCGTCAACTTAACTCATTTACAGCATTCCTTGAAGACAAATTGCATACCTCATCAGAAAATTTGATTGTTCAAAATCCTCAAGTGAAGAAAATGGCTGATGGTAAAAGACCTCAGAAGTGAGTAAAGAGACCGGAAGCGAATACTGCATTTGAAATCCCTGATGATAGATATGATGAATATTGCAGGCTTGACAAAGCCAAGCATGGCAAGGAGAACAAAAATCAGTGCAAGGTGCGCATTCAACGGATTGAGAGGAGATGGGCCAGAGAGTGGATGGAGTATCGATATGTGACTCCTAAGTACATGAAGAAATTCGCCGTACACCCTCCATGCCCAAGACCTCCATTGGCTCCAGGCCAAGTTGCTAATCCCACTAGCATCATGCGAGGTGAGGATTTTCCCAAGGAGTGGGCCAAGCGCCAGGCTAAGTTGGCCAAAATGGCAAAAGAAGCAGTGAAGAAATTCAACAAAGATTATGCTGCCGCCGTTACTGAGGCCTCTGCTAGCAAGCCTAAGAAGGCCATGCGAAAGAAATGTACCGACCAGACCTCAAAAATTCTGATCTCTGTGCTTCAGTGTCATCCCTGGATTAGTAATGCTGACACGCACAGTACTTGAAGGATTTATAACAGAGTAGCAATCACACACTTATTACATCGAATGTCTCAAAAGAGAACTTATTACAATAAATTTGGCTTAAGGCCATCTAACAACGATAACAACGGAAGGCTTGGAAGATAAGTGAGTCCATCAACTCCAACGGCATCACTGAGTATAGAACCGTGACCTAAAGGCACCTTACTCGTCGTCTGAAAAGTCTACAACATGAACGTTGCAGCCCGAAAACAGGTCAACACATGGAATATGCTGGCAATGTAACACATAGAGAGTAATGAAAGATTAAGGCTATACTACATGCATATATGGCTCGTGGAAAGCTCTATGGTTACAGTTTTGCGTAAAGCCAATTTTTCCCTACTGCAAAGGAATAAATTTTATTTAACTATCATGGTAGTTGTTAAACATTGAGAGTGTAGACACCCTCTCAATCCCAATTAAGCATCAACATTAGAACCCAACAATATTAATTAGAGTAACATGATGCGATTCACATGATAATCCACGTACTAGATACTCAAGACGTCCATAACCAGGGACACGGCTAACCATGATTAGTTTATACACTCTGCAGAGGTTTGCACACTTTTCCCCACAAGACTCGATCTCCTCCGTTGGGATTCTCGCACTACATGATGTTTGACAAATGGATGACCGAGACATAGTCTTTCAGAAGCGCTAGCACCTTACGAACGGGTAGACCGTACCAACCTACATCCCCTACATCTGCTAGTATACCACTGTAAGAGTTCGCATGACTTAGTCAACTATGCTAGAGCCCATAGTAGCTTGTGGCTGTACATGGAAGTTTCTAGTATGAATAATCTCATGATCCCTTTGAGCCTGGGTGGCGGTCCATAAAGAAAAAGAGGCAATCGCTGGAATACCCAGGTGCCTCAATCCACCCAGATGTGTGTTTAAGTTGCCACCTTAAATAAACTATTAATTTAAAAATCTCACATCTGTCATGGATACACTCACCCAATCCACGTCTACTAGCATAGCATGGCGATATAAGCAAACGTAGAAGTAACTCCCAAAGGTTTGAATAATAAAACAGGTGATAGGTACTACCTCATCTACTTCCCAAAACCCACAATTTAATTTGATCCTAACCATGCAAAGTTTGAAAGTTGATCTAATGCAATAAAAACTGGGTAGTAGGAGGTATGATCAAAGTGTTACTTGCCTTGCTGATGATCCGCGAAACCTAGCGATTCGAAGTAGCAAGCGGCGCACTCCGGATACTCTATCGCAAACAAACAAGCATACAATAAGTACTAAACTAATGCATAGGTAAAACTCAAATAATAGAACTAACCAAAAAGTTCAACTTAAGAACTCCGGTTTGCAAAAAGAATCAAATCGAACAAAGCAAAGAAAGTCAAACGGTGAAAGAAACAAAATTCATTTACTAATATGGATCTAAGCCAAATTTTACAGAGGCAAAAACTTGTTTGAGTTGGTTAAATGGAAAGAGGGTTTCGAGACGAAACTCCAGGCGCTTGAATCGCCTGATTCCGATAAACGAGCGAAAAGTTATACTAGAACGAAAATCGGATCTGAAATCACGATCAGAAATAATCACGGAAAAATTCAAGAAAAAAAAAAACGACGAACAGATTAACGAACGAACGTTCATTTTCTGTAACTAAACGGTGAATGCATTCGTTAAAATGAATGAACGAGCGAACGCTCGCTAAATAAACTAAACCGGAAAAAACCAATCTAAATAAAAAACAAATCTAAAAAAACCGAATGAAAACTAGCGGAAAACCGACAGCGGCGGCGTGGTCAACCTCCGGCGGTGGCGGCGGCGTCAGTGGGGCGGCGGGGCTCTGGGCGGCGGCGGCTGCAGGGTCGG
>NC_041386.1:460679085-460687185 GCF_002162155.2 Triticum dicoccoides | reverse complement strand
CGCGGCGGCAGGGCGGCGGCAGCGGCGGCGCTAGTGGCGGCGGGGTCGGGCGGCTAGGGTTTGGGGCTTAATGGGCTCGGGGTCGGCTCCTTATAAAGGCCGTCCAGACAGAGTCCTGGCCGAATACGGCCCAAAGTCGGTTGCGCGTTTTTTTAAATAATTACGCGCAGAAAAACAAATTAAAGAAATGTTAAACGGACTCTAAAAATCCCGAAATAAAATTTCCCCGACTTCTAAAATCAAGACGAACATGATGAACATTTATTTGGGGCCTAAATGCAATTTTGAAAAACGCGCATTTTTCCTAAATTCAAATAAAATAGCAAATAAATCCAAAATAAAATCTTATTTGATTTTATTATTAAATCCTCAATATTTCTTTATTTTGGGAAAGTCATTTTATTCCCTCTCTCATATTTTTATAATAGAAATAATTGAAGATAAAATAAATCAAATCAAATGATCCTATTTTCAAAATTTGAGAAAACTCAAATATGAAAATAACGAAATCCCCAACTCACTCCGAAGGTCCTTGAGTTGCGTAGAATTTCTAGGATCAAACCAAAAGCAAATAAAATATGATATGAAGTGATGATCGAATGTATAACATTCCAAATTGAAAATTTGGGATGTTACAAACCTACCCCCCTTAAGATGAATCTCGCCCTCGAGATTCGGTTTGGCTAGAAAATAGGTGAGGGTGGTCCTTCAGCAGATCTTCCTCTCGCTCCCAGGTGGCTTCATCCTCGGTGTGATGGCTCCACTGAACTTTGCAAAACTTGATAACCTTGCTGCGGGCGACTCGGCTGGCATACTCAAGAATCTTGACTGGTTTCACCTCATAAGTCAAATCACTATCCAACTGAATCGCTTCCAGCGGCACTGTATCTCTCAGCGGTATATTAGCCATCTCTGTGTGGCAATTCTTCAACTGGGAAACGTGGAATACATCGTGAACTCCTGACAATCCTTCGGGCAATTCCAACTTGTAGGCTACTTCTCCCATACGCTCCAAAACCTTGTATGGTCCTACAAAACGTGGCGCTAACTTTCCCTTAACTCCAAAACGCTTAACTCCTTGAAGTGGAGATACTCGAAGATAAACTCAGTCTCCGACTTCGTAAACTGTCTCCTTGCGTTTAGAATCTGCGTAGCTCTTCTGCCTAGACTGGGCTACCTTGAGCCTATTGCGAATCAATTTCACCTTTTGTTCAGACTCCTTAATTAAATCTGATCCAAACAACTGGCGGTCTCCAACTTCATCCCACAACAATGGGGTCCTGCACCTCCTTCCATACAAGGCTTCGAAAGGGGCCATCTTCAAGCTGGATTGATAACTGTTGTTGTAAGAGAACTCTACATATGGCAAATTATCGTCCCAACTAGATCCGTAATCTAGCGCGCAAGCTCTTAACATATCCTCCAAAATCTGATTGACTCTCTCGGTCTGTCCATCTGTCTGTGGATGGAAAGCTGTACTGAATTCCAGCCTGGTAACCAAAGTTTCATGCAACTGATTCCAGAACTTTGAGGTAAACTGGGTTTCTCTATCTGATACAATGCTCCTTGGAACTCCATGCAGATATACGATCCTGGTCATGTATATCTTTGCCAACTTAGCACTGGTGTAAGTAGTCTTCACTGGGATAAAATGAGCTACCTTTGTCAATCAATCGACTACAACCCAAATCGAGTCATAGCCTGAACGTGTTCTGGGCAATCCCGTGATAAAATCCAGGCCTAGCGTATCCCACTTCCATTCGGGTATTGGAAATGGCTGTAGCAATCCCGCTGGCTTCTGATGCTCTGCCTTTACCCTCTGACATACATCACAAATTTCTACATACTCTGCAATATCCTTTTTCATTCTGGTCCACCAGAAAATACCATTCAAATCCAAATACATCTTGATATTTCCTGGATGAATCGAATATGATGAATCATGGGTTTCCTGCAGAATTAACTTCCTGATCTCCAGGTCATTGGGCACATAAACACGGTCTTCAAACCATAGGGTATCGTGCTCATCCTCACGAAATCCTTTAGCTTTTCCTTTGCTCAACTTCTGCTTTATAGAGGCAACCTCCTTGTCAGTCTTCTGAGCTTCCCTGATCTTATCCATCAAAGTAGACTGAATCTCCAATGCTGCTACATAGCCTCTCGGAACTATCTCCAAATATAGCTCACGAAGATCCTCGGCTAACTCCTTCGGTAAATCTCCCGTCATTAGGGTGTTGACATGGATCTTACGGCTCAGCGCATCGGCTACTATGTTAGCCTTTCCGGGATGATAATGCAATCTCATATCATAATCCTTCATGAGCTCCAACCATCTCCTTTGCCTGAGATTTAACTCCTTCTGCGTGAAAATATACTTCAAACTCTTGTGATCCATGTACACTTCACAATGGTTTCCATTGAGAAAATGTCTCCAAGTCTTCAATGCATGCACTACGGCTGCTAATTCCAAATCATGCGTGGCATAATTCAACTCATGAGGCTTAAGCTGTCGTGAGGCATATGAAACAACTCTTCCCTCCTGCATAAGCACTGCTCCAAGTCCTCGATGTGAAGCGTCGCAATACACCTCATAATCCTTGTTCTAATCCAGCAAAATCAACAATGGTGATGTAACCAAACGTTTCTTCAACTCCTGGAAACTGGCCTCACATTCCTCAGTCCATTTGAACTTGGTATCCTTCTTCAACAACTCCATCATAGGTTTTGCAATCTTTGAGAAATTTTCAATGAATCTCCAGTAGTATCCTGCAAGTCCAAGAAAACTCCGGATTTCTCCAACTGTTGTTCGGGCTTCCCAATTTGTCACAATGACAACCTTGGTGGGATCTACTGCTATACCTTCTCCGGATATAACGTGTCCGAGGAATCCAACTTCCTTCAACCAAAATCACATTTGCTGAACTTGGCATATAACTGATGTTCTCTGAGCTTCTCAAGTACCAAACGCAAATGCTCCTTTTGCTCCTCTTCATTCTTCGAGTAAACCAGAATATCATCAATGAACACTATGACGAACTTATCCAAAAACTCCATAAACACTTTGTTCATCATGTTAATAAAATAGGCAGGTGCTTAGTCAGACCAAATGACATAACGGTGTACTCGTACAGCCCATACCTGGTGGTAAAATTCGTCTTAGGTATATCCTGTTCTCGAATCTTCAACTGATGGTATCCTGATCGCAGTTCAATCTTGGAAAATACCTTAGCTCCTTGTAATCGATCAAACAGATCATTGATCATTGGTAGTGGGTACTTGTTCTTGATTGTTACTTCATTCAATCCTCAATAATCAACAACCATCCTTAACGATCCATCCTTCTTTTCTCCACCAGAAGTACTGGCAATCCCGAAGGCGAAGAACTTGGGCGAATATAACCTTTATCCAGTAACTCCTTAATCTGCTTCTTAATCTCCTCCAAATCCTTTGCGGGCATCCTGTATGGTCTCTTAGATATTGGCCCTGTGCCTGGCAAAAGCTCAATCAAAAACTCAATGTCTCTATCTAGTGGCATGCCTGGCAACTCCTTTGGAAATACATCCGGAAAATCCTTTACCACCGGTACTTCCTCCTGTACAACTCCTGTTAGGGAATTTACTTGAGTCCTCTTAGGCACATGCCGGGATACATACTTGATACTTCTTCCTTCTGGCGTTGTAAGCAAAATTGACATACTGGCGCATTCAATGTTCCCTTCATACTTCGATAACCAATCCATGCCTAATATCACATCCAATCCTTGATATTCCAATACTATTAGGTCCGAGGGAAATACATAGTTACCAATCCTTAATGGTAACCGATCACACCATAGACTAGCCATATACTCTGCTACAGGTGAGGTTACTAACATGGGTGACCTAAGGGCTTGGGTTGGCAGTTTATACTTATGCACAAATCCCCTTGAGATGTACGAATGTGATGCACCAGTATCAAAAAGAACGAGTGCAGTAAATGACTTAACCAAAAACTTACCTATTACTGCATCTGGCTGAGCTTCAACCTCCTCCACGTTAACGTGGTTCACCTGTCCCCTATTGAAAGGGTTCGGCTTCTTCCCAGAGCTTCCATTGCCACTTCCATTCTGGGATTCAGGACATTCATTGGCATAATGTCCGGTCTTCTGGCACTTAAAGCAAGTGACTTGGCTCAGGTCTCTCTTAGCTCGGGTTGACGGGTTGGTACGATTCTGTATGTTGCTTCCTCCATTCCCATTACCATTCTTGGGGCCATTATGATTATGCGAACTTCCTCCCCCATGGGTATGCTGAAAAGGTCCTCCCGGTTTAGGGGTAAAACGCGGCTTCTGCCGCGCTCCAGAATTGTACTTCCCTTGTCCATACTTCCTCTTATGGTTTTCAATATGCTGCTGCTTCCCTTCAATCATAAGCGTAGGATCTACCAACTCCTGGTAGTTGTTGAAACTTGCTACCATCAACTGCATGCTCAACTGATCATTCAGTCCTTCCAGAAACTTCTCCTGCTTAGCTGCATCCGTAGCAACGTCACTTGGGGCATAACGTGCTAGCTTACTAAAGTCATCCACATACTGGCCAACTATCCGTCCTCCTTGGCGCAAGTTGCGAAACTCACACTTCTTCATGGCCATACCTCCTGCTGAAACATGGGCAGTATGGAAAGCGTACTGAAATTGGTCTCATGTGACAGTGTCGATAGGGTAGGTGGCTGTGAAATTCTCCCACCATGATGCTGCGGGTCCATCCAACTGATGTGCGGCAAATTTCACCTTTTCCGCATCTTGCATCCTGCCACGGTCAACTCCCTTGCTGTCTTGCGGAGCCAATCATCTGCTACCATAGGCTCGGTGCTACTGGAGAACACCGGCGGATTCAGCCTAAGAAAACGGGTTAAGTGATCAATAGGTGGTGGTGGTGGTGGGTTGTTGTTGTTGTTCCCCTGATTCTGATTCTGGACTAGCAATTGTAGCAATGTATTCTGCTGCTGGATCAACTGAGTGAGCTCCGGTGGGAAGGTAAATCTGGGGTCACATCTCGGAGGCATCTAATGGGTTTAGAAAAGATGAGATTTAAGAATAGAGAGAGGTCTAGAGAGAAAACACTACCCATATGCACATGAGGCCAATGCACACAAAATCACGTCATTCAATCAAACAAGGGCATACAATCGGTCTAACTATCGCAAAAGTGCTCGGACTACTATATTTACATGGTGGAATACTACTACTGATGGGGTGGTCTACTAGAAATATTCTTCGGTTGCAGACTCCATGATATCTGCTCCAGCTTCGTCAACATAGTCATCATCGCTATCGTCTGGGTCCGAGTCGGTGTCATCGATGATGATGTAGTCTTCCGGGCGAATCTCCTTGGGTTCTTCGTCTTCTTCTACTAGTGTAGGGCGTCCCATGAATATTCCGATCTTCTTGATCAGGTCGTCATTCTTCTCCACTAATACTTCGATTTCCTCCATATAATCTTCACGTGTAGCCTTGAGTTCTTCCTCCAGTTTCATGATTCTTGTCCTCGCCTTCTTCAGATCTATCATGTCTGCGCACATCTGGTTCTCCTAACGTCAAATGTGCTGGTTTAACTCCTGGATGAAAGCTGCGATTAATCTATCCTTCTTGGTGCTGATCATCTCCTAGTGCTCATCTCGGTGCCCACAAATCTGATAGATTGTATCCTTGAAATCATTGCGGTAAACTCCTCCAATACGTCCCATGGCGATGTGAGCTGCCATACTCTTTCCTAGACTCCAGGTTGGTGCATCAAAGGAAAACTCTATGGGCTTAGTGACTGGCATGAACGTCCTTCCTGGAACATGAACTTGAATCATCCAGCGCTCCTCTTTAGGTGAAGTGGCGTTGTAGGTTCCAGTGAAGCTTGGTACTCCGATGTTCAGATATATAGTGACTTCCTTCAAGTGACGTCCAAAGGGTGTATCTTCATCCGGTTGTGTAAACTTGTTCCTCGCATCCGCCATCCTAAAAGAATAGAAAAGATGAGGAATCAGAAATGAGAAGAGTGAGTAGTGATCTAGGGCTTTAGCTTAGTGGTCGTGTCCTACAGTCAGCGTGTGCTCTGATACCATCTTGTAGCGACCAGACCTCAAACGGTCTGATCTCTGTGCTTCAGTGTCATCCCTGGATCAGTAATGCTAACACGCACAATACTTGAAGGATTTATAACAGAGTAGCAATCACACACTTATTACATCGAATGTCTCAAAAGAGAACTCATTACAATAAATATGGCTTAAGGCCATCTAATAACGATAACAACGGAAGGCTTGGAAGATAAGTGAGTCCATCAACTCCAACGGCATCACTGAGTATAGAACCACGACCTAAAGGCACCTTACTCGTCGTCTGAAAAGTCTGCAACATGAACGTTGCAGCCCGAAAATGGGTCAGCACATGGCATATGCTGGCAATGTAACACATAGAGAGTAATGAAAGATTAAGGCTATACTGCATGCATATATGGCTGGTGGAAAGCTCTATGGTTACAGTTTTGCGTAAAGCCAATTTTTCCCTACTGCAAAGGAATAAATTTTATTTAACTATCATGGTAGTTATTAAACATTGAGAGTGTAGACACCCTCGCAATCCCAATTAAGAATCAACATTAGAACCCAACAATATTAATTAGAGTAACATGATGAGATTCACATGATAATCCAAGTACTAGATACTCAAGACGTCCATAACTGGGGACACGGCTAACCATGATTAGTTTATACACTCTGCAGAGGTTTGCGCACTTTTCCCCACAAGACTCGATCTCCTTCATTGGGATTTTCGCACTACATGAAGTTTGAGAAACGGATGACCGAGACATAGTCTTTCAGAAGCGCTAGCACCTTACAAACGGGTAGACCGTACCAACCTACATCCCCTACATCTGCTAGTCTACCACTATAAGAGTTCGCATGACTTAGTCAACTATGCTAGAGCCCATAGTAGCTTGTGGCTGCACACGGAAGTTTCTAGTATGAATAATCTCATGATCCCTTTGAGCCTGGGTGGCGGTCCATAAAGAAAAACAGGCAATCGCTGGAATACCCAGGTGCCTCAATCCACCCAGATGTGTGTTTAAGTTCCCACCTTAAATAAACCGTTAATTTAACAATATCACATCTTTCATGGATACACTCACCCAATCCATGTCTACTAGCATAGCATGGCGATATAAGCAAACGTAGAAGTAACTCCCAAAGGTTTGAATAATAAAACGGGTGATAGGTACTACCTCATCTACTTCCCAAAACCCACAATTTAATTTGATCCTAATCATGCAAAGTTTGAGAGTTGATCTAATGCAATAAAAACTTGGTAGTAGGAGGTATGATCAAAGTGTTACTTGCCTTGCTAATGATCCGCGAAACCTAGCGATTCGAAGTAGCAAGCGGCGCACTCCGGGTACTCTATCGCAAACAAACAAGCATACAATAAGTACTCAACTAATGCACAGGTAAAACTCAAATAAGAGAACTAACCAGAAAGTTCAACTTAAGAACTCCAGTTTGCAAAAAGAATCAAATCGAACGAAGCAACGAAAGTCAAATGGCGAAACAAACAAACTTCGTTTACTAATCTGGATCTAAGTCAAATTTTACAGAGGCAAAAACTTGTTTGAGTTGGTTAAACGGAAAGAGGGTTTCGAGACGAAACTCCAGGCGCTTGAATTGCCTGATTCCAATAAACGAGCGAAAAGTTATATTAGAACGAAAATCGGATCTGAAATCACGATCAGAAATAATCATGGAAAAATCCGAGAAAAAGAAAAACGATGAACAGATTAACGAACGAACGTTCGTTTTCTGTAACTAAACGTTGAACGCGTTCATTAAAACGAACGAACGAGCGAACGCTCGCTAAAGAAATTAACCAAAAAAAACTGATCTAAATAAAAAACGAATCTAAAAAAACTGAACGAAAACTGACGGAAAACCGAACGGTTTTCTAGGGAAAACCGGCGGCGGCAGCAGGGTCAACCTCCGGCGGCAGCGGCGGTGTCAGCGGGGCGGCGAGGCTCCGGGTGGCGGCGGCTGCGGGGTCTGCGGCGGCGGCTAGCGGCGTGGGGCTGCGGGGTGCGG
>NC_041386.1:460641387-460678727 GCF_002162155.2 Triticum dicoccoides | reverse complement strand
CGGGGTGCGGCGGTGGCGCGGCGCGGCGGCAGGGCGGCGGCGGCGGCTAGCGGCGTCGACGGCGGCGGCTCTAGAGGCGGCGGGGTCGGGCGGCTAGGGTTTGGGGCTTAACAGGCTCGGGGTCGGCTCCTTATAAAGGCCGGCCGGACAGAGTCCTGGCCGAATACGGCCCAAAGTCGGTTGCGCGTTTCTTTAAATAATTACGCGCAGGAAAACAAATAAAGGAAATACTAAACGGACTCCAAAAATCCTGAAATAAATTTTCCCTAACTTTTAAAATCAAGCCGAACAGGATGAACATTTATTTGGGGCCTAAATGCAATTTTGAGAAACGCACATTTTCCCTAAATTCAAATAAAATAGCAAATAAATCCAAAATAAAATTTTATTTGATTTTATTATTAAGTCCCCAATATTTCTTTATTTTGGGAAAGTCATTTTATTCCCTCTCTCATATTTTTATAATAGAAATAATTGAAGATAAAATAAATAAAATCAAATGATCCTATTTTCAAAATTTGAGAAAACTCAAATATGAAAATAATGAAATCCCCAACTCTCTCCGAAGGTCCTTGAATTGCGTAGAATTTCTAGGATCAAACCAAAAGCAAATAAAATATGATATGCAGTGATGCTCTAATGTATAACATTCCAAATTGAAAATTTGGGATGTTACAGGAAACCAGCTATCAAGCCGAGTTCCTCAGCTGCAATGCCCTCAAGGCCAAGTTCCTCAAAGCCTTCACGGCCTAATCCTCAAGCAACATCTTCAAAAGCAGCTCCAACTCCCTCAGCTGCTGCAAAGTCCTCAGCACCAGTGCATCTTGCCATGTGCCAAAGGACTACAGGAATCTCAATTGCTTCAGGAGCCTCTACAAGTTCCTCAGTTCCGCCTCAGTCTTCAACTGGTCCAACCTTGCTAAAGAAAAAGTCCACTGCTGGACAAGGCACAAGGCCAAGTCCTCACAAGAAGCAGGTTGCCTTTCAGGTTCCATCAAGCGACGATGAAGCTGATGATGAAGAATTGGTTGAGATCATCAAAGACAGGCAAGCAAGGGCCGCTAGAAGCCAAAGGTAGTGAAGTGCCACTCCTCCTGGATCCAAAGTTGATCCTTGATTTCATTGATCTATGGCACAAGGACCCTAACACTCCTTTGCATGACTTCAACCTCACTCCTGGCCAAAGTCAAATGTTGACGACCTTCATAGGTGAAGAAAATGGAAATTTGAGAAGGCCAGGCAAGTAAAGAAATCTTAGTACAAGAAGGAGTGCTTTCTGAAAAAGAATGTTATGATAATGTCACCTGAAGAACTCGTGACTATGTAGACTGAGATCAAAGCACTCAGTGATGAATTTGACGCATATCGTGCAGATTGGCTAGGCGCCAAAGTCAGATTCGTCAGAATGGCGAAGGGATTCACACCAAATGTTGCAGCTTCATCGCAACAAGAAATTCCTCAGGCTGAGACTGCTCAACCTAATGAAGAGAATGCAAGCACATCTGATGAAAATCAGACTGTTGAAGAAAATGAAAGTACCAGGGCTGCTGAAGAAATTCTAGCCTCTAAAGAAAATGCCAAGGCAACCTCCAATGTTGCGCCCGAAGACCAAACCAGGCCAGTTGAAGCATCTGCTACTGTGCCTAAGGAATCTGAACATACCAGGGCAACTGCATCAGTTGCGCCTGAAGAAACTAAACCTATTTCATCTGCTCCTCCTGCAAAGTTATCACAGATGAATAGTATCAACCTTCCTTCTGCATCAAAAGCGAAGAAGACCAAAGGTGCGGAGAAGTCCACAGTGAAGAAAAGGAAAGCATCTATGACATCAGAGTCTTCGGCTCCTAAGAAAGTGATGACTTTGACGAGCTCATTCGCGAACCCAATTGATGTTGTTCCTATATCAAGCATGTCATCAAAGGAAATTGTTCCCTTTGGTGAGGAATATGTCATTCCAGATGACAGTGATGAAGAAAATCCTTCTGCTGCTTCGTTAGAGCAGTTGGATGAAGACATTGAAGTGGATGAAATCCCTTGAACTCCTCTGATATCATCGTCTATGCCTCAGTTCACAGCTGAAGAGGCAGTTGTTGAAAAAATTGATGAAGAAGATGAGGATGTGGACATTGGGTCTACAACTCTGATTTTGAATGATGACTATTTGGGTAAGTCGTCACCCCAACTCACCACTGACAGCCCCTCTACATCAACTTCCTCAGTCCCCCGTCCAAACTGAAGAAATTCATACAGGCTCTGAAGGACATCAAACATCACTTCATTCTATTCCAGAAGAAGTTCTAGCCGCTTGTGCTAAAGAAATGGAGGCCAAGGCTGCTACTACTAAACCTACTACTGAAATTCCTCAGCCTGTGACTCCAGAGGTTGTGCATCAAGAGGTTGTGAAGACTTCAACTGTTAATCTTCAGCCCAAGCCACAGAATCCTCATACCAAGAAGCAGAAATTCAAAGCTGATGATTTCTTTGTTGAGCATCATTTCTTCTCAGATTATAATCCTTATGACTCTGCCAGACTTCATCGCAAGAGCTTCTAGATAGCCAGCCAAATGAATTTCTATTTATCGTTGCTATTTGATAAGGATAAGGTTTTTGAACATCGTCGAATTTCTCATGTGGATATGGAGTCTCTTCCATGCTTCACCCATGTCCTCAGTGTTCTTCATGACACTGGGCTACTCAACCTCTGCACTGACATCTGCGACTGGAATGAAGAACTCATTCTTCAGTTCTATGCAACGCTACACATCACTGGCAATGTTGAAGATGTGAATTCATGGGTGCTCGACTGGATGTCTGAAAACACTCACTACAAAGCACCGGCCTCTGAATTGCTTCATGTCGTCCCAGTCAGTCCTCCCACTGAAGGTGCAAGACTCATCTAATGAACCTGAACCTGAACTTTCAAATCATCTAATGCAAGTGCTGATGAAGCCTGGACAAGCTCCAAGGACCACATTCTTCGGTAAGGAATAACTTTATGTGCCAAGGATAGTATATCACATATTGACCAAAACCCTCGGTTCGATCAAGGGCCACAACTCTGATGAAAAAGTGGTTGTTAGCATCATGAAGAATCTGTTGTTCAATATCATTCATGGCATTCCTATCAACTACCACGATTTCTTCATGAGGACTTTGGCCAATGTTGCTCTGTCACCTTTTGAGTTGAAGCCTTATGCACCATGGATTATGAGATTCATCAGATAAAGGTCTTAATTCACTATAAGGCCGATGTTCAAAATCATCTCAGCTATTTGCCCCCGATTGAAGTCCTCAAATAGACTATTTCCTTAGCTAATGAGAAGGGCAAGGCTGTTGTTATTGATAAAGGCACTCATCCATTGGTTGGACAGTTTCGCAAAGTTGCATCCTATTCCACCAATGATGACTCTTCAACACAAGACTCTGCCGCAAAAGCTTCAAAGCAATATCCTCAAGGCACTGCTCCATGTGTGATGATAGATCGTGAGCTTCTCCTCGGTCTACATCAGAATGTTGATAGAAATCACAAGTGGGTCAAGCATCAATTTGGTGCAATTCTTCAGAACATGACCGTCACTCAAAATATTGTGAAGAAGAATCACTACTATCTGCATGAAGTCTTTGACCGCACTTGGGCTAATCTGTCTAATCTTTATAGTGCTGAAGATCTCAAGGAGACGGAATTTCAACAGGACTTTGACTGGGCGCAGCCACTAATGACCCACAAGTATAGGGGGTCAATTTTAGCTCTTTTCGATAAGTAAGAATGTTGAGCCCAACGAGGAGCAGAAGGAAATGACAAGTAGTTTTTAGTAAGGTATTGTCTGCAAGTGCTGCAATTGTAATTAGCGAGTAGTTTGGTAGCAAGATAATCTGTAACGAGCAAGTAACGATAATTGTAACAAGTATGCAGCAAGGTAGCCCAATCCTATTGAGGCAAAGGACATGCCAAAACGGTCTCTTATGATAAGCAAAGTTTTCTTGAGGGTACACAGGAATTTCATCTAGTCACTTTCATCATGTTGGTTTGATTTGTGTTCGCTACTTTGATAATTTGATATGTGGGTGGACCGGTGCTTAGGTGTTGTTCTTACTTGAACAAACCTCCTACTTATGATTAACCCTCCGGCAAGTATCCGCAACTACGAGAAAAGTATTAAGGATAAATCCTAACCGTAGAATTGAATTGTTGGATATAATCAGTCCCTTACGGTAGTGCATAAACTGGGGTTTAAGTTTTGTCACTCTCACAACCCACCATCTATTTACTACTCCACAATGCATTCCCTTAGGCCCAAATATGGTGAAGTGTCATGTAGTCGACGTTCACATGACACAACTAAGGGAATCACAACATACATACTATCAAAATATCGAACACATATCAAATTCACATGATTACTTGTAACATGATTTATCTCGTGACCTCAAGAATAAAAGTAACTACTCAAAAACAACAAACATGTTCATGATCAGAGGGGTATTAATATGCATAATGGATCTGAACATATAATCTTCCACCAAATAAACCATATAGTAATCAACTACAAGATGTAATCAACACTACTAGTCACCCCTAGCAACAATCTATAGTTCCGGTAACAAGATTGAATATAAGAGATGAACTAGGGTTTGATATGAGATGATGCTGGTGAAGATGTTGATGGAGATTGCCCTCCCAAAGATGGGAGAGTTGTTGGTGATGATGATGACGATGATTTCCCCCTTCGGGAGGGAAGTTCCCCCGGCAGGATCACTCCGACGGAGGGCAAAAGTGCTCCTGCCCAAGTTCCGGCTCAAGGCGGCGGCGCTCCATCCCAAAAGTATTATTGTGATTTTTTCTAGGTCAAAACCACATATATACCCGAACATGGGCACCGGAGATGGGCCGAGGAAGCCACAACCCACCAAGGCGCGCCAGGGGGGCCTGGCGCACCCAGGTGGGTTGTGCCCACCTGGTGGCCCCCCTCTGGTACTTATTGAAGGAAATATTCCCTAGAGGCAATAATAAATTTGTTATTTATATTTCCTTATATCATGATAAATGTTTATTATTCATGCTAGAATTGTATTAACTAGAAACTTAGTACATGTGTGAATACATAGACAACTAGAGTGTCTCTAGTATGCCTCTACTAGACTAGCTCGTTAATCAAAGATGGTTAAGTTTCGTAGCCATAGACATGTGTTGTCATTTGATGAACGGGATCACATCATTAGAGAATGATGTGATGGACAAGACCCATCCGTTAGCTTAGCACTTCGATCGTTTAGTTTACTGCTATTGCTTTCTCCATAACTTATACATGTTCCTATGACTATGAGATTATGCAACTCCCGAATACCAGACGAACACTTAGTGTGCTATCAAATGTCACAAGTAACTGGGTGACTATAAAGATGCTCTACAGGTGTCTCTGATGGTGTTTGTTGAGTTGGCATAGATCGAGATTAGGATTTGTCACTCCGTGTATCGGAGAGGTATCTCTGGGTCCTCTCGGTAATGCACATCACTATAAGCCTTTCAAGCAATGTGACTAATGAGTTAGTTACGAGATGTAGCATTACGGAACAAGTAAAGAGACTTTCCGGTAATGATATTGAACTAGGTATTGAGATACCAACGATCGAATCTCGGGCAAGTAACATACCGATGAAAAAGGGAACAACATATGTTGTTATGCGGTTTGACCGATAAAGATCTTCATAGAATATGTAGGAACCAATATGAGCATCCAGGTTCCACTATTGGTTATTGACCGGAGATGAGTCTCGGTCATGTCTACATAGTTCTCGAACCCGTAGGGTCCGCAGGCTTAACGTTCGGTGACGATCGGTATTATGAGTTTATGTGTTTTGATGTGCCGAAGGTAGTTCAGAGTCCCGGATATGATCACGGACATGACGAGGAGTCTCGGAATGGTCGAGACATAAAGATCGATATATTGGAAGCCTATGTTTGGACATCGAAATAGTTTCGGATGAGTTTGGGCATTTACTGAAGTACCGGGAGGTTACCGGAACCGCCCAGGGAGTATATGGGCCTTATTGGGCCTTAGTGGAATAGAGGAGAGGAAGGGAAAGGTGGAGGGCGCGCCCCTAGCCCAATCCGAATGGGGTGGGGGTCCGGCCCTCTTCCTTCCCTCTCTCTCCCCCTTCCTTCTCTCGTACTCCTACTAGGGAAAGGGGGATCCTACTCCCGGTGGGAGTAGGACTCCCCCTAGGGCGCGCCATAGAGAGGGCCGGCCCTCCCCTCCTCCACTCCTTTATATACGGCGGAGGGTGGCACCCCATAGACACACAAGTTGATTGTTTAGCCATGTGCGGTGCCCCACTCCACAGATTTCCACCTCGGTCATATCATTGCAGTGCTTAGGCGAAGCCCTGCGCCAGTAGCTTCATCATCAATGTCATCACGCCGTCGTGCTGACGAAACTCTCCCTCGACCCTTAGTTGGATCTAGAGTTCACGGGACGTCACCGAGCTGAACGTGTGCAGATCGCGGAGGTGCCGTACCTTCGGTGCTATGATCGGTCGGATCGTGAAGACGTATGACTACATCAACCGCGTTGTCATAACGCTTTCGCTTATGGTCTACGAGGGTACGTGGACGACACTCTTCCCCTCTCGCTGCTATGCATCACCTAGATGGATCCTACGTGTGCGTAGGAATTTTTTTGAAATTACTGTGTTCCCTAACAGTGGCATCTGAGCCAGGTCTATGCGTAGATGTTATATGCACGTGTAGAACACAAAGGAGTTGTGGGCGTGGGTATATACATATTGCTTGCCGTCACTAGTTTTCTTGATTCAGCGGTATTGTTGGATGAAGCGGCTCAAACAGACATTACGCGTAGGCTTACGCGAGACTGGTTCTACCGACGTGCTTCGCACATAGGTGGCTAGTTGGTGTCTATTTCTCCAACTTTAGTTAAATCGGATTCAATGAACACGGTTCTTTCTGAAGATAAAAAAGCAATCACTATACCACATTGTGGTTTTTGATGCGTAGGTAAGAACGGTTCTTGCTAAGTCCATAGCAGCCACGTAAAACTTGCAACAACAAAATAGAGGACGTCTAACTTGTTTTTGCAGGGCATGTTGTGATGTGATATGGTCAAGACGTGATGAGATATAAATTGTTGTATGAGATGATCATGTTTTGTTAAAGTTATCGGCACTGGCAGGAGCCTTATGGTTGTCTTTTTATTGCATAAGATGCAAGCGCCATACAATTGCTTTACTTTATCTCTATGCGATAGCAATAGTTGCAAAAGCAATAGTTGGCGAGACGACCATGTGATGACACGTTGATAGAGATCAAGATGATGGAGATCATGGTGTCATGCCGGTGATGATGGATATCATGACGGTACTTTGGAGATGGAGATCAAAGGCACAAGATGATGATGGCCATATCATGTCACATATTTTGATTGCATATGATGTTTATCTTTTATGCATCTTATTTTGCTTAGTACGACGGTAGCATTATGAGATGATCCCTCACTAAAATTTCAAGGTATAAGTGTTCCCCCTGAGTATGCACCGTTGCGACAGTTCTTCATGCTGAGACACAACGTGATGATCGGGTGAGATAAGCTCTATGTTCACATACAACATGTGCAAGCCAGTTTTGCACATGCAGAATACTTGGGTTAAACTTGACGAGCCTAGCATATGCAGATATGGCCTCGGAACACTGAGACCGAAAGATCGAACGTGAATCATATAGTAGATATGATCAACATAGTGATGTTCACCATTGAAAACTACTCCATCCCACGTGATGATCGGACATGGTTTAGTTGATATGGATCACGTGATCACTTAGATGATTAGAGGGATGTCTCTCTAAGTGGGAGTTCTTAAGTAATATGATTAATTGAACTTAAATTTATCATGAACTTAGTCCTGATAGTATTTGCATATATATGTTGTAGATCAATTGCTCGCGTATAGCTTCCCTGTTTTATTTATGATATGTTCTTAGAGAAAACTATGTTGAAAGATGTTAGTAGCAATGATGCGGACTAGGTCCGTGATCTGAGGATTATTCTCATTGCTGCACAGAAGAATTATGTCCTTGATGCACCGCTAGGTGACGGACCTATTGCAGGAGTAGATGCAGACGTTATGAATGTTTGGCAAGCTCGGTATGATGACTACTTGATAGTTTAGTGCGCCATGCTTTACATCTTAGAACTGGGACTTCAAAAATGTTTTGAATGCCACGGAGCATATAAGATGTTCCAAGAGCTGAAATGGGTATTTCGGACTCATGCCCGAGTCGAGAGGTATGAGACCTCCGACAAGTACTTTGCCTATAAGATGGAGGAGAATAGCTCAGCTAGTGAGCATGTGCTCAGAATGTCTGAGTACTACAATCACTTGAATCAAGTGGGAGTTAATCTTCCAGATAAGATAGTGATTGACAGAGTTCTCTAGTCACTATCACCAAGTTACTAGAACTTCGTGATGACCTATAATATGCAAGGGATGACGAAAGTAATTCCCAAGCTCTTCGTGATGCTGAAATCGATGAAGGTAGAAATCAAGAAATAGCATCAAGTGTTGATGTTAACAAGACCACTTGTTTCAAGAAAAGGGCAAAGGGAAAGAAAGAGGGCCTTCAAAGAAGAATAGCAAGCAAGTTGTTGCTCCCATGAAGAAGCCCAAAGCTTGACCCAAGCCTGGAACTGAGCGCGTCTACTGCAAAGGAAATGGTCACTGGAAGTGGAACTGCCCTAGATACTTGGCGGATAAGAAGGATGGCAAAGTGAACAAAAGTATATTTGATATACATGTTATTGATGTGTACTTTACTAGTGTTTATAGCAACCCCTCAGTATTTGATACTGGTTCAGTTGCTAAGAGTAGTAACTCGAAACGGGAGTTGCAAAATAAACAGAGACTAGTTAAGGGCGGGGTGATGATATGAGTTGGAAGTGATTCCAAGGTTGATAAGATCACCATCGCACACTCCCTTTACCTTCGGGATTAGTGTTCAACCTAAAATAAATGTTATTTGGTGTTTGCGTTGACCATAATATGATTGGATAATGTTTATTGCAATACGGTTATTCATTTAAGTCAAAGAATAATTGTTATTCTGTTTACATGAATAAAACCTTCTGAGGTCATACACCCAAGGTGAATGGTTTATTGAATCTCGATCGTAGTGACACACATATTCATAATATTGTAGCCAAAAGATGCAAAGTTAATAATGATAGTGTTGTTTAGGTCATATTGGTGTAAAGCGCATGAAGAAACTCCATTTTGATGGATTTTTGGAATCACTTGATGCTTGCGAACAATGCCTCATGGGCAAGATGACTAAGACTCCATTCTCCGGAACAATGGAGCGAGCCACTGACTTATTGGAAATAATACATACCAATGTATGCGGTCCGATGAGTGTTGAGGCTCCTGGCGGGTTTCATTATTTTCTGACCTTCCCAGATGATTTGAGCAGATATGGGTATATCTACTTAATGAAACATAAGTCTGAAACATTTGAAAAGTTCAAATAATTTCAGAGTGAAGTGGAAAATCATCATAACAAGAAAATAAAATTTCTACGATCTGATCGTGGAGGTGAATATTTGAGTTATGAGTTTGTTCTTCGTTTGAAACAACATGGAATAGTTTCACAACTCACGCCATCTGGAACACCACAGCGTAATGGTGTGTCCGAATGTCGTAACCGTACTTTATTAGATAAGGTGCAATCTATAATGTCTCTTACCGATTTACCACTATTGTTTCGGGGTTATGCATTAGAGACAGCTGCATTCACGTTAAATAAGGGCACCATCTAAATCCGTTGAGACGACACCGTATGAACTATGGTTTGGCAAGAAACTTAAGCTGTCGTTTCTTAAAAGTTTGGAGTTGTGATGCTTATGTGAAAATGTTTCAAAACGATAAGCTCGAACCTAAATCGAAGAAGTGCGTCTTCATAGGATACCCAAAAATAAATTGTTGGGTACACCTTCTATCACAGATTTGAAGGCAAGATATTCGTTGGTAAGAATGGATCCTTTCTAGAGAAGGAGTTTCTCTCGAAAGAAGTGAGTGGGAGGAAAGTAGAACTTGATGAGGTAACTGTACCTTCTCTCGAATTGGAAAGTAACTCATCACTAAAATCAGTTCAAGTGATGCCTACACCAATTAGTGAGGAAGTTAATGATGATGATCATGAAACTTATTATCAAGTTACTACCGAACCTGGTAGGTCAACCAGAGTAAGATCCGCACCACAGTGGTACAGTAATCCTGTTTTGGAGGTCATGTTACTTGACCATGACGAACCTATGAACTATGAGGAAGCGATGATGAGCCTAGATTCCGCAAAATGCCTTGAGGCCATGAAATCTGAGATGGGATCCATGTATGAGCACAAAGTATGGACTTTGATTGACTTGCCCGATGATTGGTGAGCCATTGAGAATAAATGGATCTTCAAGAGGAAGACGTGCGCTGATAGTAGTATTACTATCTACAAAGCTTGAATTTTCGCAGAAAGGTTTTCGACAAGTTCAAGGTGTTGACTACGATGAGATTTTCTCACTCGTATCGATGCTTAAAAGTATGTCCGAATCATGTTAGCAGTTGCCACATTTTATGAAATCTGGCAAATGGATATAAAAAATACATTCCTTAATGGATTTATTATAGAAGAATTGTATATGATGCAACCAGAAGGTTTTGTCAATCCTAAAGGTGCTAACAAAGTGTGCAAGCTCCAGCGATCCATCTATGGACTGGTGCAAGCATCTCGGAGTTGGAATATACGCTTTGATGAGTTGATCAAAGCATATAGTTTTATACATACTTTTTGAGAAGCCTGTATTTACAAGAAAGTGAGTGGGAGCTCTATAGCATTTCTGATATTATATGTGGATGACATATTGTTGATCGGAAATGATACTGAATTTCTGGATAGCATAAAAGGATACTTGAATAAGAATTTTTCAATGAAAGACCTCGGTAAAGCTGCTTACATATTGGGCATCAAGATCTATAGAGATAGATCATGACACTTGATAATTTTTTCAATGAGTACATACCTTGACAAGTTTTTTAAGTAGTTCAAATTGGAACAGTCAATGAAGGAGTTCTTGAATGTGTTGCAAAGTGTGAAATTGAGTAAAGACTCAAAACCCGACCACGATAGAAAATAGAAAGAGAATGAAAAAGTCTTTCCCTATGCCTTAGTCATAGGTTCTATAAAGTATGATATGTTGTGTACCAGACCTATTGTATACCTTAGCATGATTTTGGCAAGGGAGTACAATAGTGATCTAGGAGTAGATCACTGGACAGTGATCAAAATTATCCTTAGAGAACTAAGGAAATATTTCTCGGTTATGGAGGTGATAAAAGAGTTCGTCGCAAAGAGTTACATCGACGCAAGCTTTTCACGCCGATCTAGATGACTCTAAGTCTCGATCTAGATACATATTGAAAGTGGGAGCAATTAGCTAGAGTAGCTCCATGCAGAGTATTGTAGACATAGAAATTTGCAAAATACATATAGATCTGAATGTTGCAGACCCGTAGACTAAACTTCTCTCACAAGCAAAACATGATCACTCTTTGGGTATTAATCACATAGTGATGTGAACTAAATTGTTGACTCTAGTAAACCCTTTGGGTATTAGTCACATGGAGATGTGAACTAATCACATAAAGATGTGAACTATTGGTGTTAAATCACATGGCGATGTGAACTAGATTATTGACTCTAGTGCAAGTGGGAGACTAAAGGAAATATGCCCTAGAGGCAGTAATAAAGTTGTTATTTATATTTCATTATATCATGATAAATGGTTATTATTCATGCTAGAATTGTATTAACCGGAAACTTAGTACATGTGTGAATACATAGACAAACATAGTGTCCCTAGTATGCCTCTACTAGACTAGCTCATTAATCAAAGATGGTTAAGTTTCCTAGCCATAGACATGTGTTGTCATTTGATGAACGGGATCACATCATTAGAGAATGATGTGATGGACAAGACCCGCCTGTTAGCTTAGCACTTTGATCGTTTAGTTTACTGCTATTGCTTTCTCCATAACTTATACATGTTCCTATGACTATGAGATTATGCAACTCCTGAATACCAGAGGAACACTTAGTGTGCTATCAAACGTCACAACGTAAATGGGTGACTATAAAGATGCTCTACAGCTGTCTCCAATGGTGTTTGCTGAGTTGGCATAGATCGAGATTAGGCTTTGTTACTCCATGTATCAGAGAGGTATCTCCGGGCCCTCTCGGTAATGCGCAACACTATAAGCCTTGCAAGCAATGTGACTAATGAGTTAGTTACGGGATGTAGCATTATGGAACAAGTAAAGAGACTTGTTGGTAACGAGATTGAACTAGGTATTGAGATACCAACAATCGAATCTCGGGTAAGTAACATACCAATGACAAAGGGAACAACATATGTTGTTATGCGGTTTGACCGATAAAGATCTTCATAGAATATGTAGGAACCAATATGAGCATCCAGGTTCCACTATTAGTTATTGACCAGAGATGAGTCTCGGTCATGTCTACATAGTTCTCGAACCCGTAGGGTCCGCACGCTTAATGTTGGGTGACGGTCGGTATTATGAGTTTATGTGTTTTGATGTACCGAAGGTTGTTCGGAGTCCCAGATATGATCACGGACATGAGGAGGAGTCTCGGAATGGTCGATACATAAAGGTCGATATATTGGAAGCCTATGTTTGGACATTGGAATGGTTCTGGATGAGTTCGGGCATTTACCGGAGTACCGGGAGGTTACCGGAACCCCCCGAGGAGTATATGGGCCTTATTGGGCCTTAGTGGAATAGAGGAGAGGAAGGGAAAGTTGGAGGGCGTCCCCCTAGCCCAATCCGAATTGGGTGGGGGGCCGGCCGCCTTTCCTTCCCTCTTTCTCCCCTTCCTTCTCTCCTACTCCTACTAGGGAAAGGGGGGAATCCTACACCCGGTGGGAGTAGGACTCCCCCTAGGGCGCCCCATAGAGAGGGCCGGCCCTCCCCTCCTCCACTCCTTTATATACAGGGGAGGGGGACACCCCATAGACACACAAGCTGATTGTTTAGCCATGTGCGGTGCCCCCCTCCATAGATTTCTACCTCAGTCATATCGTTGGAGTGCTTAGGCAAAGCCTTGCGCCGGTAGCTTCATCATCACGCCTTCGTGCTGACAGAACTCTCCCTCAACACTCAGCTGGATCTAGAGTTCGCGGGACGTCACCAAGCTGAACGCGTGCAGATCGCGGAGGTGCCATACCTTCGGTGCTAGGATCGGTCAGATCATGATGACGTACAACTACATCAACCGTGTTGTCTTAATGCTTCCGCTTACGGTCTACGAGGGTACATGGACAACACTCGTCCCCTCTCATTGCTATGCATTACCTAGATGGATCTTGCATGTGTGTAGGAATTTTTTTGAAATTACTGCGTTCCCCAACACTTATTGGCTCCAATATTTCTTATATATTCCATAAAAAATCTCCATAAAGTTTCAGCCCATTTGGAGTTGTGCAGAATAGGTGGCTTGATGTAGCTTTTCCAGGTCGAGATTTCCAGCTGCTGGAATTCTCCCTCTTGGTGTGTTCCTTGCAAATTATAATAGAAAAGGCATTAGAATTACTCCAAAAAGCATTATTATGGATAAAAACATTGTTAATAACAGTAAGAAAACATGATGCAAAATGGACGTATCAGCTCCCCCAAGCTTATACCTCGCTTGTCCTCAAGCGAAAACCAAAATCGAAAAACATATCCACATGCTTTGAGAGAGAGGTGGCGATAAAAAAATACGGACATAAAAGCATCATGTTGATTATTATAACAACAACAAGATTAAACAAAGGACTTTTATCATAGAACTTTCATCATATACTTCCTATGAATAAGTAATAGTTCATCACACAATCAAAGTATAAAGCAAAAACTTTATTAGAAACCAACAAACTATGTTCTTAGTCAATTTTGCAACTACAATTCATCATATTTTCAGGAAGAGTCACATGTCGGAGCCTTTAAAGCAAGTCCACATACTCAACCATCATATAGTCTTCTATGATTGCTAACACTCACCTTGTACCCATGAACAAAACGTTTCAATTGGACACATAGAAAGATAGGGGCTTATAATTTCGCCTCCCAACATGCTCACCGCAAGGGTGATGTCAACAATAATAACTCATGTTGTCTATATTCAACTGGACATATGTGCCTAGATCTTTCCTCACCACATGATGCTTGCCAAAAGAGAGAATAAAAAGGAATAGAAGGAAAACTTTGAATCTTTGCATAAAAGTAAAGGATAGGCCCTTCAAAGAGGGAAGCAGAGGTTGACATCCACTTACTTGTTTGCATGCTCAACCCCTTAGTGCAAAAGAACGTCATGTTACATTGCCCCTTAAGATGATAACCTTTATTATGCAGTCTATCACTTTTATTCGTTGTCAGCCAAGTTCGTGCAATGCTCAATTTTCTCTTGCACTAAAAGATCTCACATATTTAGAAGCAATTTTTATTGCCTTTTTGGACCGATGACAACTTACTTGAGGGATCTTGTTCAATCCCTAGGTAGGTATGGTGGACACTTGAAAGAGATTTGGGTTTGAGGGTTTTTGGATTCACAAGTAGTATCTCTACTTACTACGGAATTTTTGGCTAGCAAAGATAGGGGCAAGCATCACATGTTAAAGGATCTATGACAATATAACTTCTATGTGAATATAAACAAACATAAACCATTAAGTTGCCTTCCTTGTCCAACGTCAACAATTTTGACATATAATATTTTGATGAGGGCTCACAATCACAAAAGATTTCTAGGATAGTATATCTATATGTGAATCTTCTCTTCCCTTATTGATTCTTTCATGAGTTGCATCATTGACTAATGCTATGTTTGTCAATCCCTAATAAAAGTTTCTTACCTATACCTTTCCTTATGTGGTGCTATCACCTACCATAGGATTAGTATATTATCTTATTGACTTATTTCCCTTCTTTTATTTATTTCCTTTCTCTTTTTCTTTCCTTCTTATTTCTTTTATTTATTAGCAACATGAAAATAACGAAAGCAAAAACTCAAAATAACTTTATTATATAACTTGCACATGATAACAATGATGGATCACTAAGCAAGCTCAAAAAGAAGAGAAGAACAAACTAAACTTTATTCTTCTAAGCAAAAGATTTGACTAAGATAAGTAAAAGTAAAAAAGATAGTGGGATGATGATAAGGTACCGGAGCACCTCCCCCAAGCTTGGCAGAAGCCAAGGGGAGTGCCCATACCCGATACATAGTTCTCCTTTGGTGGTGAAGAAGGTGATGGTGGTGATGAAGAGATATTGTCTTTAAGGGCCAAGAGATCCTGCAGCCGACGGATGACGCTCTGAAGCTAGATGATATGCTCTTGATGCATAATATTTTCAAGAGTGAGGCACTTATTTTGTATGCGAACCATTTCAAAAGCACGAAAAGCTTTAATCTCAGCATGAGTAAGGTGAGTAAGACAGGGTTTAAAGATATCTTCCTCCTCCTCAGCCAATAGTGCTTGTGTTGCCACCGGGGATGGATCCACGGTAGTTTCCTTGCCCTTGTCTCCTTTGATAACGTCTTTGGGTTCCTCCCTCTTCATCTCGATCTTCATTAGCCAAGCATCTTCTTCCATGTGGTTGGAGGAACAGGAAGACATGATGCCCAGCTTGACAAATCTGACCAGGAACAACAAGAAAAGAGAACACGGGATTTTCTTCGTGATACAGTGGTTAATGGGTTTGGGAAGTATATATAGATTTTTTATCTTGGAGGACAAGCATATGGAGGAAAAACAGAGTACCGGAGGTGTCCCAGGTGGGCATAACTCACCTGGGCGTGCTAGGTAAGCCTGGTGCGCCTTGGTGTATTGTGCCCACCAGGGGACGCTTCCTGGGAGTTCCTATATTTACAAAAGTTTAAAATATTCCAAAACTGATAAAATATATTTTTGCAGATTTTTAGGAGTCTATTTACTTACCGTATCACATACCTCCTTATTTTGATGATTCTGGAGTGTTCCAGAAGGACTCTCTTGTGTATTCTTCCGGTGTCAAAGTTTGGATAATATTGCTTTCAACATTAATAGGCGTGCCTGAAATATAATCCTTTATTCATTATCCATTGACAACCTTCGGGTTAGTACCTTCGGAATTATTTATTTTGATGGCACTGGACCGGTAAACCTCCTCGATAACATAGGGGCCTTCCCATTTGGAGAGGAGTTTTCCTGCAAAGAATCTGAAACGAGAGTTGTACAAAAGAACATAGTATCCGACTTTAAACTCACATTTTTGAATCCTTTTGTCATGCCATCTTTTAACTTTTTCTTTAGATAACTTTGCATTTTCATATGCTTGGGTTCTCCATTCATCTAATGAGCTTATATCAAATAACGTCTTTTCACCGGCAAGTTTGAAATCATAATTGAGTTCTTTAACTGCCCTGTATGCTTTATGTTCTAACTCAAGAGGCAAATGACAAGCCTTCCCATAAACCATTTTATAAGGAGACATACCCATAGGATTTTTATATGCCGTCCTATAAGCCCAAAGTGCATCATCTAATTTCTTAGACCAATTCTTCCTGGACCTATTGACAGTCTTTTGCAAATTAATTTTATTTTTCTATTGCTAAGTTCAACTTGACCACTAGACTGAGTATGATAGGGTGATGCAATTCTATGGTTAACATCATACTTAGGAAGCATTTTACAGAAAGCACCATGAATAAAGTGTGCACCACCATCAGTCATTAAATATCTAGGGACTCCAAACCTTGGGAAAATAACTTCCTTAAGAATTTTAATACAGGTGTTGTGATCAGCACTACTAGTTTGAATAGCTTCTACCCATTTAGTAACATAATCAATAGCAACCAAAATATGTGTATACCCATTAGAGGAAGGAAAAGGTCCCATGTAATAAAATCCCCAAACATCAAAAGGTTCAACAGAAAGTGAATAATTCATAGGAATTTCTTGACGCTTACCAATATCACCTATTCTTTGGCATTCATCACAGGAAGAGACAAACTTACGGGCATCCTTGAAGAGAGTAGGCCAATAAAATCCAGACTGCAATACCTTGTGAGCAGTTCTATCTCCAGCATGATGCCCTCCATAAGACTCGGAGTGACATTTCCATAGGATTTGTCCCTGTTCATGCTCAGGTACACAACCTCTAATAATACCATCTAGTCCTTCTTTATAAAGATGTGGGTCATCCCAAAAGTAATATCTCAAATCATAGAAGATTTTTTTTCTTTTGTTGATACGTAAATCTAGGTGGCAAATATTTAGCAACAATGTAATTAGCATAGTCAGCATGCCATGGAGTACCATTAGCAACATTTATTGCAGCTAACTGCTCATCAGGAAAACTATCATCAATAGGAAGTGGATCATCAAGCACATTTTCAAGCCTAGACAAGTTATTAGCTACGGGGTTCTCAACTCCTTTTATAACAATAATATGCAAATCAAATTCTTGCAAAAAGAGAACCCAACGAATAAGTCTAGGTTTAGCATCTTTCTTTTCCATAAGATATTTAATAGCAGCATGGTCTGTGCGAACAGTTACTTTGGAATCAACAATATAAGGTCTAAACTTATCACAAGCAAACACCACTGCTAAGAATTCTTTTTCAGTAGTAGCATAATTTCTTTGAGCACTGTCAAGAGTTTTACTAGCATAATGAATAACATTCAATTTCTTATCAACTCTTTGTCCTAGAACAACACCAACAGCATAATCACTAGCATGACACATAATTTCAAAAGGCAAGTTCCAATCAGGTGGTTGGACAATAGATGCAGTAATTAGAGCTTTCTTGAGTGTTTCAAAGGCTTCTAAACAATCATCATAAAAAACAAAAGGACTGTCCTTTTGCAAAAGATTAGTGAGAGGCCTAGAAATTTTAGAGAAGTATTTAATAAACCTCATATAGAAACCAGCATGACCTAGGAAACTATGAATACCTTTGATGTCCTTGTGACATGGAATTTTCTCAATAGCATAAAGCTTAGCTTGGTCCACTTCAATACCTTTTCAGAAATTTTAGGACCCAAGACAATTGTCGGTGTCAAAACCGGCGGATCTCGGGTAGGGGGCCCCGAACTGTGCGTCTAGGCGGATGGTAACAAGAGGCGGGGGACACGATGTTTACCCAGGTTCGGGCCCTCTTGATGGAGGTAATACCCTACATCCTGCTTGATTGTTCTTGGTAATATGAGTAGTACAAGATTTGATCTACCACGAGATCGAAGAGGCTAAACCCTAGAAGCTAGCCTATGGTATGATTGTTGTTGTTCGTCCTACGGACTAAACCCTTCGGTTTATATAGACACCGGAGGGGGCTAGGGTTACACAGAGTCGGTTACAAGGAAGGAGATCTACATATCCGTACTGCCAAGCTTGCCTTTCACGCCAAGGAGAGTCCCATCCGGACACGGGACGAAGTCTTCAGTCTTGTATCTTCATAGTCCAATAGTCCGGCTGTCCGGATACCCCCTAATCCAGGACTCCCTCAGTAGCCCCTGAACCAGGCTTCAATGACGATGAGTCCGGCGCGCAGATTGTCTTCGGCATTACAAGGCGGGTTCCTCCTCCGAATACTTCATAGAATATTTTGAACATGAGGATCGTGTTCGGCTCTGCAAAATAAGTTCCACATACCACCGTAGAGAGAATAATATTTCCATAAATCTAATATTCTGACGTACCATGTAGTGTGACATCACGCCACAGACAGGTCTTTATTCAAATCGTTTTTCATAACCAATCTCAGCGTGTTTCGCGAGGCGGTTTCCTTGGCACGTCTTGTCGAAGCAGAGATCATGTCCCCTTTATTACGGTGTTCTCATCAATACGGACGTGGGTAACCCAACCGTGCCTATTGGTAGGACTCCTAGATCTTAAGAAAGTCCCAAACGGCCACGAGGAGGGTGCTTGATATTCACCCTCTTTATAAAGGGGACAAGGCTTTTTCTTTTTTTTCCCTCTCATTCTCAATCAAATCCTTCCCCCGCCTCGAGTTCTAACACCCAAAACTCAGGTCAGGTGCTTCGGACCTTCAACTATGTTTGGATCCAACCTTCAAGGTCGGTGGATGCCTTCCTCCGTCACGGAGGAGGACATCAAGAAGTTGAGAGAGGCCAGATATCTGACCGCCGAAATTTTGCATCGGCTGCCTGCCCGAGGGCAGGTCGTCCCTACTCCCGAACCCAACGAGAGTGTCGTGTTCGTCTCCCACTTCCTCCGAGGACTAGGCCTCGCTCCGGATCCCTTTGTTAGGGGTCTTATGTTCTATTATGGGCTAGATTTTCACGATCTGGCCCCGGATTCCCTTCTTCACATTTCGTCATTTATTGTCGTATGTGAGGCCTTCCTCCGCATTACCCCTCACTTCGGCCTGTGGCTTAAGACCTTCGATGTGAAGCCGAAGATGATCGAGGGGCAGCACGTAGCATGCGGAGGCGCTTTAATAAGCAAAATTGCTGACGCTCCTTGGCCTGAGGGTAGCTTCCCAGAGGTGTCCGGATTGTGGCAGCGGGAGTGGTTCTACATCACAGCTCCCCGAAGTGCCAAGTGGGTAGCTGCCCCCACCTTTCGCTCAGGCCCCCCACCACAACTGACGTCATGGATCAGCAGGGGGCTGAGCTGGGGTCCAGCCAAAGACGTGCCAATACTGCAAAGCCGTATCCGAGATCTCTTTGAGAGAGATTTCAGTCTGGTTATGGCAGTGCAAGTTATGCTAGTTCGTCGAGTCCAGCCTTGCAAACGCCGGCCCCTTCGCATGTGGGAATTCAACCCGGAAGGACCGCGAGCTATTCAACACTTCTTGGCATGACGCCCGAGGAGATGTACAAATTATTCTTCGGACCACAAATAATGTGTCCAGACATCACTGAGGATGCAGGTCTGAGCTGCAATCGCCCGGATACCCAAATAAGTAGCCCCGCATCCGAACACACTGTTCGTTTGTTTATCACAACGTCGCCCTAAAAAGTCGCTCTTTGACCAGGATTGGATAGCAAAGGCAAAGTTGATCAGGTGTCCGGCCCCCCTCCCTGAGACATCACCAAATCCCGTGCTAACCAGGATGCTGGAGATCGCGCCTTATCAGGCGCCCTCAGGAGAAGATAAAGGGGGGACAAGGAGGCTAGCTCCTCCGCGAAGGAGGTTAACCGGGGAGGAGGAACTGAAACTTCCTCTCCCCAGGGAAGGAAGAGGAACGCCTCTGAGGACCCGGAGACCACGATCTCCAAACGGGGGAATAAATCTTCACTGGAGGGTCCTGCCCTGGGGGATACCCCGGCCGCACTATGCCCTCAAGGGGAACAGCCCTCCACCGAGCTGTAAGTAAAAGGGTACTTAATAATGAAAATATCTCGCCTTACTTCTGAGGAAAATAACCGAAGCATTTATCTTGCAATTCAGATCTTACCCCTTCTTAGCAGAGCTCGTCTTCAGGGGATCTTCTTCTAGAGATGATGGAGAGCGAAACGCCTCCCCCTGCCATACCGCCTCATGAGGCGGGCGACCCCGAGGTGTCGTCGCGGAGGGTTTCTCCTGATCCGGCAAGGCCAGAAGGTAATCCTATGGCCACCCGAAATCCTCAGTATCCGGCTCTTGAAGAGGGCAATCGAAAGAGTCCGATATCGTCTGGTGTACGGTCGGACGTCCTGAGGGATCTGCTAGAGCAAGTGGCTGTCTCAGAAGAGCACTGCACGTTGATGGGTACGGTGATTGAAAGGATTTCGTCCGCCAAAAGAGGGTTGCATGAAGCCTTTATGAGTCTACTGACGGGTTTTGAGGTACGCAAAATGATGTACATTTTTGACAGTACCGCACATTTTTAGATGTGCCCTGTGTAGATAGTAGCCCCTGAGACTTTGGGTGCTGTCGAAGACAACAGCGCACAGAGGATCATAGTCCTAGGAATAATCATGCCGCTTTAATATGCAGGTGGCGGGGGGTCCGGTGGTCAGCCGGACTGATGAGTTTGCCGAGCTAAAGCGGCAGCTTGACGTGGCAAACGCCAACATCGTACTTGTCAACAAGCGGCTTGACGAGGCACAGGGTATGTGATTCGTCCGGTGACACATGGGAAGAGGAGCATGATGCCAGTATCTATAACATGTGTGTGAATGCAGATGAGGTTGCGGCCGTGGAGAACCTTCGGGCAGAACTTGCCCGAGCCAAAGAACAAGCCAGGAAAAGCGATGCGGCTGCCCTAAAGGCAATCGAGGAGCTGAAAGCCGAACAGGCTGCTCACTGCCAAAGCAAGGAGGAAATAGCCAGGATGTTTGTGGAATTTAAGAACGCCGCTGACCGTTACGAGCTTCTTGAAAAGGAAGATCGAGTGAAGAGGACAGGCCTGGAGAAGGCCACGATGGCGACCAAAGACACCCGCTCTACAATGAGAGCAATGAAGGAGGAGCTGCATCAAGCCGGGGATATCGCGGCTGGGAAGCTCTTTATGCTGTGGATGAAGTTTGGAGATCCTCGATACGCCCCTTTGGACCGGCTGTGGAGTTCTGCGGACGCATATCTGGACTTAGCGGCGAGTGCTACCGATGCGGCTGAATACTTCCGAGATCAAAAAGATCGCGAAGTGGAAAAGATGTTCTGGTCACAATTTAATGTTCCAGAGCGTCCGCTTCCATTGACTGATCGGTTGGTCGAATGGGCCGAGCTGAATAGATTGTCCGGACTCGCCATGAGGTCTGTTGTGGATCATCTGTGGCCAGAAAGGCCAAAGCCGAACAGTTATTTCAGTTTGGCGCAGCAGTTCCTTGGTGTGGTGCCACACATCAACACAATGAAGAGGTCCACGTGCGTAGAGGGTGTGCAGATGGCCCTTGCCCGTGTGAAGACATACTAGGCGGAGATGGAGGCCACCGCCATTGCAGCCCAAGATTCGGACGAGAGCCGAGTACCTGCCGAGCACTACTTTCAAGAAGTTCTTGAGGGTGGTCGTTCAATAGAAGCGCAGTGTTCGAAGAATATTATGTTCTAATGACATGTATTCCCATTGAAAAACAATGTTTTATTGAGTGTATCAAGGCTGTTTTTATACTTTTGCCCGAAAGTACTATGATGCCTCCTGTGCGGCCTTTTTTGTATATATGTATATAGCCTGAAAGATGGCAGTCGTCGCCCTCAACCCCCACGCATATAATGCGGGGGTGCTCGCAGAAGACGCATGTTCAGACTTGATCCAACGTCATGGTCCATTAAGGAGGTGATAGCGCAGCGAACTAGGCAATCGGACTATAATGCTTTAACACTTTCACTTAGCCACATGAGTTTGACAGTGGGGCTACTATATAGCCCCTAGTGGCTCCGCGCTCATCCGAATTCGGGGCGCGTACATGCCTGGCCGGGAAATGGCCCTTCGTTAAGGCGGAGGAATCCCGAAGATTCCGCTAGGTCATCGAGTGGTTGACCAGTCTCACGCTATATCATGACAGTCAATTTTCGGTTTCTCTACTGAGGTGCTCGTCCGGATGAACCAGGGCACAATCGCAATAGTTCTCCTAGTGCCGCCCTAGCCGATAGAGCGGAACGTAAGGCAGCAAAACACAAGAGCGGGGCAAACCCAACATTTGACCAAGGACATGATTCGGAGTTGATGCATATAAGGCCAAACTCGCGACGCCGAACACTCCCTAAGGTATTCGGTCTTTATGATGTAAACCGGGCTAAACGGTGCCCTTTGTAATAAGCCCCTGGTGTCCAGGTACGTGCAATATTCTGACGTGGCCACATGCCAATCCGTCAGATCCTTCTCTGTTGTACTGAGAATTCGGGGGATGTGTATCAACAAGAGACAGTAAAAAAGGTTTACGCAGGGTCTTAATCTAAAAAGAATCCTTGGAACAAGTTCCTGCTGCACATCTGCGCCTGTATCTCCGTTGTGCCGTATCCTGGACGGGTGGAGCACGATGGTCATCTGAAAAAGAGAGGAACTTAGTTGAAAAGTTGTCGTGCAAAAGGTAGGTTATACTAAATAAATCATGTATAGTTCCAGATGAGTAAAGTTGAGCCTAATTGTCACTTGTTCACACGCGTTGAGCCCCTTGTATTGTTGTAGGGGTATAGCCATCAAACCTGTATCAATTATATGTAGCTACACTGGACTCATCTAATCGTGTCCGTGGTCTTAACAACCTGTCAGATGCTCTAGTTTGTGAGGCCGTCTAGTGTGCGGCTACCAAGGCAGCCGCACGGTCTTCCGTGCGCAAGGAGCGCTCAATATTTCCATTTACTGTAATGATGCCACGTGGACCTGGAATCTTAAGCATGAGAGAAGCGTAATGTGGTATTGCGTTAAAGCGAGCGAAAGCTTCGCGTCCGAGTAGTGCTTGATAGAAACTTTGGAACGGAGCGATCTGGAAGGTTAACTTTTTGCTGCGGAAGTTATCGGGAAAGCCGAATATAATCTCTAGTAGCAGGGAGCCCGTACAATGGGCTTTTGGGCCTGGCGTTACTCCTTTAAAGGTAGTATTGCTATGGCTGATTTTTGTTGGGTCTATCCCCATTTTGCGGACTGTGTCCCGATATATCAGGTTTAAACTACTGCCACCGTCCATCAGGACTCGTGTGAAGTCGTATCCGTCAATTATCGGGTCAAGACAGCCCATCCTGCATGTCAGATACTTGCCGAGTAATCCCGATGGTCAAAGGTGATCGGTTTGGACGACTAGTGGCAGAACTCCGCGGTGATAGGCCCTGGGGCATGTGTCTCTAGGAGTGCCACTTTATTTCTCCCCTTCATCACGTGTAACACATTTACTGTTTTGACTTCTGGCGGGAATTTCTTCTGTTCCCCAGTGCTTTGCTTGCGAGTCTCATCCTCGTCTTCGCTTGGTGTATCCTGCCCCTTGTGTTCAGTGTTGAGTTTGCTGGACTGCTTGAAGACCCAACATTCTCTATGGGTATGATTTGCAGGTTTATCGGGGGTGATGTGGATCTGACATAGTTTGTCCAGAATCTTGTTCAGGTTGGACAGTTCGTCTCTGTTGCCTTTGGAGGGCAGCTTTTGCTGACCTGGCCAAGAGCTTCTGAATCCGGTGTTTACTGTCGTGCTCTTCGGGTTGTCTTCTTTATTCCGGCGCTTGTTTTTGCTGCGTCGTGGCTTCCCGTTTCCGTCCCTGACTTCGGATGTACTTGGGTCGCTGGTGCTCCATCGGGCTATCCAGCTGTCCTCGCCCGCGCAAAAGCGGGTCATGAGGCTTGTTAATGCTGCCATTGTTCTCGGCTTTTCTTGGCCGAGGTGTTTGGCAAGCCATTCATCTCGAACGCTGTGCTTGAAAGCTGCTAAGGCTTCGGCGTTCGGACAGTCGATTATTTGGTTCTTTTTAGTGAGAAACCTGTTCCAAAGCTTTCGGGATGACTCTCCGGGCTGTTGAGTTATATGACTTAAATCATCTGCATCCGGTGGTCGGACATAGGTCCCTTGAAAATTTGCCCGAAAAGCGTCTTCAAGCTCTTCCCAGCTTCCAATGGAGTTTTCGGGGAGGCTTTTAAGCCAGTGCCGAGATGGCCCTTTGAGCTTGAGGGGTAAGTACTTGATGGCGTGGAGATCATCTCCTCGAGCCATGTGGATATGGAGGATGTAGTCCTCAATCCATACCCCAGGGTCCGTCATTCCGTCATACGCCTCTATGTTTACAGGTTTGAATCCCTCTAGAAATTCATGGCCAGCACCTCATCAGTGAAACATAGGGGGTGTGCGGCACCACTATATTTGGGTGTACCGTGGTGTTCGGATTTTTGTTGTGTTGCATTGCGTGCTGGAGCGCGCTTGCTTGGCCCGTAGATGGATCTGGTTGCGCCATCCTTTTGATGCGAGCCCTCACGTGGATCGCGTACTGGCTTGTGTGCGGCGTCGTTTGCCGCTCTATGTTGGCCACGGGGTCGTCTATCCGACCGGATGGCTATTTTGTTTTTCGATTGCGGGGGATCTACGGCCTCCTCATCGAATTCAGGTAGCAGCTTTCACTTCGGGTAGCTCTTTGTGTGGCGACTACCGCCATACTTTGCTGCAGTGTTGAGTACTTCACTCCATCTAATTCTGAGTGTGTCTTGTGCAGCCCTGAGCCTTTGCTTCTGCTTTTTCAGACTCTTCGCAGTGGCAACAAGCCTTTGATGGGTATTCTGTTGCTCCGGGTGCCTGTCCGGTGTGATGTCATCCGGAATATTATCTTCACCGGAGTCGGGTTGTTCGGTTTGATTCTCCGTGTTGCCGTGGTCGGACGGTGGTTCAATGCCGTGTTTGTCGTCCGGTGGCTCACCCTGCTATATCACTGGGTCTATATGATCGCTGTTTCTGCTGAGGCGGGATTTGGAGTGGCGCTTACGCTGCCGATTTGACTGCTTCTCTAGGGAACGATCCTTCGCTGCGTCCTTCCGTTCCTCGTCGTCGTTTTCTTTGGGTGTGTCCACCATGTATAGATCATATGATGAAGTGGGCGTCCAGTGCCCTGTGGCAGTGGCTCCTGTTCGTCTCCTGCATCGTCGTCCATACCGTCGATGTCTTCGGAGTCGAAGGCGAGCATGTCTGTGGCTACTAAGTGGGTGGTGGGTAGGCGACGAATTTCTTCGTTGTCTGCATCCCGATCTGGCCGGCCATAGTTCGGCCAGGACTCTCCTGACAAGGAGAGAGACCTTAATGAGTTCAGTATGTCGCCAAAGGGGGAGTGCTGAAGGATATCCACGGAGGTGAACTCCATGATCGGCGCCCAGTTGGATTCGATAGGCACGGGCGCAGGCGGTTCCGATTCCGTGGCCGGGGAAGAATCCGGCAGTTCGGCGTCACGGCTCCCGTGAAGGGTAAGGTCGATACTCGGCTCGATCGCCGCTGAGAATGCGGCCTCCATGGCGGGGTCTATCCACCCGTCCATGGATGTTGCTTGGCTCCGAATTGAGGGTTGGAGCGGTTGCCGGTGCGGTCTCCTGAACACTGTCCGATGGTAGAGCTAAATCATGCTCATCTTGACCGTGCGGCGCACTCGGTAGGGGCTCGAATCCGTCGAAGATCAAGTCTCCACGGATGTCGGTCATGTAGTTTAAGCTTCCAAACCTGACCTGGTGGCCAGGGGCGTAACTCTCGATCTGCTCCAGATGGCCAAGCGAGTTGGCCCGCAGTGCGGATCCGCCGGATACAAAGATCTGTCCGACGAGAAAAGTCTCACCCCGGAATGCATCGCTATCGATGATTGAAGGAGCCATCCAGCCTAACGATGACGACACAGAGGAACTCTCAATGAAAGCACCAATGTCGGTGTCAAAACCGGCGGATCTCGGGTAGGGTGTCCCGAACTGTGCGTCTAGGCGGATGGTAACAGGAGGCGGGGGACACGATGTTTACGCAGGTTCAGGCCCTCTTGATGGAGGTAATACCCTACGTCCTGCTTGATTGTTCTTGATAATATGAGTAGTACAAGAGTTGATCTACCACGAGAACGAAGAGGCTAAACCCTAGAAGCTAGCCTATGGTATGATTGTTGTTGTTCATCCTACGGACTAAACCCTCCGGTTTATATAGGCACCAGAGGGGGCTAGGGTTACATAGAGTCGGTTACAAGGAAGGAGATCTACATATCCGTACTGCCAAGCTTGCCTTCCACGCCAAGGAGAGTCCCATCCGGACACGGGACGAAGTCTTAAATCTTGTATCTTCATAGTCCAACAGTCCGGCCAAAGGATATAGTCCGGCTGTTCGGATACCCCCTAATCCAGGACTCCCTCAACAATGCCTTCATTTACCTTAAAGTGGCACTTCTCCCAATTCAAGACAAGATTTGTTTGTTCACATCTTTGCAAAACTCGATCAAGATTGCTGAAACAATCGTCAAAAGACTTCCCATAAACAGAAAAGTCATCCATGAAAACCTCAACAATCTTTTCAAAAAATTCAGAGAATATAGCCATCATACATCTTTGAAAGGTAGCAGGTGCATTAGATAAACCAAAAGGCATACGTCTGTAAGCATAGGTTCCCAAAGGACAAGTAAAAGTGGTATTTCTTTATCAGGTTGAGAAACAGGTATTTGCGAAAAGCCAAAATATCCATCAAGGAAGCAAAGGTGTGTGTGCTTAGATAATCTTTCAAGCATTTGATCAATAAAAGCCAAGGGTAATGGTCTTTTCTATTTTCTTTATTTAATTTTCTAAAATCAATTACCATTCTATGACCTGTAATAATTCTTTGTGGAATAAGTTCATTCTTATCATTAGGAACAACCGTAATACCTCCTTTCTTAGGGACACAATGAACATGACTTACCCATCTACTATCAGCTATAGGATAGATTATACCTGCTTCCAGAAGTTTCAATATTTCCGTTCTTACCACCTCTTTCATTTTTGGATTCAACCGACGTTGGTGATCAACAACTGGTTTAGCATCAGGTTCCATATTGATTTTGTGCTGACATAGAGTAGGACTAATGCCCTTTAAATCATCAAGCGTATATCCAATAGCAGCCCGGTGCTTCCTTAGAACTTTCAATAATCTTTCTTCTTCATGTTTTGAAAGGTTAGCACTAATAATAACAGGATATACCTTCTTTTCATCAAGATAAGCATATTTCAAAGTGTCTGGCAATTGTTTTAATTCAAACACAGGATCACCCTTAGGTGGAGGAGGACCTCCAAGAGTTTCAATAGGCAAATTGTGTTTAAGCAGAGGACGTTGTTTGAAGAAAATATTATCTATTTAATTTCTTTCATGCATATGTAAATCATTATCATGGTCTAGCAAGTATTGCTCTAAAGGATTAGTAGGTGGCACATCAATAGAAGCAAGACCAATGAATTCATCCTTACTAGTAAATTCTTTTTCATGATAATTTCTACCAAACTTGGAAAAATCAAACTCATGAGACTCATCACCAAAGCTAACTTCCACATTTTGTTTCTGGCAATCTATCCTAGCATTAACTGTGTTCAAGAAAGGTCTACCAAAGATAATGGGACAGAAGTCATCAGGTAGGATTTGTTTTCCAACACGAGACTTTAACATCTCTGACAATCCCAACTGGCGATATAGTGTATCTATTTGCAAGTTTAATAGTAAAATATATGTCTTCTATCTCAACAGGTGCTATTTCCTCCCTAATTTCTTGATATAACATGTGAGGAATAGCACTCACATTAGCATCCATATCACATAAACCATAATAACAGTGATATCCTCTAACTAAAATGACAGGCATGCCAACAACAGGTCTATGTTTATCTTTTCCATCAGGTTTAGCAATTCTAGCAGCTTCTTCACAGAAGTAGATAACATGCCCATCCACATCATCTTCCAAGAGATCTTTAACTATAGCAATATTAGGTTCAACTCTAATTTGTTCATCTGGTTTAGGTGTTCTAACAGAGCTTTTGTTAACCACAGTTGAAACTTTAGCATGTTCCTTTATCCTAATAGGAAAAGGAGGTTTCTCAAAATAAGCAGTAGGAACATCTCGATCAACATTATAAAGTATAGTTTCTTCTTTAACTGATACTGGTTCTTTAATTTCTTCTTTAGTAGGTGGTTGATATCTAATCCACTTCTCTTTAGGGAGTTCAACATGAGTAGCAAAAGATTCACAAAAGGAGGCTACTATCTCAGAGTCAAGTCCATATTTAGTGCTAAACTTTTGAAAAGCATCGGTATCCATAAAATACTTAACACAATCATACTTAAGCTTTATACCTGACTCTTTACCTTCATCGAGTTCCCAATCATTAGAGTTTTGTTTAATTCCTTCCAAAAGATCCCACCGGAATTCAATAGTCTTCTTCATAAAAGAACCAGCACAAGAAGTATCTAGCATGGTTTGATCATTACGAGAAAGCCGATCATAAAAATTCGGAATAATAATTTCTCTTGAGAGCTCATGATTGGGGCATGAATATAACATTGACTTAAGCCTCCCCCAAGCTAGAGCGATACTTTCTGCTTCACGAGGCCAAAAATTATATATATAGTTCCGATCACGATGAACTAGATGCATAGGATAATTTTTTTTGGTGAAACTCCAATTTCAAACGATTCCAATCCATGATCCAATATCATCGCATAGCCTATACCATGCCAATGCTTTTCCTTTCAAAGATAAAGGGAAAACCTTTTTCATAACTTCATCCCTGGGTAAACCTGCAAGCTTAAACAATCCACAAATTTGTTCCACATGTATCAAGTGCATATCGGGATGTTCGGTTCCATCTCCTGCATAAGGATTAGCTAGCAGTTGTTCTATCATACCCGAAGGAATTTCATATTCAATATTTTTGGTAGGTGCTATAGGTTGAGGGGGAATTAATTGTGATTCTGGTCGAGGTGAAGATACCCCGAACATACCCCGCAAAGGATTGTTTTCCATAGTGACAAGTGACAATAAATTTCACCACACTATATAAATGTTTCCTTACTGAATTCCACTTACCAAAGGCACTTCACTCCCCCGCAACGGTGCCAGAAAATAGCCTTGATGACCCACAAGTATAGGGGTTCAATTGTAGCTCTTTTCTATAAGTAAGAGTGTCGAACCCAACGAGGAGCGGAAGAAAATGACAAGTAGTTTTCAGTAAGGTATTGTTTGCAAGTACTAAAATTGTAAGTAGCGAGTAGTTTGGTAGCAAGATAATCTGTAATGAGCAAGTAACGATAATTGCAACCAGTATGCAGCAAGGAAGCCCAATCCTTTCGAGGCAAAGGACAGGCCAAAACGGTCTCTTATGATAAGCAAAGAGTTCTTGAGGGTACACAGGAATTTCATCTAGTCACTTTCATCATGTTGGTTTGATTTGTGTTCGCTACTTTGATAATTTGATATGTGGGTGGACCGGTGCTTAGGTGCTGGTCTTACTTGAACAAACCTCCTACTTATGATTAACCCTCCCGCAAGCATATGCAACTACAAGAAAAGTATTAAGGATAAATCCTAACCATAGCATTAAATTCTAAGATCCAGTCAGTCCCTTACGAAATAGTGCATAAAGTGGGGTTTAAGTTTCTGTCACTCTCGCAACCCACCATCTATTTACTACTCCACAATGCATTCCCTTAGGCCCAAATATGGTGAAGTATCATGTAGTCGACGTTCACATGACACCACTAAGGGAATCGCAACATACATACTATCAAAATATCGAATACATATCAAATTCACATGATTACTTGTAACATGATTTATCCCGTGACCTCAAGAACAAAAGTAACTACTCACAAACAACAAACATGCTCATGATCAGAGGGGTATTATTATGCATAATGGATCTGAACATATAATCTTCCACCAAATAAACCATATAGTAATCAACTACAAGATATAATCAACACTACTAGTCACCCCCTAGCAACAATCTATAGTTCTGGTAACAAGATTGAATATAAGAGATGAACTAGGGTTTGAGATGAGATTGTGCTGGTGAAGATGTTGATGGAGATTTCCCTCCCCAAGATGGGAGAGTTGTTGGTGATGATGATGACAATGATTTCCCCCTCCGGGAGGGAAGTTCCCTCGCCAGAATCACTCCGCCAGAGGGCAAAACTGCTCCTGCCCAAGTTCCGCCTCGAGGCTGCGGCGCTCCGTCCTGAAAGTATTATTGTGATTTTTCTAGGTCAAAACCACTTATATACCAGAAGATGGGCACCGGAGGTGGGCCGAGAAGGCCACAACCCACCAGGGCGCGCCGAGGTGGGTTGTGCCCACCTGGTGGCCCCCCTCTGGTACTTATTGGCTCCAATATTTCTTATATATTCCATAAAAAATATCCGTAAAGTTTCAGCCCATTTGGAGTTGTGCAAAATAGGTGGCGTGACGTATCTTTTCCAGGTCCAGATTTCCAGCTGCTGGAATTCTCCCTCTTGGTGTGTTCCTTGCAAATTATAAGAGAAAAGGCATTAGAATTACTCCAAAAAGCATTATTATGGATAAAAACATTGTAAATAACAGTAAGAAAACATGATGCAAAATGGACGTATCAGCCACCTTCGAAGAAATTCAAGAAGGTCAAAGTTCCTCAGCTCGTTGCCAGTTCATATTCTTCATCACGCGAGACGGATGAAGCTGGAGACTTGAACGACACCGCGGCAGGCCCTACTGATGACCCACAAGTATAGGGGATCTATCGTAGTCCTTTCGATAAGTAAGAGTGTCAAACCCAACGAGGAGCAGAAGGAAATGATAAGCGGTTTTCAGCAAGTTATTCTCTGCAAGCACTGAAATTATAGGTAACAGATAGTTTTGTGATAAGATAATTTGTAACGAGCAACAAGTAACAAAAGTAAATAAATTCCAGCAAGGTGGCCCAATCCTTTTTGTAGCAAAGGATAAGCCTGGACAAATTCTTATATAGAGAAAAGCGCTCCGGAGGACATATGGGAATTATCGTCAAGCTAGTTTTCATCACATTCATATGATTCGCGTTCGGTACTTTGATAATTTGGTATGTGGGGTGGACCGGTGCTTGGGTACTATCCTTACTTGGACAAGCATCCCACTTATGATTAACCTCTATTGCAAGCGTCCGCAACTACAACAAAAGTATTAAGGTAAACCTAACCATAGCATGAAACATATGGATCCAAATCAGCCCCTTACGAAGCAACGCATAAACTAGGGTTTAAGCTTCTGTCACTCTAGCAACCCATCATCTACTTATTACTTCCCAATGCCTTCCTCTAGGCCCAAATAATGGTGAAGTGCCATGTATTCGACGTTCACATAACACCACTAGAGGAGAGACAACATACATCTCATCAAAATATCGAATGAATACCAAATTCACATGACTACTAATAGCAAGACTTCTCCCATGTCCTCAGGAACAAACGTAACTACTCACAAAGCATATTCATGTTCATAATAAGAGGGGTATTAATATGCATATAGGATCTGAACATATGATATTCCACCAAATAAACCAACTAGAATCAACTACATGGAGTAATCAACACTACTAGCAACCTACAGGTACCAATCCCAGACTTAACAAGAATTGGATACAAAGATGAACTAGGGTTTGAGAGGAGATGGTGCTGGTGAAGATGTTGATGGAGATTGGCCCCCTCCCGATGTGAGTATCGTTGGTGATGACGATGGCGATGATTTCCCCCTCCTGGAGGGAAGTGTCCCCGGCAGAACAGCTCCGCTAGAGCCCTAGATTGGTTCCGCCAAGGTTCCGCCTCGTGGCGGCGGAGTCTCATCCCGAAAGCTTGCTTATGATTTTTTTCCTCAATGAAAGACACCATATAGCAGAAGATGGGCATCGAAGGGCCACCAGGGGGCCTACGAGGCAGGGGGTAGGGCGCGCCCCCACCCTCGTGGCCAGGGTGTGGCCCCCCTCTGGAAGTTCTTGCGCTCAGTATTTTTTATATATTCTGAATATGACTTCCGTGAAGTTTCAGGACTTTTGGAGCTCTGCAGAATAGGTCTCTAATATTTGCTCCTTTTCCAGCCCAAAATCCCAGCTGTCAGCATTCTCCCTCTTTATGTAAACCTTGTAAAATAAGAGAGAATAGGCATAAGTATTGTGACATAATGTGTAATAACAGCCCATAATGCAATAAATATCGATATAAAAGCATGATGCAAAATGGACGTATCAACTCCCCCAAGCTTAGACCTCGCTTGTCCTCAAGCGAAAGCCGAAATCGAAAAATATGTCCATGTTTAGAGATAGAGGTGTCGATAAAAATAAAATGCGGACATGAGGGCATCATGATCATTCTTAGAACAACAACTTATATAATTCTTGTCATATGATCTCTTATGCTAGAGTAACAATTCAATCACAATTTCAAGTATGAATCATAAACTTCATTGAAAACTAACAAGCTATAATCTCAGTCTTTGTAGTAATTGCAATTTATCATAACATAGGAAAGAGTCAATATAAGAGCTTTTCAGCAAGTCCACATACTCAACTATCATATAGTCTTTCACAATTGCTAACACTCACGCAATACTTATGGGTATGGAGTTTTAATCAGACACAGAGAAAGATAGGGACTTATAGTTTTGCCTCCCAATGTTTTACCTCAAGGGTAACGTCAACAATAATAGTTCATGAAAACTCACATCCAATTAGCCATATATACTAGGATCTTTCCAACATGTTGTGCTTGCCAAAAGATAAAATGTAAAAAGGAACGGTGAAGATCACCATGACTCTTATGTAAGGTAGGAGATAAAAGTAAAAGATAGGCCCTTCGCAGAGGGAAGCAGAGGTTGTCATGCGCTTTTATGGTTGGATGCACAAAATCTTAATGCGAAAGAACGTCACTTTATATTGCCATTTGTGATATGGACCTTTATTATGTAGTCCATCGCTTTTATTTCTTCTGTATCACACGATCGTATAAAGCTTATTTTCTCCCACACTAATAAGTCATACATATTTAGAGGGCAATTTTATTGCTTGCACCGATGACAACTTACTTGAGGGATCTTACTCAATCCATAGGTAGGTATGGTGGGCTCTCATGGCAAAACTGGTTTAAGGGTGTTTGAAAGCACAAGTAGCATCTCTACTTGGTGCAAAGAATTTGGCTAGCATGAGGGGGAAAGGCAAGCTCAATCATGTTGGATGATCCATGACAATATAATTTATCTCAGATGTAAGGAAACATAACCCATTACGTTGTCTTCCTTGTCCAACGTCAACTCTTTAGCATGTCATATTTTAATGAGTGCTCACAATCATAAAAGATGTCCAAGATAGTGTATCTATATGTGAAGACCTCTCTTTCTTTATTACTTCCTATTAATTGCAACGATGACCAAAACTACGTTTGTCAACTCTCAACAGCTTTTATTCATCATACTCTTTCTATGTGAGCTCATTACTCTCCATAAGATCCATATGATCTCTTTGTTTCTTTTTATTTCTTTCTCTTTTCTTTTATTCACTCAAGATCATGGAAAAATAATCAAGCCCTTGACTCAACACTAATCTTTATTATATATAGCTCACGGACTCAATTACATAGAAGGATCATAAAGCAAAACTCACAACTAGATAATACTAAAACATTTATGCTACTAGATCAAGATATTACTAAAAGGATCGAACTAAGAAAAACGATAAAGATAGAGATATGATGGTGATAGGATACCGTGGCACCCCCCCCCCAAGCTTGGCCGTTGCCAAGGGGAGTGCCCATACCCATGTGATTATGTCTCCTTTGTTGGTGAAGAAGATGGTGGTCATGATGGGTAGTCACACATCGAGCGTAAGAGATCCTCCAACTTGCGGATAATGCCCTTGAGTTCAACTATATGCTCCGTCAACAAAATATTTTCATGTGTGAGATACTTGTTTTGTATACAAGCTAACTCAATCAGCTTGAAAGCTTCGATCTCAGTCGGGGTAAGAAGATTGTGATCAAGTTGAAGGATGTCTTCTGTTGCCGGAACTTGGTCCTCCCATGGCCTTCTTGATCCCTTCATCCTTGTTGATCTCCTTGGGTTCTTCCCTCTTCAGCTCTATCTTCATTAACCAAGCATCGTTGTCACCATTGTTGGAGGAGGGGGGACGGCATGATGCTTGGCCTTGACAACCCTGACAGAAAACAGCTAGAAACAAGAACAGAGGACAATTGCGTGATACAGGAGTCAAAACCTCCGGGAGACTATATAATTAATTTTTACCGACCAAAATACGTATCGTGCAAGAAAATGGAGTTCGGAGAGCACACGGGGTGCCCACGAGGCAGGGGGCGCGCCCAGGGGGGTAGGGCACGCCCTCCACCCTCGTGGAGCCCTCATGTCCTTCCCGACTACTTCTTATTTTTCTATTTTTCTAAATATTCCAAAACGGAGAAAAATTTCCATTAGAACTGTTTTGGAGTCGGTTTACTTACCGTACCACATACCAATTCCTTTTTGGAGTCTGAAATGTTCTGGAAAGTGTCCCTTATGTATTCCTCCGGGGTTACGGTTTCAATAACATTGGTTTCAACATTTATAGGATTACCTGAGATATGATGTTTGATTCTTTGACCGTTCACCACCTTCGAATTTGTGCCTTCGAAGTTGTTGATTTTTATGGCACCGGAACAATAGACCTCCTCGATAACATAAGGACCTTCCCATTTAGAGAGAAGTTTTCCTGCAAAAAATCTTAAACGAGAGTTGTATAGCAATACATAGTCACCTACATTAAACTCACGCTTTTGTATCCTTTTGTCATGCCATCTTTGAACATTTTCTTTAAACAATTTGGCATTCTCATAGGCTTGGGTTCTCCATTCATCAAGTGAGCTAATGTCAAATAACCTTTTCTCACCAACAAGTTTGAAATCATAATTGAGCTCTTTAATATCCCAATAAGCCTTATGTTCCAGTTCTAGAGGTAAGTGACATGCTTTTCCATAAACCATTTTATACGAAGACATACCCATAGGATTTTTATATGCAGTTCAATAGGCCCATAATGCATCATCAAGTTTCTTGGACCAATTCTTTCTAGATCTATTAACAGTCTTTTGCAAAATTAATTTGAGTTCTCTATTACTCAATTCTACTTGACCACTAGACTGTGGGTGATAAGGACATGCAATTCTATGATTAACATCATACTTAGCAAGCATTTTACGGAAATCACCATGAATGAAATGTGAACCACCATCAGTCATTAAATATCTAGGGACTCCAAACCTCGGAAAAATAACTTCTTTAAGCATCTTAATAGAGGTGTTATGACCAGAACTACTAGTTGGAATAGCTTCTGCCCACTTAGTAACGTAATCGACAACAACTAAAATATGTGTATATCCATTAGAGGCAGGAAAAGGTCCCATATAATCAAATCCTCAAACATCAAATGGTTCGATAACAAGTGAACAATTCATAGGCAATTCTTGACGTCTACTATATTACCAATTCTTTGACATTCATCACAAGATAATACAAACTTACGGGCATCCTTGAAGAGAGTAGGCCAATAAAAACCGGATTGCAATACCTTATGTGCAGTTCTATCTCCAGCGTGGTGTCCTCTGCTACCTCTTGATCACTGCGTTGGTTTTCCCCGAATATGAAGGGATGATGCAGCAAAGTAGCATAAGTATTTACCTCCGTTTCTGGGAACCAAGGTGTCAATCCAGTAGGAGGCTATGTGCGAGTCCCTCGTACCTGCACAAGACAAATAAATCCTCGCAACCAACACGAATAGGGGTGGTCAATCCCTACACAGCCACTTACGAGAGTGAGATCTGATACATATGATAAGATAATATTTTTGGTATTTTTTTGATAAAGATGCAAAGTAAAATAAAGGCAAAGTAAAAAAGCAAAGGAAATAACTAAGTAGTAGGAGATTAATATGATAAAGATAGACTCGGGGGCCATAGGTTTCACTAGTGGCTTCTCTCGAGAGCATAAGTATTCTACGGTGGGTGAACAAATTACTATTGAGCAATTGACAGAATTGAGCATAGTTATGAGAATATTTAGGTATGATCATGTATATAGGCATCATGTCCGAGACAAGTAGACCGACTCCTGCCTGCATCTACTACTATTACTCCACTCATCAACCGCTATCCAGCATGCATCTAGAGTATTAAGTTAAAAACAGAGTAACGCCTTAAGCAAGATGACATGATGTAGAGGGGTAGACTCATGCAATATGATGAAAACCCCATCTTGTTATCCTCGATGGCAACAATACAATACGTGCCTTGCTGCCCCTGCTGTCATTGGGAAAGGACACCGCAAGATTGAACCCAAAGCTAAGCACTTCTCCCATTGCAAGAAAGATCAATCTAGTAGGCCAAACCAAACTGATAATTCAAAGAGACTTGCAAAGATAACCAATCATACATAAAAGAATTCAAAGAAGATTCAAATATTATTCATAGATAGACTTGATCATAAACCCACAATTCATCGGTCTCAACAAACACACCGCAAAAAGAAGATTACATCGAATAGTTCTCCACAAGAGAGGGGGATAACATTGTATTGAGATCCAAAGAGAGAGAATAAGCCATCTAGCTAATAACTATGGACCCGTAGGTCTGAGGTGAACTACTCACACTTCATCGGAGAGGCTATGGTGTTCATGTAGAAGCCCTCCGTGATCGATGCCCCCTCCGACAGAGCTCTGGAACAGGCCCCAAGATGGGATCTCGTGGATACAGAAAGTTGCGGCGGTGGAATTAGGTTTTTGGCTCCGTATCTGATCGTTTGGGGGTACGTAGGTATATATAGGAGGAAGGAGTATGTCGGTGGAGCAATAGGGGGCCCACGAGGGTG
>NC_041386.1:460620008-460641016 GCF_002162155.2 Triticum dicoccoides | reverse complement strand
CATAGGGTCCAAATCTCCTGGGTCTTGTTCGTTGAGAAAATCACGTTCCCAAAGGTTTCATTCCATTTGGACTCTGTTTGATATTCCTTTTCTTCGAAACCCTAAAACAGGCAAAAAACATCAATTCTGGGCTGGGCCTCCGGTTAATAGGTTAGACCCAAAAATAATATAAAAGTCGATAATAAAGCCCAATAATGTCCAAAACAGTAGATAATATAGCATGGAGCAATCAAAACTTATAGATATGTTGGAGATGTATCAAGCATCCCCAAGCTTAATTCCTGCTCGTCCTCGATTAGGTAAATGATAAAAACAGAATTTTTGATGCGGAGTGCTACTTGGCATAATTTTAATGTAATTCTTCTTAATTGTGGTATGAATATTCAGATCCGAAAGATTCAAGAAAAAAGTTTATATTGACATAGAAATAATAATACTTCAAGCATACTAACTGAGCAATTATGTCTTCTCAAAATAACATGGCCAAAGAAAGTTGATCCCTACAAAATCATATAGTTTAGTCATGCTCCATTTTCGTCACACAAGAATGCTCTCATCATGCACAACCCCGATGACAAGCCAAGCAATTGTTTCATACTTTAGTAATCTCAAACCTATAAATTTTCACGCAATATATGAGCGCGAGCCATGGACATAGCACTATGGGTGGAATCGAATATAATGAGGGGGTTATGTGGAGAAGACAAAAAGGAGAAAGACTCACATCAACGAGGCTAATCAATGGGCTATGTAGATGCCCACTGATTGATGTTGATGCAAGGAGTAGGGATTGCCATGCAACGGATGCACTAGAGCTATAAATGTATGAAAGCTCAACAAAAGAAACTAAGTGGGTGTGCATCCAACTTGCTTGCTCACGAAGACCTAGGGCACTTGAGGAGGCCCATTGTTGGAATATACAAGCCAAGTTCTATAATGAAAATTCCCACTAGTATATGAAAGTGACAAAACAAGAGACTCTCTATCATGAAGATTATGGTGCTACTTTGAAGCACAAGTGTGGCAAAGGATAGTAACATTGTCCCTTCTCTCTTTTTCTCTCATTTTTTATGGCCTTTCTCTTTTTTATGGCCTTTCTCTTCTTTTTTATGGCCTTTCTCTTTTTTTATGGCGTTTCTTTTTTTATAATTCCTCACTTGGGACAATGCTCTAGAAAATGATGATCATCACACTTCTTTTTATTTACAACTCAATGATTACAACTCGATACTAGAACAAAAGATGACTCTATATGAATGCCGCCGGCGGTGTACGGGGATATGCAATGGACCAAGAGTGACATGTATGAAAGAATTATGAACGGTGGCTTTGCCACAAATACTATGTCAACTACATGATCATGCCAAGCAATATGACAATAATGAATGTGTCATGATAAACGGAATGGTGGAAAGTTGCATGGCAATATATCTCGGAATGGCTATGGAAATGCCATAATAGGTAGGTATGGTGGTTGTTTTGACGAAGATATAAGGAGGTTTATGTGTGAAAGAGCGTATCATATCACGGGGTTTGGATGCACCGGCGAAGTTTGCGCCAACTCTCAATGTGAGAAAGGGCAATGCACGGTACCGAAGAGGCTAGCAAGGATGGAAGGGTGAGAGTGCGTATAATCCATGGACTCAACATTAGTCATAAAGAACTCACATACTTATTGCAAAAATCTACAAGTCATCAAAAACCTCGGCACTACGTGCATGCTCCTAGGGGGATAGATTGGTAGGAAAAGACCATCGCTCATCTCCGACCGCCACTCATAAGGAGGACAATCAAATAACACCTCATGTTTCAAATTTGTTACATAACGTTTACCATATGTGCATGATACGGGACTTGCAAACTTCAACACAAGCATTTCTCAATTTCACAACTACTCAACTAGCACGACTTTGATATTATTACCTCCATATCTCAAAGCAATCATCAAGCATCAACTTTTCTTAGTATTCAAAGCACTCATAAGAAAATTTTGCTAATCTTGAATACCTAGTGTCGGTGTCAAAACCGGCAGATCTCGGGTAGGGGGTCCCGAACTATGCGTCTAAGGCAGATGGTAACCGGAGGCAGGGGACATGATGTTTTACCTAGGTTCGGGCCCTCTTGATGGAGGTAAAACCCTACGTCCTGCTTGATTATTCTTGATAATATGAGTAGTACAAGAGTTGATCTACCACGAGATCGGAGAGGCTAAACCCTAGAAGCTAGCCTATGGTATGATTGTATGTTGTCCTGTGGACTAAAACCCTCCGGTTTATATAGACACTGGAGGGGGCTAGGGTTACACAAGGTCGGTTACAAAAGGAGGAGATATACATATCCGTATTGCCTAGCTTGCCTTCCACGCCAAGTAGGGTCCCATCCGGACACGGGACGAAGTCTTCAATCTTGTATCTTCATAGTCCAACAGCCCGGCCAAAGGATATAGTCCGGCTGTTCGGAGACCCCCTAATCCAGGACTCCCTCAGTAGCCCCTGAACCAGGCTTCAATGACGATGAGTCCGGCGCGCAGTGTTGTCTTCGACATTTCAAGGCGGGTTCCTCCTCCGAATACACCTATAAGGATAGCGTCCGACCCTGCAAAATAAGTTCCACATACCACCGTAGAGAGAATAATATTTCCACAAATCTAATCTGCAGACACGTTTTGGCAGCATGACATCACGCCACGGCCCGGTAATTATTTGAACCGTTTTTCTTTAACCAGCCCCGCACATAACGCGAGGCGGTTTCTTGACATGTCTTGTCAAAGCAGAGATCGTGTTCCCCTTATTACGGGATTCTCATCAATATGGACGTGGGTAACCCAACCGCGCCATCAATTACGGCGCTTGGTGGACAAGCGAGTTTTACCAGGCTAGTGGAGGCGCATAGTTTAGTCCGCCCTTATAAAGGGATAAGATCTCACCTTTTTCTACCCACGCCTTCTTCCTCCTTGCTCATCCATTCTCGCGCACTCGAGCTCCAACGCCCAAGTCTGCATCCTCCTCCTCAACTCTCTCCAAACATGTCTGGAGCGGGAGGCAAGTGGATGTCCTCCTCCGTCATGGAGGGGCACATCAAAAAGTTACGCGGAGCCAGATACTTAGCCGCGGATCGCGCACCGGCTACCAGCCGCGGGGCAGGTCATCCCTACCCCAGAACCCCACGAGAGGGTGGTCTCCCTCCACCACTTCGTCCGCAGACGGGGGTTTCCCCTCCATCCATTTGTCCGTGGCCTCATGTTCTACTATGGGGTGGAATTTCATGATCTGGCCCCGAACTTCATCCTCAACATCTCGGCGTTCATCATCATGTGCGAGGCCTTCCTCCACATACGGCCCCACTTCGGCCTGTGGCTGAAGACCTTCAATATCAAGCCGAAGGTGGTGGGTGGCCAACAGGCGGAATGCGGTGGAGCCATGGTGGGAAAGATGCCCAACCTTACATGGCTCGAGGGCTCCTTCGTGGAGACCATAAAGGGGTGGTAGTCGGGGTGGTTCTACATCACCGAGCCATGCGACACCAACTGGGCGGCGGCCCCCGAGTTTCGATCCAGAATCCCCACGCGGCTCACTTCCTGGAAGGAGAAGGGCCTGTCCTGGGGTTCATCGTTGGAGCTGGACGGACTCCAGAAATGTATCCGGAACATGACAAGCAAGAAACTTAAGCTTGTCAACATAGTCCAAGTCATGCTCTTCCGCCGGATCCTCCCGTGTCAGCAACGAGATTTCAACTTATGGGAGTTTGACCCGGCCCGGCACCAGACTCTAAGCGAGCTCTTCGGCAGGACGCACAAAGACGTCTGGAGGGTGTTGTTCAAGGGCGCCGAGGTCCCTCCCTCTCTCACCGAGGACCATGGGCTAAGCGCGAAGCGCCCTGCGAATCCGGTAAGTTCTGTACATTTGGCAGGATATTTATTTCGAATAGCTTAACCATGTGCGGGGTCTGAGCTCTCATGCCTTTAACAGGACTGGGTGGAGGCATCAGAGCAGATCGACTGTCCGGCCCCTCTGCCCGAAGACACCACGGGCGCTCTCCTGACGGAGATGCTGACTCTGGCTCCTTATAAGGTGCCAGAAAGACCAAGAAGAAGGCCAAGGGAACCCGAAAGAGTTCCCGGTGCCAGGTGGTATCGGACTCATCGTTCGATAACTCCACGACACACTCCTCCCATGAAGATGAGGAGGAGGAACATGAAGATGCTCCCCCTCCAGCCGGGGGAGACAAGAAAAGGAAGTTCGCCCCAACCGGGGAGGTCGAAGGGTCCAAGAAAGGAAGGACTCTCCTTCCGGACTGCTCCACCACCGCCGCCGAAGGCGAGTACGAGTGGTTGCTCAGGGCCAAGCCCCTGGCGAAGTCATAAGTATTTCGATACCAGAGTAACTCATAGCATTCCTTTGTCGCACTGCTTCTCCTAACACCGAATATGATTATGCAGACCACCCCAAGCCCGTATCGATGTATCCTCGTCGGACGGCTCCTTAGATTTGTCGGATATGGATAGAGATCCACTTCCGACCGCCTCCTCCCCTTGCCCTATGGACAATGCCGAGGTGTTGTCTCAAGGGGCACCGAGCCGGGGGAAGACAGTCCCGGAGGCGCCTCAAGGCGACCTTCCGGACTCCAGGAGCAAAGGGAGCAAGGCTCCCGGGGGCTCCAAGCTCGGCTCGCAGCCGAACACCCGGCTGGAATCTCCAGTGGTTCCGGACTCGGGCAGGCGGCCCCCTTCCAGAAGGGGTAAGACGCCCATGCCGGTGACCTCTGTCCATCCAGAGGCACCGGACAACCTGCTGGGAGCGCTTCGCGGCGCTTCCATCGACGAAGAGCACCGCACTATTATGAGTGCAGTGATCAAGAAGGTTCAGTCCGCCAAGAGCGGACTGACTGAAGCCTGTGCCAGCCTTCTAATAGGCTTTGAGGTAAGTATTTAAAATGTAGAAAAAATATTACCGCATAGACAGTAGCCCCTAATGCTCTGTTTCGTGTTCACAAAGAAAAGCCGAATAGAGGATCAAATAATATCTGCAGGAGTCTAACATAAGTATGTCTATATGCGTATGCAGGCTTCGCTGCTGACCTCTGCCGCACTAACTGCGGAGGTCGCCGCACTGAAGTAGGACCTCGAGGGGTCCGAGAAAGAGCTCGGCCTTGCTAAGAGGCAGCTCGAGGAGAACAAAGGTAAGTAATACCTAGTCTATAGATATCTATATATATATAAAAAGATGCGATTGCAAAATGACAGGATCATCATGAATTTTCCAAGGGCCACGACCGAAGTGGCGACCCTGAAGCAAGCACTGTCCGAGGCCGAAAACAAACCGGCCCAGGAACACACCGAGCGGGAAAAGCAAGAGGTACGGGTGGGTGAGGTGCAGCAAGAGCTCCAAGCTCTCGTGATGAAGCACGAGGCGTTGGAGCTTGACTCGAAGACGCGAGAGTCTGAGCTTGCCGCGGCCCTTGAGAGCGCAAAGAATGCCAAGGCTGAAGCCCACAAGGGCCTCCAGGAGATTGAGGCGATGAGGAAGATAGCGGCGGGTAAGGCATTCAATATGCAAAGCAAGCATGTGAAAGTAAATTACTTGTTACTTACCCGAGTCCGGAGTTCTCCAGGAGCATTCCCAGATTTGCCCCGCAGCGTGTCGGATGCCGCAAAGTTTTACCAGGCCGAGTAGGAAAGCTCGACGGAGAAGCTGTTCTGTTCTTAGTATACTGGGACCGAACACCCGATGCATATGAGCGACCAGCTGAAGCAACTGGATGAGCTGCACAAGGCGGCCGAACAGGCCATGAAGGGCTTTATAGGCCGGATGTGGCCTGGCGACGCCCTTCCCAACAGCTACTTCGGCCTGTTGAGGCGGCTTGTGGATGCCTGCCCACGGCTAGAAGTCATCAAGCGGTCCATCTGCCTCGAAGGTGCACACCGGGCTTTCGCTCGTGCGAAGGTGCACTGGGCCAAGATGGATGCCATGAAGCTGGTGAAGGAGGGGTCGCCGCAGGGCAAGGAGCATCGCCACCCCGAGATGTATTATGAGGGTGTCCTGAAGGGTGCCCATCTTGTAGCGGACGAGTGTGCGAAAGATGTAATATTTGAATGAACTTGCTTGTGTGATCCTGTATTATGAAAACTTGTTCATATGCGCTATGCAACGCTTGTTTGAATTTTAAATATTACCTTCTGTTTGGCTGTTTATCAAATCTGAGAGATGGCTAGTCGTCGGCTTCTGCCCCCATGCCACGAGTGCTGGGGTGTTCGGGATAAACCTGAGCACTCTTGTTCCCATTTTTGGGTCCTTCGAGGGAGGTGCTTAGCACAACGAACAAGGCAATCGGACTATAATGCTTTATCACTCTCACTTAGCCATAGAATTCTATAATTTTAAATTTTGGCAAAGCCCCTAGTATTCGGAAGGCCGAATTCGGGGCGCTATACACGCCTTAAGCCGGACAAAGCCGACTCCTCGCTCTAAGCGGCATAAGTCTTTAGGGACTCGAAACCTCTCGAACAGCGACCAGTCTCTCGCCTTATCATGACAGTCAGTTTTAGCTTTCTCTACTGAGGTGCTTAGCCCAGCAGAACCGGGGCACAGTCGCAGTAGTTCTCCCAGTGCTACCTTAGCCGATATAGCGGAACGTAAGGTACCAAAACATTGGAGCCGGGCAAACCCAACTATTGACCCAAGACATGATTCGGAGCTGATGCATATAGTGCTATAAGTTCGGGTTGCCACACTGTCGAAAGTGTTCGGACTTCTCATGCCGTATTATGGGGTATGCTTAAGCCCCTGGCGTATTGGTTGTACCAGAGTGTACAGGTGCTGGATGTCATGAATGAACACACACATATATATATAAGAATAATGCAATAATAGTCTTAGTGATATGCATTGTTTATTCAAAAAGGTGCGTTAGAGCTGAATGATACAAGTAGTGCGATAAGCAAAAAGTAGGACTATTTGACATGTCCCTTCCAAGGGCAAGCTGAGGAATGGTATTAAAGCAAGTATTTCACTCGTTATCGTAATCCACCTGGGAGTTCCGCGGTGCGACGTAGCTTTCTGCATCCTTGGTTGTTGCATCATGTGTCCGGCAATCACACTGCTGGACAGGATTTCCATAGATTAAAGTCCTGAAAGAGAAAAATAACAGAGTGGGAAGCCCCTAGTGCAGTTGAGCCGCGTCTTGGGATGTAGGTCTGAGTGCTTCCTCCTCCAGTCGGGGTAGCAACCTACGCTTTGGGTAACTCTTGGAGGGGCGTTCGAGTTTATATTCCTCGGCCGCAAGGACTTCAGTCCATCTGTCAGCTAGCAAATCTTGATCATCTTGAAGCTGCTGTTGCTTTTTCTTAAGGTTATTTGTCGTGGCTATAAGCCGGCGCTTGTAGCACTCTTGTTCGACGGGATCCTCAGGCACGACGAATTCGTCATCGTCGAGGCTTGCCTCGTCTTCGGAGGGAGGCATGTAATTGTCATCCTCCGCCTCTCCATCTGCCGCTCTCTCTGGAGGGCTGGCTTCTCCATCCTCCTGCCCTAAATCTTGCTGGAGGGGATTGTTGTCGTCTTCGGCACTGTACGGAGTGCTATTATCTCCTGTGCCGGGGTCACCGCTTTTGCTTTGGCGATACTTAGAGCGGCGCCGCTGATGTCGGCGCTTGGGTTGCTTTTTGGAGGGGTCATCCTCCGCTGTCTCATCGCCATTGCCTTCTTTGGGTGTGTCCACCATGTATATATATCATATGATGAGGTGGTTGTCCAGTGCCCGGTGGGCAGTGGTTCCTCTTCGCCTCCCGCATCGTCGTCCATGCCGTCAATGTCTTCGGAGTCGAAGTCGAGCATGTCGGTTAAGTCGTCGACAGTGGCTACTAAGTGGGTGGGCGGCAAATTTCTTCGTCATCCGCATCCCAATCCTGCCGGACATAGTTTGGCCAGGACTCTCCTAACAAGGAGAGAGACCTTAATGAGTTCAGTATGTCGCCGAAGGGCGAGTGCAGAAAGATATCCGCGGAGGTAAACTCCATGATCGGCGCCCAATCGGATTCGATAGGCATGGGCGCAGGCGGTTGGGGGTCCGTGGCTGGGGAGGAATCCGGTAGTTCGGCGTCACGGCTCTCATGAAGGGTAAGGTCGATGGTCGGCTCGATCGCCGATGAGAGTGCAGCCTCCGTGGCGGCGTCTATCCACCCGCCCATGGAAGGCGCAGCTGGCTCCGAATTGAGGGTCGGAGCGGTTGCCAGCGCGATCTCCTGGACACTGTCTGATGGCAGAGCTAGATCATGCTCATCGTGGCCGTGTGGCGCACTAGGCAGGGGCTCGAATCCGTTGAAGATCAAGTCTCCGCGGATATCGGCCGTGTAGTTTAAGCTTCCAAACCTGACCTAATGGCAAGGGGCATAACTCTCGATCTTCTCCAGATGGCCAAGCGAGTTGGCCCGCAGTGCGAAGCCGCCAATACAAAGATCTGTCCGGGGAGAAAGGTCTCACCCTAGACTGTATCGCTATTGATGATCGAAGGAGCCATCAAGCCTAACGGTGACGACGCCGAGGAACTCTCAATGAAAGCACCAATGTCGGTGTCAAAACCAGCGGATCTCGGGTAGGGGGTCCCGAACTGTGCGTCTAAGGCGGATGGTAACAGGAGGCAGGGGACATGATGTTTTACCTAGGTTCGGGCCCTCTTGATGGAGGTAAAACCCTACGTCCTGCTTGATTATTCTTGATAATATGAGTAGTACAAGAGTTGATCTACCACGAGATCGGAGAGGCTAAACCCTAGAAGCTAGCCTGTGGTATGATTGTATGTTGTCCTACGGACTAAAACCCTCTGGTTTATATAGACACCGGAGGGGGCTAGGGTTACACAAGGTCGGTTACAAAAGGAGGAGATATACATATCCGTATTGCCTAGCTTTCCTCCCACACCAAGTAGGGTCCCATCCGGACACGGGACGAAGTCTTCAATCTTGTATCTTCATAGTCCAACAGTCCGACCAAAGGATATAGTCCGGCTGTCCGGAGACCCCCTAATCCAGGACTCCCTCACCTAGCATATTAGGATTTTAAGCAAATTACCATGCTATTTAAGACTCTCAAAATAATCTAAGTGAAGCATGAGAGATCAATAGTTTCTATAAAAAAATCCACCACCGTTCTCTAAAAGATATAAGTGAAGTACTAGAGCAAAACTATATAACTCAAAAGATATAAGCGAAGCACATAGAGTATTCTAGCAAATTCCAAATCATGTATGGCTCTCTCAAAAGGTGTGTACAGCAAGGATGATTGTGGTAAACTAAAAAGTAAGGAATCAAATCATACAAGACGCTCCAAGCAAAACACATATCATGTGGCGAATAAAAATATAGCTCCAAGTAAAGTTACCGATAGAAGTAGACGAAAGAGGAGATGCCTTCCGGGACATCCCCAAGCTTTGGCTTTTAGGTGTCCTTAGATTATCTTGGGGGTGCCATGGGCATCCCCAAGCTTAGGCTCTTGCCACTCCTTGTTCCATAATCCATCAAATCTTTACCCAAAACTTGAAAACTTCACAACACAAAACTTAAAGTAGAAAATCTCGTGAGCTCCATTAGCGAAAGAAAACAAAAGACCACTTTAAGGTACTGTAATGAACTCATTATTTATTTATATTGTTGTTATAACTACTGTATTCCAACTTCTCTATGGTTTATAAACTATTTTACTAACCATAGATTCATCAAAATAAGCAAACAACACACGAAAAACAGAATCTGTCAAAAACAGAACAGTCTGTAGTAATCTGTAGCTAGCGAAAGATCTGGAACTCCAAAAATTGTAAAATAAATTTCTAGACGTGAGGAATTTATCTATTAATCATATTCAAAAAGAATTAACTAAATAGCACTTTCCAAATAAAAATGACAGCAGTTCTCCTGAGCGCTAAAGTTTCTGTTTTTTACAGCAAGTGTAACAAGACATTCCCCAAGTCTTCCCAATGGTTCTACTTGGCACAAACACCAATTAAACACAAAAAACACAACCAAAACAGAGGATAGATAAATTATTTGTTACTAAACAGGATAAAAAAATCAAGGAATAAAAATAAAATTGGGTTGCCTCCCAACAAGCGCTATCGTTTAACGCCCCTAGCTAGGCATAACAAGCAAGGATATATCTAGGTATTGCCATCTTTGGTAGGCAATCCATAAGTGGCTCTCATAATATATTCATAAGGTAATTTAATTTTCTTTCTAGGAAATAGTTCCATGCCTTTCCTTAATGGAAATTGGAATCTAATATTTCCTTCCTTCATATCAGTAATTGCACCAATCGTTCTAAGGAAAGGTCTACCAAGAATAATAGGACATGAAGGATTGCAATCTATGTCAAGAACAATAAAATCTATGGATACATAATTCCTATTTACAACAATAAGAACATCATTAATTCTTCCCATAGGTTTCTTAATAGTGGAATCTGCAAGGTGCAAGTTTAAAGAGCAATCATCAAAATCACAGAAACCTAACAAATCACACAAAGTCTTTGGAATCGTGGAAACACTAGCACCGAAATCACATAAAGCATAGCATTCATGATCCTTAATTTTAATTTTAATAGTTGGTTCCCACTCATCATAAAGCTTTCTAGGGATACAAACTTCCAATTCAAGTTTTTCTTCATAAGATTGCATCAAGGCATCAATGATATGTTTAGTAAATGCTTTATTTTGACTATAAGCATGAGGAGAATTTAGCACGGATTGTAACAAGGAAATACAATCAATCAAAGAGCAATTTTCATAGTTAAATTCCTTGAAATCCATAACAGTGGGTTTAGCAACATCTAGGGTTTTAATTTCTTCAATCCCACTTTTATCAATTTTAGCATCAAGATCAAAAAATTCCGAATTCTTGGAACGCCTTCTAGGTAAAGGTGGATCATAAACAGTCCCATCATTATCAAGATTCATATTTCAAAACAAAGATTTAATAGGGGACACATCAATAACTTTTAGATCTTCATCTTTATTTTCGTAGCAATCCGGTTTAGTGGCCATCTTATTAACTAAGGTAGCCTGCTTATCCGAAATTTCAGTAGTTAATTTCTCAAGATGAGCAATTTGGGATCTCAAACCATCGAATTCTTTAGACATATCATCAAGCTCTTTATTCATAAAACTGATAAAACTTTTCTGTTCTTTAAGCTCGTTTCTGAAGAAACTATTATGTTCAAATTGCAAAACCATAAAACTCCTGACATTGCTTTCGATCTCTTCTAGCCTTTAAGGTGGAGATCACCAAATTTAGGTAGAGCCATTGAGGCAAGCAAACAAACTAACACACAAGCAAACAAAAAGCAAGCGGGCAAAAAGAGGCAAATAGAGAAAGAGAGGGAGGATAGAGAGAGAGAGGGCGAATAAAACGGCAAGGATGAAGTGGGGGAGAGGAAAACGAGAGGCAAATGGAAAATAATGTAATGCGGGAGATAAGGGTATGTGATTGGTACTTGGTATGTTGACTTTTTCATAGACCTCCCCGGCAACGGCGCTAGAAATCCTTCTTGCTACCTCTTGAGCACTGCGTTGGTTTTCCCCGAAGAGGAAGGGATGATGCAGCAAAGTAGCGTAAGTATTTCCCTCAGTTTTTGAGAACCAAGGTATCAATCCAGTACGAGGCTACGCGCGAGTCCCTTGTACCTGCACAAAACAAACAAATCCTCGCGGCCAACACGAATAGGGGTTGTCAATCCCTACACAGCCACTTACGAGAGTGAGATCTGATAGATATGATAAGATAATATTTTTGGTATTTTGTGATAAAGATGCAAAGTAAAATAAAGGCAAAGTAAAATAAAGGCAAAGGAAAATAAAGGCAAAGTAAAAAAGCAAAGGAAATAACTAAGTAGTAGGAGATTAATATGATAAAGATAGACTCGGGGGCCATAGGTTTCACTAGTGGCTTCTCTCGAGAGCATAAGTATTCTACGGTGGGTGAACAAATTACTATTGAGCAATTGACAGAATTGAGCATAGTTATGAGAATATCTAGGTATGATCATGTATATAGGCATCACGTCCGAGACAAGTAGACCGACTCCTGCACTACAGGAATCAGCTATTTTGCCGTCTGCCACGGCGGACGGCAATGGCATGAACGGCGGACGGCAAAGGCCTTTGCCGTCAGCCGCGGACGGCAAAAGGCTCCGGCAAAGTAGGCTACGGTAAACATCTACTTTGCCGTCTGCTTCCTGGCGGCTGACGGCAAAGGCCCTTTGCCGTCTGCGGTGGACGGCAAAGAGAGCGGACGGCAATAATTGCACTGTCAGTCCGTTAAGTGGCTAACGGCAGGCCTTTGCCGTCCGCCGCTGATGGCAAAATTTCTAGTGTCTTTGCCGTCCGCCGTATGATGTCATCTACACGTCACTACATGGCAGTTTCTTTGCCGTCTGCCACTGATGGCAAAGTCTTTGCCGTCTTCCACTGTAGGCAAACTGACCAAATGGGTCAGCTCCCAGGAAGCACAGCTGGATGCCACGTGTCTTCTTTGCCGTCCGCGGCAGACGGCAAAGAGCCCGTTGCCGTCGGTGGCAGACGGCAAAGAGCCTGCCATGTTGGCTCTTTTATTTGTTTTTATTAAATCCAACAATTTTCATCACAAATATATATGACATATATAGATATATTTCAAAAGGCCATTACAGAGCAAACATATAAGATATCCAACACATAACTTCATCATCCAACCATATATATTACATGCATAGTTCCATCATACATAACAAGTTCAACATAGAGGCATCCAACCATATATATTACAATAGTTTCATCCAATGATACATGCATAGTTCAATGATACAAAAGAAACAGAGAAAGGGATAAGGAGCACTCCATCTATGCAAGCTTTCGTCAAGTGAATGAAATCTGCAAAATGAAAAATAAGAAAGTTAGAACAAGAAGAGTAGAACAAGAAGAAGAGTAGAACAAGAAGAAGACTAGAACAAGAAGAGTAGAACAATAAGAGGACTAGAACAAGAAGAGTATGTCATTTATGAGCTAACTTACGTGAAATGGATTATATATGAGCTAACTAAGTTGAAATGGGTCGTTTACGAGCTAGCTAAGGTGAAATGGATCATTTATGAGCTAACTTAGTTGAAATGGGCCGTTTATGAGCTAACTAAGGTCAAATGGATCGTTTTTGAGGTAACTAAGGTGAAATGGATCATTTTTTAGCTAACTTAGGTGAAATGGATCATTTATGAGCTAACTTAGTTGAAATGGATCGTTTTTTAGCTAACTTAGGTGAAATGGATCATTTATGAGCTAATTTAGTTGAAATGGATCTTTTTGAGCTAACTTAGGTGAAATGGATCATTTAAGAGCTAATTTAGGTGAAATGGATCGTTTTTTAGCTAACTTGGTGAAATGGATTGTTTATGAGCTAAATTAGTTGAAATGGATCGTTTATGAGATAACCTAGGTAAGATGGGTCATTTTGGAGTTAACCTAGGTGAAATGGGTCATTTTAAAGCTAACGTAGGTAAAATGGATCATTTAGGAGCTAATCTAGGTAAAATGGGTCATTTTTGAGCTAACTTGGATGAACTGGATCATTTATAAGCTAACCTAGGTAAAAATGGGTCAGTTTAGAGCTAACTTAGGTAAAATGGATCGTCTATGAGCTAACTAAGCTAATTATGCAATTTTTGACATAAGTAAGCTAAGTACAGATCGTTTTAGAGCTAACTTAGGTAAAATGGATGGTTTTGGAGGTCAGTAAGCTTATTAAGTCATTTTGGAGGAGAAGAAGCTAAGTCTAGGTCATTATGGTAAGCATTGGAGGAAATAAAGCTAAGTCTAGGTCTTTATGCATGTGTTAAGCAAAACACTAGATAAACTTACCAAGATCCAGGAAGTGTAGGAGCGGGGTGGCTCGTGTCGATAGATGGAGAAGGATCGTGCGATGCTTGTCTGGAGTTACGCTGCACCAAAGATCATTTCCAATGTCTTGTTAGCATGATGACACTCAAATGTTAAGACTAGCAAGTAATGTCCATTCAAATAAAACTCACCATGGTCCCAGGAGCAATCACTGGCATCGGCGGAGCGGTCTGACCTTGACCTGTCTTCTCGCACACAGACTGCACATTTGGTTTTGACGACTCAGTCATACTAGTTAGTAATGAGACAAACACTACATGAATGTTTTGGCTAATCTGCAGAAGAAACTTACCACAAGGAGCTCGTACATGGCCCTTGCCTGCATGTCATTCCGTGCCGTCTCCTCCTCCATCATCTTTGTCGTCCTCTCCTCCAACTCCCGCTGCCTCTCCGCCGCCTCCGCCAGAAGTTTCTCCGTTCTTTCTCTCTCACTCTGTATAGCAGCCTGCAACACCACTCACATGACCATTTGTAATCATTGATGGAAGCGCACACAATGTAATTAATGGAGAAAGATAACTGAGTACGTATCACTAACCTTGATGGTGAGTTCCACTGGCCGTTCACGAGGCCTTATCTCAGGAGCGGAGCTCGACTGGCGCGCCTTGATCTCCGAGAGAGTGCTAGGACAACGGATAAGTCCATCTCCAATGGCTATGGAGCCATGGGACCTCCCGCCACCAGATATCATCACCAGCTCTGGATCAATGGGACCCTGGCTCGGGTTAAAGTCCTCCCCTTTCCTCGCCTTCCCCTCATCTCTATATCTCATGAGATTGTTGTGGGAGGAGATGTTGGTGAAGTTGTTTGCATCATCGAGGTCAGACTGAGAGAAAGCCTTGACTTTCTTGAAAGAGACAGTGTGGGCCATGGCATACAAGTCGTACACCTCTGACACCTTCTCCGCCTTATTGTAGCGTGCCTGAAAGAGAGAAACAATGAAAATTAGTAATTAAAGGGCTCAAGCTAGCATGATGAATGAATTGCATGAATCATGAAGCAAACCACATACCCAGTTGCGCCCGAACTGATATAAGTTGGAGCTTCCTTGATGGTGTGGCACACCTTCCATTTGGGCACGTTTGTCCTTGGCCTCGTTGTGGAGGGCTAGACATTGTTTTGAGAACCACTCATCGACCAACACCTCCCAACAATCCATCCGATCCGCACACCATCTCGGAGGCGCCTAAGTTAGCAAATAGAAACTTGAGCACTATGGCTAAGAATTACTAAATGAAGGAACTTAAGTAGAGAAGGCCTTAAGAATTACCTTCATGTACTGCTCCTTACTCAGGAACTTATCGCGGCACGCCGGCTTGGTCTTCTTGATACCACGCAAGGCGTAGTAGTCTCAAACAGCCTGCACCCGAGCCTCGTGCCGTAAGTTCTGGAGTAGGCGCTTGCAGACGTTCTCGATAACATGTGCTGCGTCCTCCTCGTATCCCTCCTCACACCTGTAGAATGTCTGCAATCAAATGAGACAATATTGATTAGTACAATTAATAACTAGCTAGTTGAAGATTTTTAAATGTGTAAAGGAGAAATTACCCAGAACTTTCTGATCACCATGTCTGCCCTCGTGTCGCACACAACACCGTCGATAATCTCATCCGGCGGGGCCGGGGCAGCCACGTAGTGCTCCCAGCTCAATCCAGCTCTGGAAGCCGACCCTCACCAGGCAATGTGACAAACCCCGAGAAGTTTTGCCGGCAAAGAACTCCAAGGACGGAGTTGGGCCGGCGGACACTATGATGGTGGTCCCAACCCCTGCAGCATGACAAGGACAACGCATTAGTTATTTGAAGAAACATGAATGCAGAAGGTACAAAAATATTAAATGCACTTACGTACCTCTCCCCATCAGGGAAAATCAACCACCTCTGCTCGCGGGTCACCGGCACGGACGGGAGCCGTGTAGCACCACGCTGGTAGACATTGCCCCCCTCCTCCCCCTCCTCATCAGTCGGCTCCCCGCCATCATCAGCATGGCCACTCGGCTCCCCGCCATGCTCAGGCTGACCCGGCCAGGTACCCCATCCAGACGTGTGCTCCTTCGGGGTCTCGTGGGCCCAAGTCTCATGGGCCGAAGGCCCGTCGCCCCGAGGCTCGTGGGCCAAAGACTCGTGGACCGGAGGCTCGTGGACCGGAGTCCGTGCAGCCTCCTCCTCAGACGAGTCCACCCTAGCAGTCACGTGCTCGCGTGAAACAACTGGGGGTGGCGGCGAGGAAGGCGCCCTAGCAGTCACTGTACGTCCTCTCCCGCGACCACGTGCTCCAGCTCCTCTCTTCTTCTTACCTCGTCCACTGCAGGGCACCGCGGTCGACGAAGAAGGGCCCGGCGGTGTCGCCATACGGTCCAGCAACGCTCGGCGGAGAGGTGCATGTGGAATGGAAGACCTCGCACCACGCGCCGACGAAGAAGGGGCCTTGGCGCGCTCCCGACCAGCGCCCACCATCTTTCAACACCTGCCATGACAAAGAATAAACGAAATTAGTACAACATAAAAAAAGTACCGACATGAATAATAATATGTATATCACTTAAGTGTATCATCATCAAGTACAACATAAAAAAATGAATACCTGACACTACTAATAATCTCGATCAGTATCATTAATAAATGCATAATCATCATCATCACTATAATCAATGATGGGCTCATAGGGTTCATTGGCATCAACATGTGCAAGGCCACCTTGATGTAATCGGTCAAGCATTGACAGGTCATCCGCAGCAGTAACCTCTTCTTGTTCCGGCTCTTCTTGTTCCTCCTCTGGGGTGATGTCGGATTCATTGTCGTTGTCTACTTCAATGTTTTGGGGTGAAGTATAGCGGTTCTTGAAATGCTTTTTGGAAAGACGTGTCTCTTGGAAGAATTCTCCTTCATATGTGTCTGGGTTAATGTGAGGTTCATAATCCTCTTCCTTTGGGGGAGAAAGTCTAGCACGTGGCAGCACTTCATAAACGACATCCCAACCTTTCAGATTTGGATTAGTTTGGCAGGCCCACGGTAGATAGAATACTTGGGTCGCCTGTTGAGCCATAATATAGACATCAGGAACATCTAAATGAGTGCTTTGGTTGATTTCAACTAGCCCTATATGTTCATGAGTCCTTGTAGTCTCCTTCGGCTGAAACCAATAACATTTGAAGACTACGACATTCGGTGGGTTTTCACCATAGAACAGAAGTTCATAAATTGCTTCAACTCTCCCATAATACTCGGTACCTCCTTCGCCGATAGCAGATACACAACAATTTGTAGACTTTCGGTCGGCCATAGATAGCTCTTTGCCATAGGTACGAAAGCGATACCCGTTGATGTCGTACTTGTCAAATGAACGGACATTATAGTCAAAACCATTAGCGACTTGTCTCAATTCGGCGTCCATAGACTCTGAATTAGCCTACAAGTTTAATATGAAAGGATTGTTGCATTATGCACAAATTAGCGAATGAAATGAAATTGTCTAATAGAAATTACCGTTTGTTTGAACCAAGAGATGAAACCGGGATAGCCACCTCCTTGCTTTGCGAGAAGCTCATACTCTTCGACGGAATCCTTTTGGATCTCCGCTCCATACGAGAATATGGTGATGTATCGACTGTATGACATATCCAGGAATAAGAGTAGTTCAAAGGAAATAGAAGTTGCGAAACAATGTACCGAGAACTTACTCGATGTACGGCCGCACTTCTATCAGGTTGTTGAAGATATACAACGAAATGGTCCGCCATTCTTCGTTATCCAAAGATACTGGATGTAAAACACTAGCTGGTGCGAGATTCCCTTTGAATAGGATGAGGTTGGATCCACCCTTTTAGGCTCGTCAGCATTGTACCGAGGCTTCGGATTATGCAAATGACGATTTTTGGCTTCGTAGTGCGCTGTTACGAAGTTTGCCGCCTCCTCTGTGATGAATGCCTCAGCCATCGATGCTTCAATTCTACGTTTATTTTTACATTTTTCTCGAAGCGTCTTCTGCATCCTCTCAGTTGGGTAGCACCAACGATTTTGCACGCCCCCCCCCAATCTTGCCTCGGTCGGGAGATGCAAAATCAAATGCTGCATTGGATTAAAGAAGCCCGGTGGAAAGATCTTCTCTAACTTGCAGATCAACTCCGGCGCCAACTCTTCCATTTCTTCTAGCACGCTAGGCGATAGTTCTTTCGCACAAAGAACATGGAAGAAATAGCTGAGTTCTGCCAGTACTAGCCATTCATCCTCAGGGATGAAGCCACGCAACATCACCGGCATTACCCGCTCAATCCATATGTGCCAATCATGACTCTTGAGACCAAATATCTTCAGTTTATCAAGATTCGCTCCCCTCTTTAGATTCGCTGCATACCCATCGGGGAACATCAACTGCTGTTGCAACCACAAGAGAATTTCCCTCATAGCTGGCCTTCCAAGATTGAACCATGCCTTTGGCTTCGTCCAGTTCTGCTTTCCTTTCGGTTCTTTCATGTTTTGTAACGGCCCATCACATAGCGCCTCCAGATCGACTCTAGCCTTAGTATTATCCTTTGACTTCCCATCTATGCCAAACAATGTACCAAAAAGTGCCTCGGCGATATTCTTCTCAGTGTGCATCACGTCGATGTTGTGTGGGAAAAGGAGGTATTTGAAGTAAGGCAGATCCCATAAGCATGTTTTGTGAGTCCACGCGTGCTTAGTATTATACCCCTTGAAGTACCCTGGACGTTGTGGATCTGGCTCGAGAGCGTTTAACTGATCCAGGGTCTGTTGGCCTGTCAATGCAGGTGGTGCAGAGTTTTTGACAACTCTACCCCTGATGAAGTTCTTCTTGTCTTTCCTGAACTTATGGCGAGGATCCAGGAACTGTCTATGCATGTCGAAGCAAGAAAACTTGCGACCGGCCTGAAGCCAACGAAACTCAAGACCTCCCTTGCATGTGGGGCACGGGAACCTTCCATGCACACACCAGCCAACGAATAGCGCATACGCCGGCAAGTCATGCGTCGAGTACATGTACTAGACACGCATTATGAAGTTCCATTTGCTAAAGGCGTCGTATGTCTTGAACCCATTATCCCAGGCTTCTTGCAATTCGTCCTTAAGCGGCTGCGTGTACACATTCATATTTTTGCCCGGATAGTTGGGTCCTGGAATTCATATTTTTGCATAATCTGTCCGGGGGGAGATTGAGTGGAAAGACAAATATGGGCCAACAACTGTATTGGGCTGTCGTCATACCAAACACACTGAACCCATCCGTGCTGATGCCGACTCGAGGATGCCTCGGATCTGCCGCTTTGTCAGCATGTAATTCATCAAAAAATTTCCACGCAACACCATCCGATGTGTGTACCATCATCAGATTCCCATCTGCATCTAGTTCGGTTCTTTTGCCTGTTTTGTGCCATGTCATCTGTCTGGCCGTCTCTTCGACCATGAAAATACGTTGAAGTCTTGGTACGATTGGCATATACCGAAGAACACTAACGGGGATTTTGGTCTGTGTCTTCTCACCCATACCGTTGTCTACCACAATATACCTGGAAGACTTGCAAATGGGACTATAGTTCAAGTCCGCATAGTCAAGCCTAAATAAGGCACATCCTTTCTCACAGGCATGTATCTTCTCATAGGGCATCTTCAGTGCACGGAGGATTTTGTCCGACTGGTACAGGTTTGCAGGCATTACATGGCCTTTGGGTAGAAAGCGTCCAAATACTGTCATAATTGCGTCATAGCATTCTCTGCCCAAGTTGAACTGAGCCTTCAGAGCCATTACTTGTGAGATGGCATCCAACTGACAAAGCTCAGTGTGCTCGTGGAGCGGACGTTTCGAAGACTCCAACATTTCATTGAAGGCCTTTGCAGATTCCTCCATCTCCTCATCCGAATCCCGAGCATCATCATAGCCTTGCACCATGTTTTCCATCCCGGTACCATGCTCCTCGGTGCGACGACGATCCACCTCAGCTCGGTCACGTTGGGCAGACTCACCATGAAATGTCCACACCGTATAATCGGGCGTAAAACCACTCTTCTGCAGGTGTTTGCCCATTTCAGCCTCTATCTTCTTTTCCCAATTGCCGCACCGGAAACAGGGGCACCAGGTTTTCTTTTGGCCATTTGCAAATGCGGCTTGCACAAACCCCTTAGTTTTTGTGAACCATTCAGCGCTCCATTTGTTCTGACCAGTGTGACCGGTATACATCCAAGCACGGTCACTCATCTTGACTTTCAGAGCTACTGGACACACAACAATTATATATGTAATTTACCATGTATATATTCATTAGTTGATCTACTTTGTCAATTTTATTACGTCCATGCAACCTACACTCTAATAGGTAATGATAGGTCCTAATCCCACCCGTGTATGTGTAGATTGGGTTCATTTTCCCATGCTATGCTCCGGATCCGACGCAAAATTTCGGCAGCACCTCCCCGCTGTTCTCCTGATACACGTCTCTGCAATAAACAGAGAGGATGTGTACCCGGAGAACAATAGGGGAGGCACTGACGAAATATATGCGTCGGATCGAGAGCAAAGCATATGGGAAAATGAACCCAATCTACGCATACTCGGGCTGTCCATGGATAGCGTTGGATAATTCGAAAGAATCAAGGTTATAAATATGCAAATGCATGCATATTTATAACTATGATGCTTTCGAACGGGAGACACATATTGGTTACGCATACTGATGATTCAAGACACATATATAGCTAGCTATCAAGTTTCATCGAAATAGATCAAATAATTAATGGGGGAGGAGGACTTGTCATTTGTGGTCACCCACGAACGAAGGGGCAGAGCTCGTCAAATGCACGGCGAGGTCGTCGAACACCAAACCTCGCAGCGATGAAACAACTGCACATTTAAAACTACACGATCAACACAATTATATATGATGTTTTTCATAACAAAATCGCAAAATATATGACCTAACTAATAATTCACAAATATATGACCCCGTCGGCCTCTGGAAGGCCAAAGAACACCTTTTTGGGAGGTGTCGGTGGTCGGGGTGTCCTGTCGGTGTCGGGGTGCCGTGTCGGGGTCGGGGTGCTGTTTCGGGGTCGGGGGGTCGGGGTGTCGTGTCGATGTCGGGGTAG